>NC_142741.1:11784412-12116912 GCF_051943395.1 Hippocampus bargibanti
TCTCCATTGCTCTGGACAGTTGACTCCAAGTACTGTAAATC
The DNA here is from genome assembly GCF_051943395.1 of Hippocampus bargibanti. NCBI lineage: Eukaryota > Metazoa > Chordata > Actinopteri > Syngnathiformes > Syngnathidae > Hippocampus > Hippocampus bargibanti. The sequence goes on from NC_142741.1 coordinate 11,784,454, forward strand.
CTCCACCTCTTTATCTCTTCTCCCTGTAGAATCACTCTTGCACTTGGATCCCTCTCATTCATACACATATATTCCGTCTTGCTGTGACTGATCTTCATTCCTTTCCTTTCCAGGGCATAACTCCACATCTCTAGTTTCTCCGCCACCTGTTCTCTGTTTTCTCGACAGATCACAATGTCATCTGCAAACATCATGGTCCAAGGAGATTCTTGTCTAACATCGTCTGTCAGCCTGTCCATCACCATCGCAAATAAAAAGGGGCTCAGAGCTGACCCCTTGTGGAGTCCCACATCCACCTTGAAATCCTCCGTCACACCGACAGCACACCTCACTGTAAGACTGTCTCATGACTGTCTGACAGTCATGAGACATGTCTTGCACCATTCTGAGATAATTTTCTGTCACTCCAGACTTCCTCATGCAATACCACAGTGTTGGATTATTTTGATCGTTCGCCCTTGGTTCATTGCTTCTACGGGTGTTGATGGAGATAGATGGTTAAATCATCAGGGAGCCAGGTGTTGAACAGTGTAAACAATGTAAACAAAGATTTGCGAGCGATGTTTAGAGATGTTTGTATGGCGAATTACCCCAACACACAGCTCTTCTCTGGGAACCCTGTCGTACGCTTCCTCCAGATCTAAAAAGACACAATGCAATTCCTTCTGAACTTGTCTGTACTTCTCTATCACCATTCTTAAAGCAAACACTGCATCTGTTATACTATATATTTATATATATATATATATATATATATATATATATATATATAAATATATGTCCCCCGTGTCCCCTGCCTCGTGCCTGAAGACAGCTGAGATAGGCTCCAGCAACCACTGCGAGAAATAAGCGGTACGGAAAATGAGATGAGCTGATATATATATATATATATATATATTTTTTTTTGGCATTAAGCCATACTGCTGCTCACAAATGTTCACTTCTGCTCTTAGCCTAGCTTCAACTACTCTTTCCCATAGTTTCATTGGATAGCTCATCAAATGTATTCCTCTGTAGTTACTACAACTCTGCACATCTCCCTTGTTCTTAAAAATGGGCACGAGTACACTTTGTTGCCATGCTTCGGGCATCTGTTCACCATCAAAGATCTTGTTGAATAACCCAGTAAGGAACACCACCGCCACCTCTCCAAGACACTTCCATACCTCGATTGGTAAATCATCAGGTCCGAGTGCCTTAACCCCCTTTATCCTCTTCAGCGCCCTCCTCACTTCATCCTTCCTAATGTTTGCACATGTTTGTGCACCACAACAGTCACATCTTCTACTTTTTGTTTCTTCTCATTTTCCTCATTCATCAATTCTTCAAAGTACTCTTTCAATCTTGCCATCACACTACTGGAACCTGTTAATACATTGCTATCTCTATTCTTAATCACCCTGACCTACTGCAGGCCCTTGCCATATTTGTCTCTCTGTCTTGCCAGCCTGTAAAGATCAGTCTCTCCTTCCTTGCTGTCCAGCCTAGAATACAAGTCATCATATAACTCTTGTTTGGCCGTTGCCACCTTTACTTTAACCGTGCACTGCATTTCCTTGTACTGCCGTCTACTCTCGTCCGTCTTCTCAGTGTCCCACTTTTTCTTTGCTAACCTCTTTCTCTGGTACTTTCCGGCCTGTCTCTCTGATTATGTTTGCTGTAGTTTGCCCACCCAGTGCTTGTCTTACCTCCTTCTAAAATCTCATGCAACTTTTTCCTTTTTCAACTTCCACCATTTTGTCCTCACTTCTGCCTTTGGTTTCTTCATCTATCTAACTACCAGCGTCATCCTACACTCCACCTATGCTGTCTGGCTACACTCTCACCACTACTTTGGAGTAAATGATTTCCTTCAGATGGCGTTGTTGACACAACATGTAGTCTACCTGTGTACTTCTGCCAGCACTCTTATAGGTCACCATATGTTGCTGTCTCTTCTGAAAGAAAGTATTCACAATAGCCATTTCGCTTAGCAAAGTCAACCACGATCTGTCATTCAGCGTTTCTCATCTGTAGTCCAAACCTGCCCATCACCTCCTCATCATCTTTGTTTCCCGCGCCACCATGTCCATTGAAGTCTCCACGTATACAACTCTCTCACTTTTCGGGATGTTCTGTATGACATCATCAAAGTCCAACCAATATTTCTCCTTCTACGGCAGCTCACATCCGACCTGTGGGGCATACCCACAAACAACATTTAACATCTCACCTTAAATTATTAGCTTCAGACTCATCATTCAATCTGATACTCTTTTTACTTCTTAGACATTCCTAACAAACTCTTCTTTTAAGATAACCCCAACTCCATTTCTCTTTCTGTCTTCACCATGATGCTACAGCTTCGTGATTGCTGTCAACATTTAGCTTGTAGTAGACGCGCAAATTCCACCATGACGTCCCTGATCCACTGCTGAAATGGATGTTTTGATCCTCTCCTCTGTCATCTAGAACTGCTTCATGTCATCACAAAGAGCTTCTTGCTGTATGTACTCAGCAAGAAGAATGAGAGTACAGCCTGAAGAATGAATGACTCTATGTGTCGTTGTGTTGTCATATTATTTGTTATTTTTGTTTTTTTTTTCCCCAAGATGGTGGCTCCCCTTTCCCGGCAAATTGCCGTTTTCATGTTTATTATGTTTGTTAAAGTCATTATAAGTGCCTTGCATGCTGGCTCCGAGAGGACAGTAATTTCATCTGTGCTGTATGTCATGCATCTTAGCATATTTGACAATAAAGCTTACTTTGACTTTGACTTTGAACAACTTAAACCCTGACCCTAAGCTTCTAGCCTTGCTCCCTTTCCATCTGGTCTCCTGGAAACACAGTATGTCTATCTTCTTTCTCTGCATCATGTCAACCAGCTCTCTACCTTTACCTGTCACTGTTCCAACATTCAAAGTTCCTACTCTTAGTTCTATACTCTTGGCGTTCCATTTCTCTCTTTTCTTCCGGGCACACCTCCCTCCTCTCCTTCTTCGACCAACAGTAGTCCGTTTTCCACCAGCACCCTGAAGGTCAACAGTACCAATGGCGGCATTTGTTCACCCGGGCCTCGACCGATCCAGTTCAGAGGTTTGTTTCGCATATTTGTTTTGGCAAAAAAAAAAAAAAATGTTGGATGTCCTTCCTGACACAACCCTTTAGATTTATCCGGGCTTGGGACTGGCACAATAAGACACTGGCTTGTGCCCACTTGTGGCTACTTTAGAAACTTGGTTTACCTCCATTTATCTAAATCATGGAGTGTATCGAAATGGCGGTTAAAAATAATTCCACTGGGACTGAAAAACAATCAAAAAAGTAATGCAATTTTCATTTCTTTTGTTTATTTAAAAGTTCATCTTAGGAATTGCTCCTTGTTCACATTTTAACAGAGATTATTTCCGCTTTATTGAACAGTGATAGGTTTGCACTGATGCCATGATTACTGTCTTCCAGATGGTAATGTTTTTGAAAGTTTCCAGTCATTATATAATCACAACACAATGTGGATAAGTTTTTTTTTTTGTTTTATTCATGCATATAGTGAACCTCGCAAAACAGACTATTACCACATTGCTAATTTGATTTTGAAGTGATCGAACAAATCTGTCATGCCAAAACATCACACTGAAAATATTGTGAATGTTGCACGGAGACCAGCACACACCTTATGAGAACACACAGGCATGCTAAAGCATAATAAATTGGTATGATTTATTTTTCTTCATTGAACTGACAATTTAGGACCTATTTTATAATCAAGAAAAGGAACACTTAATGTTTAAACGGTGCTTGTTTGACACCATGTTTTTTCATTAGGTTGTTGCATGCTCTGTCTAATGTTGAAGCATTACCCAGTTTAAAATTTAGTTGGAGCAACAATAATGGCCAGAATAACACATCAGCACATCACAATTATCTCACAGTGAACATCCAAGGTTAACGCGAGCAATTAAATATGAAATCACTGGCTGAGGTGAGTGCTTCTGTTTTTAGTGGGCCCTTTTTCCACGAAACTGTGCTCGTGTGGGAGCATAGGGTGCATTGAGTTTATGGATGTTGATGAAAATAGAACCTATATATATATATTTGAAAACCTTACCAATTTGCAACATGTACCAAGCAAATATTTATTTTCACTTTTTGGTTTAACGGTCCAAGTTAGACAAGGTACTGAATTAAGCAATTGAAAAAAAAAGGTCCCGAAAAATAACATCACATCTATTCTGACCTGATAATACAATATTCAACAATATTCTAAGAAGAAATTAATCATATATTTGCAAATTATTGCAATGTTTGTACAGGCAGGGCAATGTTACGGTCATTAAATTACCTTGGACAAATTTAATCGCCGGTGTTCATTTGTGCACTGCGTGGATCAGAGACGAGGCAGGCATTAATTGTTTGAATAAATTTGTGACGGTGGCCGACAGATGTAAATGTGCTGCAAATGGACAACCGTTGCAAATGCAAGAATACTGCTACAAAAATATATATGTATATATAATAAATAAAAACATTAACACACTCACACACACACGAACACACGCACACACACACACACACACACACACACACACACACACACACACACACACACAGAAGCTTTAAAAACAGCTGTTAGACCAAGACGGTACAAGTAAGAAATGCTGCAAACAGGGAAATACTGCAAAATCAGCAATGACGAAAACACAAACACAAACTAATTCTAAAATAATAATAACAATAAAGAAATGAGGGCGGCCCGGTAGTCGAGTGGTTAGCACACCGGCTTCACAGTGCAGAGGTCGCCGGTTCGCGTCCCGGTCCGGCCTCCCTGTGTGGATTTACATGTTCTCCCCGGACCCGCGTGGGTTTTCTCCGGGTCCTCCGGTTTCCTCCCACACTCCAAAAACATGCATGGCAGGCAGATTGACCACTCCAAATTATCCCTAGGTGTGAGTGTGAGAGTGACTGTTGTATGTCTTTGGGTGCCCTGCGATTGGCTGGCAATCAATTCAGGGTGTCCCCCGCCTCGTGCCCAAAGACAGCTGAGATAGGCTCCAGCAACCCCCGCGACCCTAATGAGGAATAAGCGGTACGGAAAATGAGATGAGATGAGATAAAGAAATGCTGCAATCAGAGAAAAAAATGTGGAATGTGGGAGCACCACACGACTATTCTTAGAAGACTCAAACACCTGTGAATACCTGAATGGGATTGCTTGATATGTCAGTCCTTTAATTGGCCGTCTTTTGGAGAAATTAAAATTTGTGGTTCCACTAAAACACTTTATGTTCTTTCACTGTCCTAAAATAGAGCAGCATTGTATACACAGCTTCAACCATTTTTGACCATCAAAAGCTTGGATGATACATAATGCACACAAAACATACAGTCACGATTACACAATGGCCAAAGGTGGTCTTGCGCAGCCATAGAAAGAGCCAGTCTGGGGCGTGAACTTTATTTTTTTTTTAATTTCTGTCGTTTTTGAATTTATGTTTTTGATTTCTGTCGTTTTTGAGTTTATGTTTTTGATTTCTGCAGCTTTTTTTCCCAGTTGCGTTTATTTCCATTTTGCTGCTGTAATTGCATCATGATTTTCTTTCTTGCAGAATTTGGTCATTTAAGCCATTCTTACTTTGTTCTTATTTTTTATTTGTGTGTGTGTGTGTGTGTGTCTGTCTGTGTGTGTGTGTGTGTGTGTCTGTCTGTGTGCGTGTGCTTGTATGTGTGTGTTTGTGTGGACGCGTGTGCATGTATGTGTGTTTGCGTGGAAGTGTGTGAGTGTGTGCATGTGCGTGTGTGAGTGTGTGTGCGTGAGTGTGCGTGAGTGTGCGTGTGTGTGTGTGTGTGTGTGTGTGTGTGTGTGTGTGTGTGTGTTTGGCTTTATTTATGTGTTTATTTATTTATTATTTATTGGGTGTTGGGGGATCTTGTTATTTTCCTTTTCTCAAGCATTATATTTCTTTGTTTTCAGCATTCATCTGTTTGCAGCATTTTGCGCAGGAGAAAAGGAACCACTTCCTTCACTTCCTAAGAAACAGTGAATGACATGGCAACCGTGGCTGTGTTATTCTTGTTGCTCCACATGTCCCACAAACTAAAAGACCACTGAGGAGCACACAGCTGCTTGTGAATTTCACAGCCTTCTGTGGAGGACTGTGGATTGCAGCATGACAAGGGGCTGACCTTTGTGGCGTCCACTTTTCATTCCTGCTCCCCAGGAGTTTGAGCTCACTGGTTAGTTCTCTGCATTCCAAACGTGGAGACCTGGGCTCAATCTTAAGCACTGGTGGAAGTCTCTAATGATGTTTATATTTACAGATTCTCTTTTCATCAAAAAATAGAAACACCTTCATGAAAAAAAAAAACTCATACACTCTCTCTTTTCTTATGTGTGTTGTTCTGCTATGGTCAGTAGTTTGAAAGATTTGTTGTTCTTCTGCTTTCCTTTAAAGGACAACCAACATCACTTTTTTGTTTCCTAACTAACATCAGAAAAACGTTTTTGAGCATCTAAAATACCCAAAACACCCAGTATGATATTTTTAGTCAAATGCAAAACACCAATAAAAATGACTCAAAGTGTGCTGAAACTGCAAAAAAATGAAACTGGAGATGACCAGTTTCAGAAGGTCCTGCCCCCTTGTTCGTGGTGTCAGCCCAAGACGTCTTGCCTTGCTGGAGAATCAAAACAATGGCTTCAGATTCGGAGAATATGCTTTCTTGTTACTCATCCAGTTATCAATATCATTCAAATAGTTCTTAAGAGGAAAGAATACATGTTTGCAATTGATTAAGGAATTTATTCCGTTCCATTTTGAGGTATCTGGGGGCGGGAAAAGTAGCACCAAAAAGAGACAGAATATGGCTTCAAAGCTCAGTGTAAGGAATCAATCAGCCCCTTCTGCCTCTTTTTGGTGTTACACGAAGTTTTCAGACCAAACAAAGTACAGTGATACCCCGGTTCTCGAACGCCTCACAGTTTGAACAAATCGGAGTTCGAACAAAATATTCGATACATTTATGCTTTGCGTACGCGAGGGTGGGGTGCTGAGCGGCGTACGGGTGTATTGCTCTCTCCGTGACCAACTGTTGTCGCTTGCGGAAGTGCTGCGTTTTGCTCTAGCGTTTAATATCACCTATATATATGGGCTAAAACAAAGAGTTTTAGCCCCTAATCATGCCTCCAAAGAAAGTAAGTGCTGCTAAAAGTGCCAAAAGAAAAGTAGTGCGTACAACTATTGCATTTAAGAAAGAAATAATCGCAATATATGAAGCAGGTGTGCGAGTGTCTGATCTGGCTAGGGAATACAGCATGGCGAAATCTACGATCAGTACGATATTAAAGAATAAGAAGGCTGTGAAATCTAGTGATGTGGCTGTGGGAGTGAGAGCAAGTGTCATTTGATAGATATTTTAAGAGAAAAGAACATCCTGTAGCCGAGTCATCCGTAGCTGTCACGTTCCGAGCGAGAGTAATGGCAGCTGACTCGGGGAATGTTTGGGATCCCAAAGCAGACACGTACTAACCAAGCAGGATGTTTATTCACAAACAAAAGAAAACAGCGAGTAAGAAGGGAGGGGGTGATCCGACCCGCTCACTACGCCAAAAAGCAAATGGCACACGAGGGCGCAAAATTACGCAATCCCGGAAGATGACATAAATTATAGGACGCAGGGAAAATACCTCGGACCGGATACATTTGCGCATCGAAGGAAGAGTCCAGGTACGGTGGCGAGTTGAGTCAATCATCCGGCATTGACGAGGTGATCGCGAACCGTATAAATGCCCCGTGTCCATGATTAGAGAATTGACAGCAGGTGGAGAATGGCCAGGAGAGGCAGAAACCCCCCCAGCCCCCCGCTGTCAACTCGCAAGTGACAGGAGCAAAGACATGGTTTCGGTGTTCGAAAAAATCGCTTTTCGAACAGGGTCCTGGAACGAATTATGGTCGAGAACCGAGGTATCACTGTACAGCAAAGTGCATTGATGTGATGCAAGGACTGCTACAATATATCCTTTTTTTTGGTCAGGGGCGTTCCTTCAGTGACGTAACGTGAGGACTCGTCACCAACTCAAAATCAAGACTTCCGGAATATTCAGCGCGAGTCTTAAAATATAGCTAGATGTCGTGGAATGTTTGTAAAATACGCTCCGTAGAAGTCATTTGAAGCGATTTTACAAATTATTTTACAAGTATGGACACAACGGAGACATCGGTTTTCCTTTAATATTTGAGTATGATGGTCATTCACTTCCGACGTCTGGTAAGTTTGTTGTTAACTCCCCCAAACTTCACAGAGCTTAACCGGATAACGTTGTTAAACACTTTCAAGCTTTATTAAACTAAATATAAAATATTTTTAGTCCAACATTTGGCTGTCTATTTTAGTTGGCGAGAGAAGCACAACAAAAGTACTTCATTGGATGTTTTTTGCCATGAAAAAAATACTGTGGTTTAACAGAGTTTCAATTGTAATTGAAGTGAATTAAAATTACACCAATTGGATAGAAACACTAGGTACGGTGTTCCTTTTTTTTCCATGTTTTCCATTTACTTATTGCTGCTCAGAAGACTGGAAACCCAATGAATGTGTGTTGAGAAAATGTCTGGAGGCATTTGAATGATTAAATAATTGTTGTGATGGCTCCCTAGAGTGATTTCCCAAATGGCCCCTTTCACAATTAAAGATGGATTTAGCGCCTACTTCAAGTGACATAATTCCAAGTTTTCCATTTGTTAAATAATGATAAGAATTGCGAACAGCAGTGGATATAGTAGTATAGTAGTAATATAGAATTACTCATTTAAAAAATGCAAATTTATTTTTTGTATGTTATTCACAAGGTATACATTAAGCTAGTAAACTAATAAAAATAAATTTGCAAAACAGATCGGAGTATCTTGCCTTTTACCATGACTGGCAACGCCAGATCAAGTCATTCAGGCTTTGTGACTGCAAAATCAGACGCTATAGTGTCTTTGGTTCCTAATGTCGGTGACTTGTTTATTTGAGTGTGTGTGTGTGTGTACGTGAGTGTGTACGTGTGTGATTGCACCGATTGTGGGTGTGCGTGTGCGTGTGTGCGTGTGTTTGTGTGTGTGTGTGTGTGTGTGTGCGCGGTGTGTGTGCGTGTGTGTGTGTGTGTGTGTGTGTGTGTGTGTGTGTGTGTGTGTGTGTGTGTGTGTGTGTGTGTGCGCGCACACAATAGTGATTAATTAATGTGCAAGAAAACCTACTCAGAGTTATTGTGAGGTAACTGCTCTCAGCTGCACATTCAAACGCAAGTCAACAGCCCAGAATTCAGACAGAGTTGAGATTTACATTCCAGAGGTCCACTTCAGACTGCTTAAAATGATGTGAAAACGGGTAGGGAATGTATGTGTCTTGACTTCTTCATATGGGCTGGAAGTTTTCCTTTGGTTTATAGAGCTTACTTTGGGGCAACACTCGAGCTAATGTCCATTTGTAGTTCAGAATCTGACTCATCTTTATTGCCAAGTATGTAGAGAACACATAAGGAATTTGTTTCCGGTCGAACACGCTGCACTAGTATCATCATCAAAAAATTGCAAAGAGGCACTATACAGTTCCATTTGGACGACCGTTCAAAGAGTTAATGGCTTGGGGGAAGAAGCTGTTTAAATGTATGCTGGATTTGGTGCGCATGGATCGGTAGCGCCTGCCAGAGGGGAGTAGCTGGAAAAGGTTGTGGGCAGGGTGCGGAGGGTCCAGTAGGATTTTCCGTGCCCTAGTTTGGATTCTTGCAGTGTGCAAGTCCTCGAGAGCGGGTAGGGAGGTGCCAATGATTTTTTTCCGCCGTACTGTCTGTTGAAGTCAGATTTTGTCCGTTTTTGTGGTGACCCCGAACCAAACGGTGATGGAAGAACACAGGATGGATTCTATGACAACCGTGTAGAAATGTTGCAGCACCTCCTGTGGCAGGCCATGCGTCTTTAGCAGCCTCAGGAAGTAGTTGTTGTGAATTGTTCAAGCAATTATTGGCAAGTTGAGCTTGTGTACTTATGTTTGAGAGTATACATTTCTTAGCCTACAAAATAAAAAGAACAAAAATCACAACTAGATATTATCCATCATTTTTGTTATTCGCTTATCATCACTCCAGAAACATCCCATTTTAGCATGCAAGTACAGGCCCATTTTCATGAGTGTAGATTGATGAATCAGAATTCCACCTGAATGACAATGAATACCAGATGTGCACTAATTTACATAACCCACGACCATTTACCGCACAAAAAAGTCATCTGTTTAAAGAATCAATACCACTTTGTCAGTACACACATACACACATCCAAAATTTTACCATACACAGTGGTAAACACAGAAAACCCACATTGTAAGTGGCACACGCTGGTCTTCATTTGCGCCAGATGCAAAATGGCACATCTATGTCCATCGATGATGTTTGATATCGGAACACTAAGTAAAGATTTGGCTAGTTAATTTTGCTTCTCACTCCAACGGCCATAAGGTAGTGCAGTGGAAAAATACAGAAAGGTTAAAATAACAGTCCTGAATGTCAATTTGCATTCATCTGACAGAAAATACAATATCATACATCTGTATTCATATTATGCTTTCACGACAGCTGCCGCTGCAGCAAAGCACTTTCCAGAAAGGTTAACATAAAATATGGTAAAATAAAATAATTATTAACATAAGGCATGGACAGTGACACAATCATAACCATCCATTCTATACCTTGTTGTTTGAACCAGTTATCGGTGGAAGATGAGAGAGTCACGGTGTCCTTTCATATCAGCAAAATCATGCTCCAAATGTGCCTGTGTCTGGTCGTTTTTTTATGCTATTTTTTACGCACTTTTGTGTAAATTCCAAAGTAGCATGTTTCAAATTATTGTGTCTTGCATCTCAATTAACAATTTGCGAGGGTAAAAAATATACAGGTAACATCTGACTTACGACCGGCTCAACTTATGACCACCTGTACTTCCGACCACAACTTCCACACCCTATTTTTAAAATTTAAATTCTACGCTTGGCACCGCAACGCGCTCGCAGGTCGACAACGCGTACGACAATTTAGGCCAGCCAGCCAGCATCTCACTCTCGCACAGCAATCGACCGTGTGATGGCACCAGAGGGGGGAGTTTGCGAGTGATTATGATTTTGTCTGTGTAAGCTCTCAGTCGTACAGGAGTGGTCCATCGATGAGAAGGTTTCTTCAGCCGTCATCTGTACTTTTTTTTTGAAGGTGTTGGACGTTTCGCCTCCTATCGAAGAGGCTTCGTCAACGAACTAAAGTCTTACTGGTCGTGATAGAGTGTTTTTATACACAACCGTAAACATCATGTTTAGTTTAGTCTATATGGATATATGTAGCTTATTAGTTAACTAGTTGCGTATGCAAAGTGTAACCAACTTTCAGTCTAATGTTCTCCCAACACTTGTCCGTAGCTGATAGGCTCAGTCGAGACGATGTCATCAACTGCTGTATGTTTAAACTACTTTAAGGGGGTGGGTTTTGTGCTCTTGGCTTCCCGCTCCGACGAGAGATGTTCTCCATTTGTTTTATGAGAATAAAGTAGTCTTTTCTCTTCACCATCTACCATCCCCGCTGGTATTTCATCATAAAACTCCGTTGAACTCTGAACCAGAAGAGAAACAGGAATTAGACACAACATAAATTGGTGCCGATCAACCCGTGCCAAACATCGGGTCCGGAGTGGTTGAGGAGTGCCCGCCTGCGTGCCTCAGTTGACGAAAGACGGGAGCTTCTGCTTCTGGCGGCGTCTGTTTGTGGGTTCCCGCAAGAGACGAGGGGGTCGTTCCCTCTTGTTGATGCCTGCTTGTTGACTGAGAAACGAGAGCCGAAAGAAGAGTTGGCGTGGTGGAGCTCCTCTTCATCCTGGTCTGACTACGCGGCTGAGTTTGACGAGTTTTCAAGGTGGGTGACGCACTAGCACGCAGCCATTTGTTTGAATGTATTGTGGGATCCTTGATGGCCAGAAGGTATTCTATTCACGATTAATCCACGTATCGACGGTTTGTAATCAAACTACAATTGATCAGGTTGAATTATTCGAGTCTGAACCGATGCGTAAAACGTACTTTACGCGTGACTAGCGACGCCTCTACGGATTGCTAGTTTGATGCCACACCTGCGGGAGCCGTATTGTTAGACCGGTAAAGTTTCAGAAGGAGATTCATCAGAAAGGATGAAGTTCTGGAAGTTCGGGTGTGAGGACTGGGATGAAAAAATTTAAAAAAATGAAAAAAATATTAATTTTGACCCAGGGGATTATGTGTTTAAATGCAGCTGCAATTGATCGTGGATTCACCGTAATATTAATACATTCATTTTGGTTGATCTGTGCTGGAATGGTGAACTGCAAATGCTTCTTTGTCTGAGGGAAAGATCTTGAACAAAGGGGGGTGGAGGGGAAGCCATTTGAGCTGTTAGTGAGTGTGTACACGTGTGCGTGTGAGTGTGTGCGCGTGTGCGTGTGTGTGTATGTGCATTCATTGAGTCTGTATGTGAGCACGTCTCGGGGTTGGGTTTGGAATGGATTGGATTGGATTTGCCTTTATTTGTCTCGCAATGGAGAAATTTACATTTCACAGCAGCAAAGTGATGAAAGGAATGAAAGTAGAAAAACAAAATGCATGGGCTGCTGGAAAGGCAGCCAGTCGTGCGGCGCCGTCTTGGAGTCAAATGAACAAAAAAAACCTAAATAAATAATATGACAACACAAAGACAATATGACAACACAAAGACACAGAGAGTCATTCATTCTTAAGCACTTTCTGTACCCTCTTTGTTACATGAAGCAGTTCTAGATGAAAGAGGAGAGGATCAAAGCGTTTTTCCACCAGTGGATCAGGGACATCATGGTTGAATGTGCACGTCGACTAAATGTTGAAAGCAAACACACAGATGTAGCATCCATTGACGAAAAGAGATTGTCTCATCACTCCTTTCCCAAATAAATCCACTTCAATTCCAAGCCGCAACAGCTACACATATGCATCGGTGCTCTGTACTGACATTCCTTTTCTTCTTATCGCAGGCTCCCCAAGCCATCCAGCCTCAGACCGTCCAACAGCACCGACCTTCCCGCTGAACAAAGCGGAGCAGTGAAGATGCTGCCTATTACAGGCACAAAAAAAGCACAATGGCCCCAGAGCGGTCCAGCGATGACAGTTGAATGGCAGCGACATTCCTCCCATTCAAAAACAGTATTGGCATATTCATGCTGCCGAAAAGTCGCAAACGATCAGCACAGTCTCCTCTTTCATGAATGTCGTGGTCAAAAATGCTAAAAAACAATCCGTATCCATTCCACATGATGCACAAGAATACAAATTGACAAAAGAAAACACAACACAAGACAAAAACAACAAAAAAAGCAAGGCACATGAGAGCACTTGCTGACGGCTGCCTACTCGGGCGCCATCTTGGACGCCCGAGTAGGAGACGTTGTGACACAGCGGGAGTCTTCTTTGTGTTTGAGCGAGCAGAAGAAATTGTTAGTGAACTGTGGTGAATTGAATTGATGGGTGCAATCTTTTTCTATGAAAACCCCAATCCGCCAGGATACGAAATTCATAAAAAAACTGTGGGGAAGATGAAAACATTTTCAGAGGACGCTTTGAAGGTGCTTTGAGACACCCCAGCTGTATTCCTGAATCTGCTGATGATGATTCCGTATATGTTAACAAATTTAAGCAAACTGAAAAAAATGAAAAAGCTACGTCTTTAAAGATGGCCGCTGAAAAAGAAACTCCTCCCATACAATGACAAAGCAGCACATGGTCTTAAAATCGTCATTATTGGGACAGACATAGAATTAACTACTGCAGGAGGAGGGGCGTGCTTTGGGCTGGGGAATTTGAGCTTGGGGGTCAGACATCACGGGGGGATCTGCGCGCGGGGTCCACCACCTCCTCACGACTGCCCTCTCTGTCCCCCGCCCACCCTCCCACCCTTCTTGCTGCTTATAGAAGACCAGATGTGTTTTCAGAAAGAGTGAAGCACACACGTCCCCTACTGGGGGGAATCCGTCATTACACCATTTTTTCCCACAAGAAATGTCTTCATGTACTGCTGACTTTAAAAAATCCTGTGACTTCTCAAATTCTTTTGTACATTGACGACATCTTACTTGTCTCACCGACTGAAGACGAAAACAAGACTGTATCAATCGTTTTGTTCCAAAATTTATATTATACATATTTGACTATGTTACAGTTTTGCTAAAAAGAAGTTGAACTTCTAGAAAAAAAAAAAATATTTGAAAGACGGAGACGATTTTTACAGACAGCCAATATTGTGTCTTCAAAGAAATTCGATACATTATCCGTTGCGAAAGCATTATGCAAACATATTATTCCAGAACATGGCCTGAATGTCTGTTTTTGGTTAAATTATATATGAAAATAAGGGCCACTAATAACGGCTTAACGCCTTTTGAGATCTTGCATGGCAGACCTTTCATCCGCCCATTATGGGAAGGTGTGCCCTGGCAAAAGAATGAATCAGATCCAGGCGCTTTGTTGGCAAAATCATTGTGTGAAATGTTTACCACAAAAGAGTAGTACGTTCCACATGTGTACTGCCGCAGTTGTCTTTGTTCCATCCACAGGAACGGAGGCTGCGCCCCCGGAGACGAGGTGCTGATCAAGGCAATCAGGAGGAAGACCTGGTCTGCACCAAAGTGGGAGGGGCCATTCACCGTGCTGATCACAACGCCAACTGCCATCAAGGTGGAAGACAGACGGAGCCAAGCTACTCACTAGCAATGGGTTTGGTCCACATTATCTTGCTGTACGGATTTGTGGGGGCAATCCAGATGACACACGTGGAGCCCCCCATTCCATCAGCCTGTGAAATTCCAATATTATATCCAACGACGTCAGATAAGTGTCCAAACATGGCCCATCCTGTAGCCTGCTTTCCTCTACAGGCTGCAGGAATAGTCTCATTTCCCCTTAGCGTCCTTGTGAACAAAGCACGACAAAATGGAAGCAATTATCTTGGAGTCTTGGTACAATCGTATCAAGTTGGGGAAGGCTTGGACCACTGGTTGGGATTCCATTGTGGATCCATTCTAAGCCCAACACAAAATGGGTTCGAGATAGCTGTGCCCAACAAGCAAAACAAACTGTCGTCAAGATAGTTCGAGGGAACTGGTTAGGAACTGGAACTGGTACGATGACAGATATCCAACTTGCTATCATAACTCATGATGCTGCAGGATGCATGGACTTGAGACTCTGTCCTGATTTTCGTGAAAATCACTGGTTTTCCCGTAACTATATGCATGATGTCATCGGTGACATCACCAGTCGTAATATCGCCTCTCCAGCGCAAACCACACATCAAACTGACAGCCTATATGGAAACACCTGACAAAAAGGCCAAAAATCTAGGTGTCATGGACGCATTATATCAACCGTTTGCAGGAGAAAAACATGACTGTTATCAAACACGTGGTATCATTATGCTACACTAATTGCTATACAAAATAGAAACAGTAATTGTTTTGTATGCTCG
Source organism: Hippocampus bargibanti (assembly GCF_051943395.1). Lineage (NCBI taxonomy): Eukaryota > Metazoa > Chordata > Actinopteri > Syngnathiformes > Syngnathidae > Hippocampus > Hippocampus bargibanti. The sequence continues at coordinate 11,799,974 of NC_142741.1, forward strand.
TATATGCCTGATTCTGTGACACAATAACGCGTGCATTCAAAGGTATGTGGAGATAAGATGGCTCGAGCTGCGTATATGTTAATGTCTTCGCTTACACCTGATCAACATTTTCCGGTTCTTCGCAATGCTTCGAGAAGAGAGATTGTTCCAGGTTAAGATACCATTTTGGAAACTGAAAATCTGGTTATGGCCGAGAGCGGGTTGCAACTACCAGTATGCGTTGCAATGTACAGTATGGGTCAAAATTTGGGTTTTATAGATGAGGGTAGATGTTTATATGTGCCACCGTTAAACACTTAATGTCACTGTTTAGCCCGTATCTTCACATCTTTGGTGGTTATGCGGTTGGAAAGTATATTATTTTATTTATCCGCGAGCCTACGGCTTGTGCACACCTGTTACGGTAACTGACAATACTTTCATCATTACCAGTCGTCCAGTGCACCATCATGTGAAAAGAAGAGTATCATTTAAGCCCCCCATTCGATATGGGGAACTGATGTTCCAGAACAATTCAAACACCATAGCACGGGTAGTAAGGTAATGTTAGCTCTTTTTCCAGACATTGGAGTGGCTAAAAACATGATATGAATTGAAACAATTGATTACAGATTTCAAGTGTTTGTAAATGCCACCTTGAAAGTGGATGAAATGCAGATCACCGAAATTGCAGCAATTAGACAAATGGTGCTGCAAAATACAATGGTTTTCGACCTTTTGACAGCCCCACAAGGGGGCGTCTGTGCTATGGTGGGTGACATTTGTTGTACGTACATACCCGAAGAAGCGAATTCCATAAACATGACTGATGCTTTGTCTGTTTTCAGGGATCTTAGAGATGCTATGGCCAAAAATCGGCGGCCTGATCAACCATGGACCTTTGCCATGCTCTTCGGAGGCCCTTGGTATACGACGTTTCTTAGACTGTTTGTGCCTGTCGCGAGGTGATATCGGAGGGAGTGGGGCAAACAGGCCAGTCGTTAGTCAGGAATTTAGGAACAATCAGTGGGGCCACAGGGAGTGGTCCTCTGCTCCCCCCAACCTGAGAGTAAAGACCTATCATAGCTGTGTCAGGCGCCGCCATGTCTCGACATTAGGGATATATAAATACGGCCGATACAACCAGTAAGACTTTTGTTCGCTGACGAAGCCTCTTGGATAGGAGGCGAAACGTCCGACACCTTCAAAAAAGTACAGATGACGGCTGAAGAAACCTACTCATCTATGATTATTATTATTATTATTATTATTATTATTATTATTATTATTATTATTATTATTATTATTATTTAGCCTCCCAGTCTTTATTTAACATTTTGACTAAATTTAGACTTACGATCATTTTGACTTACGACCATTTGGTCGCAATGGAACTCAGTTGTAAGTCGGTTACCTGTAACAATTTTTTTAGCCACTCCAATGTGTGGAAAAAGAGCTGTTACCTGTCCTTTGAAGGTTTCCATTTTTGTGTTACTTCATCATATAATTTACAATTGTGAGATAAAAATGGTTATGAGAACATGGAGACTGAACAGAGTGGAATTCATAGATGGTCACAAAGAATTCATCAACCGGTGATGATAATACCACATGAAATTGATTTAAAACCAAAACAAGAATAATAAAATAGCACCTGATTGCCTTAAAGGACAACCGATGTCACTTTTTTTGTGTTTTAACTGACACCAGAAAAATGTTTCATAGCATCTAAAATACCCAAAGCACTTAGTATGATATTTTTAGTCAAATGAAAAACACCAATAAAAATGACTTAAAGTGTCCAAAATCTGCAAAAAAAATTGAGCTGCGAATTTGGCATTTTCAGAAAGTCCCGCCCCCATTTCGTGACATCATGCCAAAACGTCTTGCATTGCTTGTGAATCAAAACAATGGCTTCAGATTCGGAGAATATGCTTTCTTGTTAAACATCCAGTTATGAATATGATTCAAATAGTTCTGAAGAGGAAACCATACATGTTTGCAATCGATTAAAGACTTATATGTGCCATTTTGAGGCAACATTGGGGGAAAATCTCTCACCTAAAAAAAAGAGGCACAAAATGGCGACCTACAGTGGCCACCTCTGCTTCCACAGGCTGATAAATTCCTTATATGGTGCTTGGATGCCCTCTTCTGGCCTTCTGGCGGGTTTTGGGTGCAACACAAGGTCCCCAGACCAAACGAGTACTGCAAAATACATTGACGTGATGGAAGGACCGCTACAATGCGTCTTTTTTACGGTCAAAGGGCGGTCCTTTAGTGATGTCACGTACGGACTCGTCACCAACTCAAAAACAAGACTTCCTGAATATTCAGCGCGAGTCTTAAAACGTAATACATAGCTATATGCGGTGGAATATTTGTAAAATACGCTCAGTAGAAGTCATTTGAAGCCATTTTACAAATTATGGACACAACAAGTTATGGAAGCCAATGACAAGGTAGAGGCCAAACTCCTGATACAGCTAAGAGATGGGGAAACAGAACTCACTGAAGTGCAGCAAGAAGATCTGGACAATACTTCAATAGAATGTGTGCCAGAGCGGGCGGAGGTCAAAGGTTTACTTCAGAAGGTCCCGTGGAACAAGTTTGGAAAAAATGAAGTATCCATAGCTCTTCTGACAGCAGAGGAGGAGTGCAGACGCACCACTGCTGTGGACCCTGAGGATATGAACCTGGATGGATACCAGTTCTTGCTGAACCACCTTGAAGGTTTAATGAAGACTGCAAAAGAGGTACATAGCCGGCGGAGACAATGGATTCCTGAAGATACAGTAGCTGAAATCCTGACAACCTTAAAAGCCCTGGAAATTCAAGCCATCAAGCTTGTCTCCAAAAAGGCTGACTTCATACAAGAGGGGGTAAAGGAAGAGGTTAGGAAGGAACCAATTACGTCCAGTCACCCCGGACCAGCCATCAAGTTATAGCCAACAACCCTTCCTAAGTTCATCAGAATCAAACGTGACTTCCACAGGTGGAAAAAGGACTGGGAAGCGCTCCAAAGACAAGGTGAGCCAACCGGTTCCAGGGAAGTGAAAAGGGCGCAATTGCTGGACAGTGTTGAGGACAAGATCAGGAAAGACCTTTGATACAGTGCTGATGCACATTAGTAAACATGTTATGTTATTTCATGCTTAGATTAGTAAACATAATATGTTATTCCATGTTTACCTTAGTACATATTATGTTATTGCATGTTTAGTTTAGTCTGCGTGGATTGTTAAACTCATTAGTTGAATAGTTTTGAAAGCAGGATGTAACGAGTTTCAGTCTAAATGTTCCCCCAACATACTTGTCCGTAGCTGATTGGACAACAGATCGCTGCTGTGTGACTTCCTATACTTGTCCGTAGCTGATTGGACAACAGATCGTTCAAAACTAGTCCGAGCGGGAGGTCCTGTCTCTCTCTTTGTGCTCCTGGCTTCCTGCTCCAACGAGGGATGTGCCTATTTTTGTTTCACTAGAATAAAGTAGTTTTTTTCTTCACCATCTATCGTCCTCAATGATATTTTTATCACAGAACTTCGTTGAACACCGAACCAGATGAGAAACAAGAATTAGAACCGAACATAAATTGGTGCCGTCACCCGTGCCAGACAGCCAGCCCGGAGAGTTTGAAGAGTGCCACATGCGTGCTCCAGTCAACGAGAGATGGGAAAAAGCTCCCGGTGGCCCTACTTGTTAAAATTCCACACAAGAGACGGTGGGAAGTCGGTCCCCCCGGTGGGCCTGCTTTTTGACTCGGCCACCAGCCTACAAGAGACGAATAGTTTTTTCTTCGGTGAAGACTGCTTGTGATTTCTCACAAGAGACAAAAATATTTTTTTTCTTTTTGGTGGCATCTGCTTGTTGTGGCGTGGTGGAGCTTTCGGCATCGTGACTGACGGACACACACGGCTGTGTCGACGAAGTTCGCTAGGTGAGTGACATGTGAGCTGGCACCCATTATTTGAATGTATTGTGGGATCCCTTTCTGGCCAGAGGGTGTCCTATTCATGTTAATCCATGTATCTACCGGTTTGTAACATGACTTTTTGGACTTTGACCGAGGTGGGTCTCCATAAAGCCGGACCGAATTGTGCACTGACGGACTAGTGCACGCGGCCATCGATGCTATTATCTGGGTCGATGCGTCTGGTTGAAACCGCACGCCGACGTAGAGTCGGAGTTTTCCAGTGAAAAATTCTTCACAAGGTGGTGATTTCCTGGAATTCAGTTCTGTGCGAGGACTGTTGATGAATTGAGAAATCGAAAGATTTTTTGATTCTGATCCAGATGTTATATGTAATTTTAAAGCGCAACTGCTACTGGTACTGGATTATCTGTGAAACTAATATATTCATTCTGGTTGATCTATGCTAGAATAGTGAAACAGAAAAGTTTCTTTGTCTCACAAAGAAAAAGTGGGGCGAGGGAGTCATTGAGCCGTTAGTGCGCGTGTCAGTGCGCGTGTGTGTATGTGTGCGTGTAAGTGTATTCATTGAGTGCATATGAGCATTCAGTGTATGTGAACACGTCTCGTGGCTGAAGACTAAACACAGCGGGTGTCTTCTTTATGTTTGAGTTAACACTATGTGCCTTACTCGAAAATAGTTAACAGGAGCATATTGTTGTTGAATTGTGGGATTTGAGAACATGGGTGCAATTTTTTTCAAAGAAAGCTCCAATTCATTGGGATATTGAATTCATGTCTAAAAAGTTCCCAGGGTGTGAACTTTACTGTAAGAAGATGCAACATGGTGAATTTTCTGGTGCTTTGCAAGCTCAGCCATTGAAAGAGATTATGTTTCGTTTGAAGCTCCAGGAGGCATCTGCGGTTGGCAGATCTCTTCAAAAGATCCGTGATGAGATTTTAGCTTGTGATAGGTGGCTTGCACAAGCACGAATCAGAGAGCATGAACTAGAGGTAAAACATATTAAAAAAAGAGGAGAAAGCAATGGGCGCGATGACTTCCAAAGTGAGCTCTGACGATGAAAATATTGCTTCATTTGTTGCACGTCCCAATGAAAAGATGGCGCTTGTGGCAGATAGAAAGCAACCATTATTTCAAACTGCAGAGCACCCCCATGGGAAGCCTGGGGGAGGGGCTGTGGGCTGCCCCGAGCGAGTGCCTCACACCTCCTCCTCCTCCCCCTTCTCCCCCCTGCTCTCAAGAGAGATGAAGTCAATTTCTCCACCCCGAGGGAGCGAGTAGCCCCCCCGAAGTGACTCCAACTGTGACTTGGGCAGACCAGCAGCATGGAGCGCGCATGACCCCCTCTGGTGGGTTATGGCAATTACAACCAGCCTTTGCAGATCAGATTGCTGGTGATGGTGATTGTGTTTCTTCGCGTACAAGGAGCAAAGCAAATTGTTATGAACAATTGTATCCGCTTGAAGAATTGAATAAAATTAAGATGATGATGACTTCAAGTTCCTAGGAATCACAGTCTCCCAGGACATGAAGTGGGAGGTCAACACCAACTCTATCCTGAAAAAGGCCCAACAGAGAATGTACTTCCTGAGGCTGCTAAAGAAGCATGGCCTGCCACAGGAGGTGCTGCAACATTTCTACACGGCTGTCATCGAATCCATCCTGTGTTCTTCCATCACCGTTTGGTTCGGGGCCGCCACAAAAATGGACAAAATCGGACTTCAACGGACAGTTAGGACGGCGGAAAAAATCATTGGCACCGCCCTACCCACTCTCGAGGACTTGCACACTGCAAGAATCCAAACTAGGGCGCGGAAAATCCTACTGGACCCTCCGCACCCTGCCCACCACCTTTTCCAGCTACTCCCCTCAGGCAGGCGCTACCGATCCATGCGCACCAAATCCAGCAGACATTTAAACAGCTTCTTCCCCCAAGCCATTAACTCTTTGAACTCTTTCAACAGTAGCCAAAATGGAACTGTATAGTGCCACTTAGCAGTTTTTTTGACAACGATACGAGTGCAGCGTGTTCTACCGGAAACAAATTCCTTGTGTGTTCTACATACTTGGCAATAAAGATGATTCTGATTCTGATTCTGATTCTGATTCTGAAAGCGATTGTGAAGCTTTTCCGCTTGTCCAAGTGGCTAATCCTAATCCTTGAGGCCTCCAAGACCAAACTATCTTGGTTTATCGGCCTTGGTGCGACAGTGATGTAGTTGAAGCGTGCAAAGGATTAGGTGATTTTGTTGAGAATGCGGAAAGTTGGACTGAGAATTTTGAGGAATTGTGTGCTTCTTATCAGTTGAATGGATAAGAAACCTTGAAGGTTCTCAGGAGATGTCTGGGGCATCATTGGAATCGGGTGAAAGGGTGCTATACTGGTAAAACTTCAATGGGATCAAACATGACGTATGAGGAGGTGACAGTCCAACGGAGATTGGTTTGTGAGAACATCCATACATTATGGAAAAAATCCACCGGGGTATGAAATTCAACATATAAAAGTGGGGTAGTTGTGAAAACATATTCAGGGGACGCTCTGAACATGTTTTCTGACATGATGAGGATTCCATATATGTTGACCAATTCAAGCAGATTGGAAAGAATGAAAAATCTATGTCTTCAAAGATGGCCGCTGGTAAAGTACCTCCTGCCTTAAAAGGTCAAAGGAGCTCATGGTCTTGAAATCGCCATTACTGGGCAGAATTAACCGCTGTGGGAGGAGGGGCGCGCTGTGGATTGGGTATTTGAGTTTGGGGTCAGAGGTCAAGGGGGTGGGGGATCTGCGCACGGGGTCCACTCCACCACTTCCTCTAACGGCTGCCCTCTCTTTTCCCCCACTCACTACCCCCCCCCTTGCTGCTTATAGAGGACCAGATGTGTTTTTAGGATAAGAACAGTTTGGAACACACGTCCCCTATTGGGAAGACTCAGTCGTTACACGATTTTTTTTTCACAAGAAATGTCTTCATGTATTGCTGACTTCTCAAATTCTTTTGTACATTGACGACATCTTGCTTGATTCACTAACTGAAGACAAAAACTGTATCAATCACTTTGTTCCAAAATCTAGAATGTACAGGTAACAAAACTTCCTTGACTATGTTACAGTTTTGCCAAAAAGAAGTTGAACTTCTAGAGAAAAAAAAAGATGACATTTCTACAACCTGATTTGGATGACACACCTTTACCTGACAGCATCCACATTGAAATTATTGCCGATGGTTCATTACCAAAAACGTATTCAACGCAAACAGCAGAAATTGTTGCATTGACTGAAGCGTAAATGGATAGAAGGAAAGATTATTGAAGATGCAGATTTATGGAGAGGGTTGTTGAAAGCTATCCTCCTTCCAAAAAGTGTGGCTGTATACAAATGTGCAGCACACACAAGGGCAAATCTTTTAAGCAGAACCAAAAAACTTTTGGCGAAGTTGTTTGAGATGCTGTAAACATAATCTACAGGGTAAAATGCGACCAAAAAGAGGAAAATTTCCACAGGGGTCACACCACTTTGAAGTGGTTGTCAGGGTTAAACCCAAAACATTATCACCAATTGTGAAAGAAGACACAAAGACATGAGATATAACATGGATTTCATTGAACTAAGCACAAGTAGTTCTTATAAATACTGTTTGGTGCTAATTGATTTATTCACCAAATGGGTGGAAATTGTGCCTTCAAAGAAATCCGATGCATTATCCGTTGCAAAAGCATTATGCAAACATATTATTCCAGAACATGGCATACCAAGAATAATTTGCAGTGATAATGGGCCACATTTTGTTAAGGACGTAATAACCAAAATTTCCGAACATATAATAATAATACATTTTATTTCAAGCGCCTTTCAAAACATCCAAGGGCACTTTACAATAAAATTAAACATTTAGGAATTGCATTGAAAAAATCACTGTGCATACCATCCACAGAGTGCAAGATTAGTTGAAAGAACGAATGGTACGATAAAAAAAATCGACTCAGAAAAACAATGGAGACAATAGGCAAACTATGGCCTCAATGTCTATTTCTGGTGAAATTATATATGAAAATAACGCCCACTAACAATGGCTTAACGCCCTTTTGAGATTTTCCATGGCAGACCTTTCATCCTCCCATTATGGGAAGGTGTGCCCTGGCAAAAGAATGAATCAGATCCAAGCGCTTTGTTGGCAAAATCGTTGTGTGAAATTTTTACAACAAAAAGAGGTCCACAGCATGTTTACTGCCGCAGTCCTCTTTGTTCCCTCCACAGGAACAGAGGCTGCTGTGCCCCGGAGACATGGTGCTGATAAAGGCAATCAAGAGAATGTCCTGGTCTGCAGCAAAGTGGGAGGGGCCATTCACAGTGCTGATCACAACATCAACTGCCATCAAGATCGCCGAAAGAGCCACCTGGGTGCATCCAAGCCATTCCAAGATCGTTCACCAACCAGATCCTGAGCAGGTGGAAGAGAGACAGAGCCAAACTACTCAATAGCCATGGGTTTGGTCCACATCATCGTGCTGTACGGATTCGTGGGGGCAATCCAGATGACACACGTAGAGCGTCCCATTCCATCAGCCTGCGAAATTCCACCATTACACCAAACACATTCAGAAAAGTGCCCAAGCATGGCACATCCTGTAGCCTGCTTGCCACTCCAAGATGCAGGAATCGTCTCATTTCCCCTTAACATCAACGTGAACGAAGCACGACAAAATGGAAGTGATTATCCTCATGGTTCTTGGTACGCTCGTACCAAGTCAGGAAAGGCTTGGACCACAAGTTGGGATTCCGTTGTGGTCCATTCTGAGCCCAAAACAAAATGGGTTCAAAATAGCTGTGCCCAAGAAGCAAAACGAACTGTCGTCAAGATAGCTCGAGGGAACTGGTTAGGAACTGGAACTGGCACAATGACAGATATCCAACTCGTTATCGTAACCCACAAGGTTGCAGGATGCATGGACTTGAGACTCTGTCCTGATTTTCATGAACATCACATTGGTTTTCCCGTAACTATATGCATGATGTCATCTGTGACATCACCAGTCGTAACATCGCCTCTCCAGAGCAAACCACACATCAAACTGACAGGCTATGGAAACACCTGACAAAAAGGCCCAAAATCCAGGTGTCATGGACACATTATATCAACCGTTTGCAGGAGAAAAGCATGACTGGAATCCGTTGTTATCAAACATGTGGTATCGTTATGCTACATTAATTGCTAAGCAAAACAGGAAAAGTAATTGCTTTGTGTGCTCATATATGCCTCATTCCGTGAGACAACTCCGCGTGGTATGGTCAAAGGTATTTGGAGATAAAATGGCTCGAGCTGCATATATGTTAATATCTTTGCATAGACCTGATCAACATTTTCCGGTTCTTCGCAATGCTTTGAGCGGAGAGATTGTTCCAAGTTTAGATACCATTTTGGAAACTGAAAATCAGGTTATGACCGAGAGCGGGTTGCGATTACCAGTATGCGTTGCAATGTACGGTACAGGTCAAAACTGAGGTTTTATAGATGAGGATAGATGTTTATATGTGCTACCATTAAACACTAATGTCACAATTTTACGTGTATCTTCACATCTTTGGTGGTTAGGCGGTTGGAAAGTATATTCTTTTATTCCTCAGAGAGCCTACGGTTTGTGCGCACCTGTTACTGTAACTGACAATACTTTCGTTACCAGTCGTCCAGCGCACCATCACGTGAAAAGAAGAGTGTCCTTTAAGCCCCATGATTCGATCTGGGGAACTGATGTTCCAGAACAATTCAAACACCATAGCACTGGTAGTAAGGTAATGTTAGCTCTTTTTCCACAAATTGGAGTGGCTAAAAACATGCTACCAATTGAAACAATTGACTACAGATTTCAAGTGTTTGTAAATGCTAGCTTGGAAGTAGATGAAATGCAAAACACCGAAATTGCAGCAATTAGACAAATGGTGCTGCAAAATAGAATGGTTTTGGACCTTTTGACAGCCCCACAAGGGGGCGTCTGTGCTATGGTGGGTGACACTTGCTGTACGTACATACCCGAAGAAGGAATACGTCTGTGTAAGCTCTCAGTCGTACAGGAGTGGTCCATCGATGAGAAGGTATGGGACCTAGGGACCTATCATAGCTGTGTCCGGCGCCACCAGGTCTGGACATTAGGGATATATAAATGGGGCCGACACGACCAGTCAGACTTTAGTTCGCTGACGAAGCCTCTTGGATAGGAGGCGAAACGTCCGAAACCTTCACTTTTGTACAGATGACGGCTGAAGAACCCTTCTCATACCCGAAGAAGCGAATTCCATAAACATGACTGATGCTGTCTGTTATCAGGGATCTCAGAGATGCCATGGCCAAAGATCGACGGACTGATCACCCATGGATTTTTGACGGGCTTTTTGGGGGCCCTTGGTATACGACTTTGCTCAGAATTTTTATCCCTTTCCCAATTGTGATTGTACTTATTTTCTTAGTCATTGGTTGTATTATTCCATGCTTAAGAGCAACGCTAATGAATATGATAACTAATTCTCAGGTGAATTACTCAAAGGTTGTGTATCAACAAATGCGTGAAGGGGACCCTGTGTTGTAGGAATAGTACACCATGGCCAGAGTGTGGTTGCTCCAACAAAAACAAAAAGAAACGGAGAGCCGAGAATGAGTTTTCCTCATCAAAATTCAAAACTCTCACAAATGGAGAGGTTGTAAATCACAGCAGCAAAATTATGACAGAGGTTTTTTCGCCTTCTCCATGGTGTTAGATAGGTTAGCTTAGGTTAGATAATGTTAGATAAGGTTAGATAGATTAGATAGATTAGATAGATTGGATAGATTAGATAGATTAGATAGATTAGATAGATTTGATAGATTAGATAAAATAAAGTAACGTTAAATATAAAGAATGGTTCCCTGTGCAGTTAGTATGACGTGCATGCATGAAAACCATTTTGGAAATGTATGAACTGATGTTTAAATGTGCAACAGGAGGGAATGATAGAGTGCTTATGCACATTATTAAACATATTACGTTATTTCATGCTTAGATTAGTAAACATATTATTTTCTTCCATGTTTAGCTTAGTACATATTATGTTATTGCGTGTTTAGTTTAGTCTACATGGATTGTTAAACTCATTAGTTGAATATCTAATATTAAGCAGATTCTTTACTGACAGACAGTGTAGGTGTTCAAATAGCTGACATGTTTCGGCGACTACTTCCGCCTTCGTCAGAGTGTCACGGATGTTGTTGTGACGCGCTATTTTCAGCTGGTGTTGCTATGAGGGTGTGACCTACCTGTCAGATCTGACAGGCAAGCCACGCCCCCCGCTGTCCGCTCTTCCCTCCAGGATACTGCTCCAGGTAATAGAGAGCATGTAAGCTCCCTCATCCCTGTTGATGGTCCTTAGTCCTCGCTTCCGGATTTCAATGGCCTCCCTGATCCAGCGCTGATGTTTGTTTTCTTCGGTGCGGATGACTCTGGCCTTCTCCCAGTCCATGATGTGATTTTCTCTTTTGCTCGTGGTTGGTGTTGTGGATGATATATTTCCCAGTCTGACCTGTTGTGTCCGTCCTGTCAGGAAGCTGAGGGTCCACTGGCAGATCGTGGGGGACACACCAAGCTGGAGAAGTTTGGGGATGAGGAGTTCTGGGATGATGGTATTGAACGCAGAGCTGTAGTCCACAAACAGGATCCTTGCGTAGGTTCCTGTGTTGTCAAGGTGGTTGAGGATGTGGTGCAGTCCGATGTTGACTGCATCCTCCACAGACCTGTTTGCCCGGTAGGCAAACTGAAGAGGATCTAGCAGAGGTCCGGTGATGTTCTTTAGGTGGTTCAGCACGAGGCGTTCAAAGGACTTCATGACCACAGACGTCAGAGCGACAGGTCTATAGTCGTTCAATCCCGAGGGTGCTGGTTTCTTTGGAACTGGGACGATAGTAGACTGTTTGAAGCAGGATGGGACTTCACACTGCTCCAGGGATCTGTTGAAGATTTGTGTGAAGACCGGAGCCAGCTGGTCAGCGCAGACTCTCAGGCAGGAGGGGGACACTCTGTCAGGTCCTGCAGCTTTCTTGATCTTCTGCTGCTTGAAGAGCCGTCTAACGTCCAGTTCGTGGATCTGTAGGGCAGAGGGCGGAGCTACGGCAGTTTCTGGTAATGGTGGGCAGACCAGGCAAATGGGGGTGTCCTTTTCAAATCGGCAGAAGTATGTATTTAACTCATCATCCATACCATTGTTGTACACTGCTTGGGGGGAAGGTAAACGATAATTTGTTATTGCTTTCAGGCCATTCCACGCCAATGCAGAGTCATTAGCGGAGAACTGTTTGTTAAGCCTCTCTGCATAACTTTTCTTTGCGATGTTAATTTCCTTCGTCAGCCTGTTTCGGGCGAGTTTGTAAACTGCTCAATTGCCGCTTTTAAATGCGGATTCTTTCTCTTTCCTAAACTGCCTGAGTTTGGGAGTGAACCAATGCTTGTTGTCGTTGAATGAGCGGAAGGACTTTGTTGGTACACACATGTCCTCACAGAAACTAATGTATGATGTTACAGTGTCTGTGTATTCATCCAATGTCCCCGTTGAAGTTTCAAAGATGCTCTAATCAGTGCAGTCTAAGCATTCTTGTAGCGATAACTTTGCTTCAACTGTCCATGTTTTAACTGTCTTGACTACCGGTTTTACACATTTGAGTTTCTGTTTGTATGTGGGAATTAAGTAGATTAAATAGTGGTCAGAAAGACCCAATGCTGCATGCGCAACAGACCGGTATGCGCCTTTGAGTGCTGTGTAACAATGATCTAGAGTGTTTTCTCCTCTGGTGAAACAGTCAATATGCTGCTTATATTTGGGAAGTTCACGGTTTAAACGTGTTTGATTAAAATCGCCCAAAATGATCAGGGGTGAATCTGGATATTTTAGTTCGAGATGGTTTACATGGTCCGCTAGAGTTTGTATACACGCGTTAGCATTAGCTTGTGGCGCGATGTACACGGCAACGAGAATAAGGGAAGCGAACTCACGTGGCGAGTAGAATGGCTTGCAGTTGAGAGACAGCGATTCCAAACCAGGGCTGCAGTGTGCGTCGAGCATCGTGACATCGGTGCACCATTCTTCGTTGATGTAGAAGCATAGTCCACCGCCTTTGGATTTCCCCGATTGCTCCGTGTCACAGTCGGCCCGAAGGAGACGGAATCCGGGTAGGTGTAGCGCGGAATCCGGGTGGCGGTCAATGAGCCAACTCTCAGTGAAGCACAGCGCAGCAGAGCGGGCAAACGTTTTATTGGTCTTTGTGAGAAGCAGAAGTTCGTCCATCTTGTTTGGTAGTGAGCGTAGATTAGCGAGGTGGATCGATGGGAGCGGCGTTCGAAATCCATGCTGCCGTAGCTTGACGAGCACGCCGGCTCGCTTCCCCCTCCTACGCCGGCGTCTCAAAGCACCGTACAGAGCTGCTACGCCGATCGCGAGCAGCCCCGAAAAACCTTGTAGATTTTGGTGTGTCGGTGAAAATAGTTCAAGAGTGGATTCCCCAATGCTCAGTAACTCTTCCCCCGTGTAACTGAGTCGCGTAGGATCGCAAAAAACGAATGAAAATGACAAAACCAGGAACAATACTAGGGAGCGTGTGACCGAGGCTGCCATCCGCGGTGACATCTTGGATCAACTTAGGAGACAAACCTGCAGGATGCATAGCGCAACTGGCAATGCGTGAAACTGCAAACCTCCTTCTCTTTGCCCACCTTGAAGAGGAACGTCTAGTGATTCATAATGACAGCTACGTTGACATTGCTGCTGTGTTGACAAGGTCCCAAGCTCAGAAACAGTCTCCGGAAAAAAGAGTCCAATCACACCCAAGAGGGTCAGTTGTTCAAAACCTTTTGGATGTCAAACGTTTCAGTGTGCTAACCAGACTGGTCAAAACAGTTGCAATGGTCTGGAGGGCAGCAAAAAGGTTCAAGCCTTGGATGGCCCAAAGTGGGAGGCAGTCTCCTCCAAAGGAGCCATCTCTGTGGAAGAAAGGAAAGATGCCCTGCGAGACATTTTTCTTTCAGTACAAGAGGGCGTAAACTTCCCAAATTCAATCACGAACAGGCTGTTGGTCTACAAAGACAGGGACTCTGGACTATTAGTCTGTGGTGGCCGTGTGCAGACATTCAAAGACGACCACTGCTGTGTCCCACTCCTACCCCATGATGCCTGGGTGTCTACACTGTTAGCCCGAGAGGCGCACAACGAGAGCCATGATGGAGTGGCTGGCACACTGCTCAAGATGCGGATGAAAGCATGGGTGATAAGGGGAAGAAAAAATGTGCAGAAGGTTGTTGATGGCTGCATGACTTGCAGGAAGTTGAGAGCAAAGAGATGCCAACAAGTGATGGGTGACTTGCCATCAGAGAGGACAGAGCCTGCTGCACCCTTTGAGTTTACAACACTTGACCTCTTTGGCCCATACCAAGTAAAAGATGATGTCAAGAAAAGAGTAACACTCAAAGTCTGGGGAGTTGTCTTTTGTTGCATGGCCAGCAGAGCTATCCAACTGGTCACAACTCCATTAACAGACAGCTTCCCGATGGCGTATCAACGATTCACAGCTCTCAGAGGGCATCCAAGAAATATCCAATTTCATTGGAGCAAAGTCTTTCCTCAAGGAACTGTACAGCTTCTTGGATGGCTTGGATCAAACAACACTGGAGGATACAGCAGCCAAAAATGGAACTAAGTGTATGTGGAAAATTCACCCCGCTGTCTCTCCACACAGGAACGGTGCAGCAGAGGCCGCTGTACGTATTGTAAAGAGGGCACTCCAGAGTCTTGGTAAAGAGTACGGGCTCAGCTTATCAGAGTTCCAGACAGCTCTCTACACTGCAGCAAACCTCGCAAATGAGCGCCCGATTGATGCCAGAATCCAGAGTCGGAAAAATTGCATCCAATATATCACACCAAACAGCCTCCTTCTTGGTCGTGCATCTCAAAGTGGAGACCTCAAAACATTTGACTTTTCCATCTACCCCTACAAAAGGCTCAGGGCAATGCTGGCTGAGGTAACCAGGTTCTGGAAATCTTGGAGTCAACTCGCAGGTCCCAACCTTGTTGTCCGAAGCAAATGGCACACTGCTGAAAGAAATGTCACTGTGGGAGACATTGTCTGGTTATGTGACCAAAACGCACTAAGGGGTCACTTCAAGCTTGGCAGAGTTCTCAGCACCAACCCAGATAACAAAGGCATTGTGGGGGATGTCCACATCCTGATCTATCCAAGCTACTGTGTCCCCCTGACAAAAACCTCAAAGGCAAAGCCCATCCATCCCAATTTAAGCGGCCTGAGGAAAAGGTTCCAACCCACTGTTCTGCACAGAGACGTAAGACGGTTGGTTGTTCTACTACCTGCTGAAGAACAGGAATAAGAAAATATTGGCAAGACCACCATACTTACTTCATTTGCCCACAGTTGGCAATCTTCCCGATATATCCATGGAAAGATTGAGTGGGAGGTGTCTTGGCAAACTACAAATATGGCCGAAGCTGTAGTCCAAAGATGAGTGTCTTGGCAAACTACAAATATGGCCGAAGCTGTAATCCAAAGATGAGTTTGGCAACATTTTCCCCCCAGAGGAGAGAACTGGAATAAAAACAAATGTGCCAGCAGCTGAAAGCCATTCAGTAATCAGGAAGGCTCCAGAAGAAACCACTCCTTAAAGTAGTCAGTTGCTACACTGCTCAGCGTTCGGTTAGGTTCAAGTACTGCTCTAGGAGTTTGCCTGGTGCAGTGGAGTTCTACTGTGTAAAGACGTTGAGAGAATCTGTTATTGTGACAGATTTGATTTGGTGGTTTAATGTCAAAACCAGCCTGTTAAGAGGCTGCCTTCAAATGTAAACCTAATTGCCGTTTGTGTTTTTACCTTCTTCAAAGGTTTTTCACCTTGCAATCAGCAATTGTCTTTTCAATGAGAAAAGAGACGATTAAGTCCAAATTAAAAGAGGAAGAAGAAAGGAGAAATCTGCCTCATCATTGGAGTTAGAGTGAAGTCCCAGTGAAATCCCGGTCAACACAGTCAAAACCCTTTTCAAGTTAGGGGGAGAGCTAAAAAAAAACAACATAACTTGACACTTATATTTGCACTATGTACAGTTTGTGTTTTTTTATCTTTTCACCCCCCCCCCCCCTTTCAATTGCTGCTGTGGACTGTAAATTTCCCCATTGTGGGACTATTAAATGCTTTCTGATTCTGATCTTTCCGTGCTGTGAAACCCCTGATTCAAATGATCAGGTCATCAGCAAGCCCTGAAGAGGCTGTTATAAGTAACAGCCTTGGTCATTTCAATCAGTTGTGTTGCAACTGGGTGAGATGGAAAATATAAAGTAAATTGGCTGTCGAGGACTGGACTTTGAGACACATGATTTAAAGTGTTCAATCAGCCTGCCATGCATGTTTTTGGAATGTGTGAGGAAACCTGGAAAAAAAACATGGAAGGAGAACGAACTCCCACAGGGACGTTGGAGCCCATGCTCTCTGCAGTATGAGGTTGACACGGTAACCACTGATCCACCGGGTCGCCCTGTGGAATATTCAGTCCGACCAAATATACTCTATTTTCCTAACTGTCCATTTAAGTTAGATTTTTTTTGTGACGGTCCCGAACCAAACCATTGATGGAAGAAGACAGGATTGATTCGATGACAGCCATTTAGAAATGTCATAGCACCTCCTGTGGCAGGCAATACTTCTTTAGCAGCCTCAGGAAGTACATCCTCTGGTGGGCCTTTCTCAGGATGGAGTTGGTGTTTACCTCACACTTCATGTCCTGAGAGACTGTTATTCCCAGGTACTTGAAGGTCTCAACGGTTGATATGAGGCAGTTGGATAGTGTGAGCTGCAGCTATGTTCATGGATGTTTCCTGAAGTCCACGATTATCACTACCATCTTAAGTGTGTTCGACTCTTGGATGTGATGGCAGCACTATAGCTCCAGCTGCTCCACTTTTTGTCGGTAGGCAAACTCGTCACCGTCTTTAGTGAGACTCGTGACCCTCCAACGCAGCATGAGTGTCCGGAGTAATTGACGATAGCCATGTCTCAGTGACGAGTAGCAAGATAAGCTTCCCGGTACTCCCTGAGGTGTTGCGTTAGCGCCGCTAGCTCGTCCATCTTATTCGGGAGTGATCTCACATTCCCCATGATGACGGGAGAACATGTCGGTACTTTCTCTTTCTTTTGCGGTGATCTTTCCCGGCCCGACATCCCCGTTTTTCTCCTCCTCAGCTCCATGTGCCGGCCGCTAGTCCATTATTAGCTCGCCATGCTAGCAGCTGGTCTTGACTGTAAACAATGGGATACTGTGTGAGAGTGGCTTCCCCGTTCACAGGAGCGATGAAAAAATAAAAATAACGGCGATGAGCAAAAGCGAAGATGCCCATCTACTTCCCATAGGTTTTGGGAATGACAATAAACAAAACGTGAACAGAAAAGTAAATAAATGAAAGAGTAGAATGTAAAGGGACTGAAAAAGGGAAGGAGCTGCTGCAGAGGCAGCCACACAGGGGGGCGCCATCTTATATCTTATTATTTCCCCTCCTGCGATGGCGTCTCAAAGCTCCATAAAGAGCTGCTACGCCACTCGCGATCAGCCCCGAAATACCTTGTGGATTTAGTTGTGTCAGTGAAAAGAGTCGAGTGTGGATTTCCCAATGCACAGTAACTCTTCCCTCGTGTAACTAAGCCGCGTAGGGTCGCAAAATATAGACTAAACGGAAGCTGAACCACCCAAGTGACTCATTTAGCAGAAAAGCTATTTGAATGATGTTGGAATTGTGCAGACTGTCGTGTACAACCATTGAAGAAGTATGAAGGACAGACATGGAAAATAAGGTAAAGTTTAAGTCTAATTTGTGTATATCTAAGTCACATTTATGAAGACAGTTTATTTACAAATACCTCATCTCATTTTCCGTACCGCTTATTCCTCATTAGGGTCGCGGGGGTTGCTGGAGCCTTTCTCAGCTGTCTTCGGGCACGAGGCGGGGGACACCCTGAATTGGTTGCCAGCCAATCGCAGGGCACACAAAGAAATACAACAGTCACTCTTACACTCACACCTAGGGACAATTTGGAGTGGTCAATCTGCCTGCCACGCATGTTTTTGGAGTGTGGGAGGAAACCGGAGGACCCGGAGAGAACCCACGCGGGTCCGGGGAGAACATGCAAACTCCACACAGGGAGGCCGGACCGGGACGCGAACCGGCGGCCTCTGCACTGTGAAGCCGGTGTGCTAACCACTTGACTACCGGGCCGCCCTTTATTTACAAATATGAATACTGAAATTATATTACGACTAGATCATTTGTGAGGTGTAGAAATGCTAATAAAATACACAGTATCACAAGATCAGAATCAGAATCAGAATACCTTTATTCGTCCCACAATGGGGAAATTTGCAGTCCACAGCAGCAATTGAAAAGGGATGGGGTAGGGGTGGGGGTGAAAGGATAGAAAACAAGATATTCTAAGCATAACAAAATAAAAATGTCAACTGTATACTGTGCAAATGTAGATGTGCAAAAACCGTTCTATAAACAAGACTGTACATAGTGCAGAATCAAGAAATGCATTTTGATATATTGCAACAACCCATATTGTGTCCAGTTCTTTTTTCTTTTTTTCACATGTGATCATTGAGAATTGTGAAGCCTGACAGCAGTCGGTAGGAACGAGCGGCAGTACCTCTCCTTCTTGCAGCGCGGGTGTAATAGTCTCTGGCTAAAGAAGCTACCCATTGCTGTCAGGGTGGGCAGGAGGGGGTGGGAGGGGCTGTCCATAATAGCTTTTAGTTTAGCTAGCGCCCGTCTGTTGCCCACCTCCTCCAGAGAGTCCAGCGAGCAGCCCACGACAGAACTGGCCCGCTTGACAAGGCGCTCCAGTCTTTTTCTGTCCCGGGTGGTGATGCTGCCTGACCAGCAGACAATGCCATAGTGAATGGCTGATGCCACCACAGAGTCATAGAAAGTCTTTAAGAGTGACCCCTGAACTCCAAAAGACCTCAGTTTCCTGAGTAGGAAGCGGCGACTCTGTCCCTTTTTGATTAGGGCATCCGTGTTTGTTGTCCAGTCCAGTTTATTGTCGAGAGTGACACCGAGGTACTTGTAGGAGGTCACCCTCTCAATGTCTGAACCCTGGATGTTCAATGGTGCAGGTGAGGATTGTTTCCTGCAGAAGTCCACCACCAGCTCCTTGGTTTTCCCCGTGTTGATCTGGAGGTGATTCTGCTGGCACCAGTCCACAAAGTCCTTTGTCAGTCCCCCGTAGTCCCTATCGTCTCCCTCTGTAATGAGGCCAACAATAGCTGAATCGTCGGAGAACTTCTGAAGGTGGCAGGTTGGGGTGTTGTAGTTGAAGTCCGACGTGTAGAGGGTGAAGAGGAATGGAGCCAGGACTGTTCCCTGCGGCGCTCCGGTGCTGCAGAGAAGCCTGCCCGACTCACAGTTCTTTACCCCCACGTACTGTGGCCTGTTTGTGAGGTAATCTGTAATCCAGGATGTGAGGTGATGGTCGACTCCGGCATGCCGCAGCTTGTCCCCCAGTAGATTTGGCTGGATGGTGTTGAAGGCACTGGAGAAATCGAAGAAATAGCACAAGTCATTGTGGAAAATGCAAATGTTTTAATGTGAACAAAATATTAAGTCTCAAAACTATCAAATTTCTTCCGCAGCAAGACCCCACATCTAGCCCAAAATTGGACTTCATCGACTGAAGCCAAAGTTGGATTCTAAAGAACAAGTTTTGTCTTTTTCAATTTTAGTGAGCCAAATTAATTACATGAAAAGTAAATGTATGGAAATTGCTGTTGTAATTTGATTCCGTACAGTGACCTTGTAGTGAAGTGGTTAGCATGTCGACATCACAGTCCAGAGGTTGTGGGTTCAATCCCTATTCCGGGATGTTCAATCAGCTGATTTAATACTGTGCGAGTGTGAGCACAGACTGCTGTTCGAATCTGTGTGCCCTGGGATTGTCTGTCAACCAGTTCAAGGTGTAACCGGTTTCCTGCCCGAAGATGGCTCAGATAGGCTACAGTCCCCTCCACGAGCCTCTTGAGGATAAGCGAATCGAAAAATGAATGAATTAAATTATTCTAAGAAACAATTGCATTTAATGATCCCAAGTGAGATAATGGCGTGTGATCACAGCATGCACCTCAAGACAAAATGATTTTTTTCATACATGTGCAGTTTGTTTATTCTTTTAGTGGGAGGTGCAGGGGAGTTTCTCCGAGGCAAAGCTGCACTGTGACACATGATGAAATGTCTCCTCTCTTTGTCGTGAGTACAAAAAGGAGTGGAGCAGGCGTCCTTCGTCAAATAAGGGCATGCTCGTAGAAAACCTTAGAGTAAAGAGTTTGGTCATGATGCGCTTGGTTCAGCATTTAATGGCTGAGCTTACTGATGATGAAGCCAGAGTAAAAGACTCAGTCCGATGCTGAAAGGACGTGAGGATGCGTTATACGTTTTATCTCAGGAATGAAAAGAAAACAAACAAAAAAAATCACTGCTTAACTTAAAATTGTGTCTTAGGATAGGTTAGAGCAGGGGCGTCAAAGTCATTTTTTTGCCACGGGCAACATTGTAGTTATGGTTTCCTCTCAAGGGCCATTATGAATTTGGGGAACCCATTAGAATGTTTAAATCGCTTCAAATATTACATATAGAGCATACAGCAAATTAATGAATAACTCATTTTCAAATCTGAAGTCAAGAATAATGACTTTTATTGTGGTTGACATCCAAAAAATATGAAATTTTGGCTCAGATTTTAGCAATCATCATGGAATTTAACAAGTTTGATTTGCTTTCGCGGGCCGAAAAAAATGATGTGGCCCGCGGGCCTTGACTTTGACACCTGTGGGTTAGAGTAATAAAATCTAGTTCAGGGATGCCCAACTTTTTTTTGACCAAAGACCAACCTGTCATAATCTACCCATTAATACATATGCGCGCATACTGTACATACGCACTTACACACTTATACCCTGATGAGGAATAGCCAACAGTCCCTAAGGTGAATAAATCAGAAAGAATAAAGGTGATGCATGAGTTCTAGTCAATGGGTGTGATAATTGGGCACCTCTGCTCTCGACAAAGCACTGGCAGACCTTTAGGAGAATGATAAAGTTTTAATTTAAATGCCAATTCTTTGAGATAGGTGGACCGTGTTCGATTGGTTCGCGATTCGGTCTCACATTGTGAAGGTGTGGGTTTAATTCTGGCATCGACCTCCCATTTAGGGAGTGGGCATCTTCTCGCCGTCACTGTATGTTTTTTTTTTTTTTTTTTTTTTTTTTTTTTTTTTTTCCGGGTGGTTTCCTTCCACTTTCCAAAAACATTCTGATTGAACACTCAAAAACTATCCCTCCTTGTAAATTTGAGCATTCATCTGCGTGTGGCCTGCGATAGGTTCAAAGTCAAAGTCAGCTTTATTGTCAAATATGCTAATATGCATGACATACAGCACAGATGAAATTAATGTCCTCTCGGACCCAGCATACAAGGCACTTATAAAGACTTTAACAAACATAATAAACATGAAAATGCCAATTTGTCGAGAGAGGGGAGCCGCTGCGTGTTCATGCGCCGCCATCTTGGGGGAAAAAAAATAATAAAAAAATAACAAATATGACAACACAAAGACACAGTCATTCATTCTTCAGGACTTGCTGTACCCTCTTTGTGATGACATGAAGCAGTTCTGGATGAAAGAGGAGAGGATCAAAGCATCCATGTCAGCAGTGGGTCAGGGACATCATGGTGGAATTAGTACGGCTACTACAAGCTAAATATTGAAATGTTGAGAAAGGTTGGCCACCGGTTCAGAGTGTCCCCTGCCCAATACCAGAAGGCCGCTCGGATTGGCTCCACCATGAATCTTGTGAGGAGAGGTGATCACAAAATGGATGAATGAATACTGTATATGCATTGGGGTACTACTGCTGACTCTCGGGGTTCTTAAACAAGCACCATCGGTTAATGGGTCATTTTAAATAATCCTTAGGTATGATCATTATTGTGAATAGTTGTTTGTATGTGATTAGCTGGCAATCAGTTCAGGATGCACCCAGCCTGCCTGAATGCAGCTAAGATTGGCTCTTGTTTGTACATCCACGACCCTCATGTGGATAAAGGAGTTCAGAGAAGGGACGTATGGATATCCAGTATGTATCAGTGGTACAATTGAAAAATAAATATGGTTATGGGGTGTGATTAATTAATTGTAATGAGTAGAAACATACTAAATGAGGTCCATATTACACATGGTTGTGCTTTGAACAAAGATTTATCAAGCCTATCAAATGAATAGGCATTCTAACATAATAGGTGTCATAACACAGAATACAATGAATAGAAATTGTGAATAACTAAGGTAGATCAGTTCTTATGGCTCGTTCATCATCATTTGACTAAACATTGAAGGAACCTCTCAGGGTTGTCAAGAAACAATAACTGCTCTTACGATATTAGAGACTGCAGCTTCTTTGGTGCAAGATCTCAGGTCGAGGCGCTGATTGCAAATAATCATCTCCATTAGATGGAACTTAATTAAGGAGACAACAAGAGCTGATTGCCTTTTCCTCCCACTGATGCTGTTATGGGGATATCAGTAGTAAATGATTAGTGTCATTCATGTTGATCAAATCTGAACGGGGATGCTAGCAGTTCTTTCAATCAGCATATTTTACATTAATGCAGATGAAACTTGCATATGTCTCGGCATAGGAAATATAATAGCTGAGAATATCACTGGATCTGTCACGTTCCGAACAAGGCAGAGTGAGAGCCGTCTCGTCGGAAAGAAAAGAGTAGCTGGATCCCCAAAGCAAATGACAGAGACAGTAGATCCATTCAGATTGTTTAATGAGTACATGCACATCCGTACCAATCTAATATATTGCTGAGAAGGTTTCTTCAGCCGTCATCTGTACTTTTTTTAAAGGTGTCGGACGTTTCGCTTCTTATCCGAGATGCTTCTTCAGCGAACTAAAGTCTTACTGGTAGTATCGGCCCTATATATATATATATATATATATATATATATATATATATATATATATATATATATATATCCCTAATGTCCAGACATGGCGGTGTCGGACACAGCTAGGATAGGTCCCTACTCTCAGGTTGGGAGGAGCAGAGGACCATTCCCGGCGGCTCCACCAATTGTTCCTACATTCCTGACTAACGACTCGCCTGTTTGCCCCACTCCCTCCAGTATCACCTCATCAGCATTACTAATGTTGCCTAACCTGTGTTGACTAAGCAGACTATTGTATGAACGATCCAAATTGAACCTCACCCCACCAGACCGTTTTAATGAAGGATTTAGGCCGTACATTTGCACCTAAAAGCTAGCAACCACTCATTTGACGACAATGAGGTTAAAATCTTAGCAAAAGAACATAGATGGTTTGAAAGGGGAGTAAAAGAAGCGATTCTAATGAAACAACAAATAACCCTACGCTTGATCGTCTTGATCAGGACCTCGTCGCCTGGGCTTAGCCTCTCCTGTGGGAGCAAAGAGGACTGCGGCATTACCCATGTGGAATGTACTTCTCTTGTTGTAAACATTTCGCATAGCCACTTTGCTTATAGGGCATCTCGATCTGATTCATTTTCAGCCCAAGGTTCACCTTCCCATAATGGGAGGATGAATATCATGCAATATCTCGAATAGTGTTACGCCGTTATTAGTGGGTGTTAATCTTATATATAATTTCACCAGAAACAGACATTCAGGCCATGGTTTGCCTGTTGTTTCCATCGTTTTTATGAGTCGATTTTTAATTGTCCCATTTGCTAAACGTATCAATTAGCACTAAACAGAATTTATAAGGTGCTTAGTTTAATGAAATCCATATGGATCACTTCAAAGGGGTGTGACCCCTGTGGAAATGTTCTTCTTTTTGGTCACATGTTACCTTGTGGATTGTGTTTACAACAAATGAAACACTTCGACAAAAGTTTTTTTGCATATAAGTTGAAACCTTTGCCTAAATGGAATGTCTTTCCTGCTAAAAACACCATCCCACCTGTTGATATGTGTGACCTAACATGACTTAAACGAGCAACCATGGGGAACATGGATCTCAGTAGACATGGCTTGTCGTCGATTTTATACAGTCTGTCAACAAGTTTAGCACCATCGGCCAACCACAGATCTTTTTCGGATTTCGTGGCTAACGCTTGCATCTTTTAATTCTGTGAGGGCTTTGTTGCCTTCTTCAGTCCACTGAATAGAGTCCTTCAGTGATATTTCGTCTTGGTAAATGAGTGTTAATAATGGTTGGATGACTTGCGCATAATGCGGAATCCAAGTTCTGTAGTAAAATGTCATCATCTGTTTTTTTTCGTCTTTGGTCTGGGCACCTGCAAATTTGACTGTTTTTTTATGTCCTAGAAATACAACTTATTTTTGGCAAAACTGTAATTTAGTCAAAGAAGCTTTGTTACCTGTACTCTCCAGATTTTGGAACAAAGTTATTGATATAGTCTGGTTTTCGTCTTGGCTTGTATCCTTCCTTTGGTATCAAGGCTATTTGCAGTTGGTGTAAAAGATCTCTCCCTAACAAATTAATAGGAAAATCTCCACTCAAGGCCATAGTGACCTTGTATGGTGTTAGTCCCTCATCTAAATTTTTTATTGGCTTAGAAATAGGTAACAATGTAATTTTCCCATCTGTTGATACCACAGAAATTTGTTGTCGACTCGGAGTGACATCTGGAATGGTGTCTCTTAACACTGATCTGCACGCACCACTATTACAATGAAATTTCACATCATTTTTTTCCTATTTTTAGCCAATCATAAGGCTTTTCGTTTTCTGGCAAAGTGAAGGACAATATATTCGTCTAACTAATCTCACCCACAAAATCTATCAGGAAGTGTGTGAATTTACTAAATCTGGTTATATGAGACACCACAGCAAAACCAAAGAGAGACAAAAGGGTAAATTTCAAAAATTACTTTTACTGAAACAATCTCAGCTACTGGTAAACACGCGAAAAATTAGGAATGAACAGATTTCAAGGGAGAATTGGATCAAAAATTTGTCAGACAGAGATCTCTCAGAGACAGAAAAGGCGGTACTAACTAAAGGTTTAAATTTCTCAGTGACTCCTAAAACTATACCTACAATAGATTATATCACAGCTACTGAATCGGCTATTAAAAATAACAAACTTTCATATGCAGAGGCAGATGATCTGCGCATTAAAATATCAGCCCTTCTCAGTAGTGCCAAACTTCCTCCGTCCAACATAACATTAGAAGAGAGAAAGGTGTTAACTACTCTACAAAAAGACAAAAATATTACTATTTTACCAGCAGACAAGGGCAGATACACAGTGCTTCTCAACACCTTGGATTATGAAGACAAAATAAATAGGTTAATCAGTGATTCTAACACTTATGAGCAACTAAAAAGGGACCCTTCCAATAGATACAAGAAAGAAATGATAGACTGTCTCCAAAAGTTAGAGAAAGGAAAACACATAGACAAAGAGATGTATGTTAGATTATACCCGGGAGAGGCCACGCCATGTATCTATGGCCTGCCAAAAATACATAAAGAAGGGTTCCCCCTCAGACCCATTGTTTGTAGCATTGACTCCTCCACATACAATGTAGCCAAATATTTAAAAAACTATCTTAGCTCCGTTGGTTGGTAACGCAGAATATCATGTAGAGAACACCACAGGGTTTGTAGAGAGGATCAAAGACCTCATATTGGAACCTGAGGAAACTTTGGCATCATACGATGTGACTTCTCTCTTTACATCTGTCCCAACCCCAGCAGCAGTCTCAGTGGTGAGGACGAGACTGCTGGCGGATGTTTCTCTGCATGAAAGAACCAAACTTAAACCGGATCACATCTGCCGATTATTGAAAATCTGCCTTAATACTACGTATTTTCAATTTCGGGAGAAATTTTATAAACAAACTCATTGTTGTGCTATGGGCTCACCAGTTTCACCCATAGTGGCTAATCATGGAAGAGATGGAGAAACAGGCCCTCACATCCTTCCCGGGGACAAAACCTAGATACTGGTTTAGATATGTGGACGATACTTTTGTCATAATTAAAAAACAAGAAATTCAATCCTTCACAGATCACCTCAACTCTGTAGACATCAACATTAAATTTACTCGTGAGGACATTAAAGAGAACCAACTCGCCTTCTTGGATTGTAAAGTAATTATAAAAGAGGACAGAGCGCTAAAAAAAGTCTTTAGGAAAGCTACGCACACTGACCAATACTTACTTTTTGACTCTAACCACCCTTTACAACACAAACTAGGAGTTATCAGAACCCTCCAGCATAGGGCTAAACTCATACCAACTAGCATTGAAGGTAGAGAAAAGTAGTCAAAACATATCAGGAGAGCGCTCACTAACTGTGGGTACCCCCAGTGGTCATTTAACAAATGTCAGAAAGAAAGAATAGGGAATGAAACCAATAATTCTCAAGATACAAAAAGGAGAGGAGTAGCAGTACCTTACATTGCAGGAGTTTCTGAAAAATTACAGAGTCCTTTGGCAACATAAAATTCCAACTTATTTCAAACCGATTAACACGTTAAGGCAAACATTAGTGCATCCAAAAGATAGGCCACCAAATGAAAAACAAACTAATGTAGTTTATTCCATACATTGTAAGAATGAAAATTGTAAAGAGCAGTACATTGGGGAGACTCAACAAATTCTCAAAAAAAAGACTATCAACATCGCAGGGAAATTACAAGTGGGCCTCAATCGGCAGTACATTTGCACCTAAAAGCTAGCAACCACTCATTTGACGACAATGAGGTTAAAATCTTAGCGAAAGAACATAGATGGTTTGAAAGGGGGATAAAAGAAGCGATTCTTATAAAACAACAAAATCCTTCTTTAAACCGGTCTGGTGGAGTGAGGTTCAATTTGTATCGTTCATACAATAGCCTGCTTAGGCAAAACAGGTTAGGCAACATTCGGTATGCTGATGAGGTGATACCGGTGGGAGTGGGGGAAATAGGCCAGTCGTTAGTCAGGAATGTAGGAACAATCAGTGGGGCCACAGGGAGGGGTCCTCTGCTCCCCCCAACCTGAGAGTAGGGACCTATCATAGCTGTGTTCAGCGCCACCATGTCTAGACATTAGGGATATATAAATAGGGCCGATACGACCAGTCAGACTTTAGTTCGCTGACGAAGCCTCTTGGATAGGAGGCGAAACGTCCGAAACCTTCACTTTTGTACAGATGATGGCTGAAGAAACCTTCTCATCGAGAGTAAATGGGAAAATATATTTATTTTCGGTTATGTCTCTAAAAAAGGGATGCAGTCCAGAAATGCACCCGAATTCAATGTGTTACAGTTACAGAATAACATTATGTCATCTTCTGTTTGTATTTGCATTTTTCCTTCTAAAAATTGTATGAAGAAAGGAAAAGGCATCATATGAATAAAATACAGACCAAATGAACAATGCATTTGCTGTCACACCAATGAAAGCATCAAATAGAGGTGTCGGTATGTGCAAAAATACAGCTTTTATAAATAGCAAGCAGCATTTAAAAATAAATAAATAAATAAATAAATTCATGAATGAATAAATGAAGTGACCTATTCGGTAAAATACATTTAAAAGGATAGACACATGGCTTGACGACCAAAACTATCCGGGAGTGTCAAGTCCAGCTCAGTCACCTTGCAATATCACGCCTACTTTTTAGTTTCTCATCTTTTTCATCACGATGAATCCAGAAATTTCACTCTGATGCAAGTATTCATCCTTATAGCAGTCAGCCCATTCATGTTTTCTTTTTACTTGTTTTCATGACTTCATCCCTACAAAATTGATTTTCAACTGTATAGCATACATTACATCTGTGTAAGCTCTCAGTCGTACAGGAGTGGTCCATCAATGAGAAGGTTTCTTCAGCCGTCATCTGTACTAATGTGAAGGTTTCGGACGTTTCGCCTCCTATCCAAGAGGCTTCGTCAGCGAACTAAAGTCTGACTGGTCGTATCGGCCCCATTTATATATCCCTAATGTCCAGACATGGTGGCGCCGGACACAGC
This sequence comes from Hippocampus bargibanti, assembly GCF_051943395.1. Classification (NCBI taxonomy): domain Eukaryota; kingdom Metazoa; phylum Chordata; class Actinopteri; order Syngnathiformes; family Syngnathidae; genus Hippocampus; species Hippocampus bargibanti. The sequence continues at coordinate 11,827,984 of NC_142741.1, forward strand.
TATGATAGGTCCCTACTCTCAGGTTGGGGGGGCAGAGGACCCCTACCTGTGGCCCCACTGATTGTTTCTACATTCCTGACTAACTACTGGCCTATTACCCCCACTCCCACCGGTATCACCTCATCAGCATAACGACCCTCATCAGCATTACGAAAGTTGCCTAACCTGTTTTGCCTAAGCAGGCTATTGTATGAACGATCCAAATTGAACCTCACCCCACCAGACCGGTTTAATGAAGGATTTTGTTGTTTTATAAGAATCGCTTCTTTTACCCCCCTTTCAAACCATCTATGTTCTTTCGCTAAGATTTTAACCTAATTGTCGTCAAATGAGTGGTTGCTAGCTTTTAGGTGCAAATGTACTGCCAATTGAGGTCCACTTATATCATCCCTGCGATGTTGATAAAGTCTTTTTTTGAGAATTTGTTGAATCTCCCCAATGTACTGCTCTTTACAATTTTCATTCTTACAATGTATGGAATAAACTACATTACTTTGTTTTTCATTTGGTAGCCTATCTTTTGGATGTACAAATTTTTGCCTTAACGTGTTTATCGGTTTGAAATAAGTAGGAATTTTATGTTGCCAAAGGACTCTTTGTAATTTTTCAGAAACTCCTGCAATGTACGCTACAGCTACTCCTCTCCTTTTTATATCTTGAGAATTATTGGTTTCATTCCCTATTCTTTCTTTCTGACATTTGTTGAATGACCACTGAGGGTACCCACAGTTAGTGAGTGCTCTCCTGATATGTTTAGACTCCTTTTCTCTACCTTCAGTGCTAGTTGGTATTAGTTTAGCCCTATGCTGGAGGGTTCTGATAACTCCTAGTTTGTGTTGTAAAGGGTGGTTAGAGTCAAAAAGTAAGTATTGGTCAGTGTGCGTAGCCTTTCTAAAGACTTCTGTTTTTAGCGCTCTGTCCTCTTTTATAATTACTTTACAATCCAAGAAGGCTAGTTGGTTCTCTTGAATGTCCTCACGAGTAAATTTAATGTTGAAGTCTACACAGTTGAGGTGATCTGTGAAGGATTGAATTTCTTGTTTCTTAATTATGACAAAAGTATCGTCCACATATCTAAACCAGTGTCTAGGTTTTGTCCCTGGGAAGGATGTGAGGGCCTGTTTCTCCATCTCTTCCATGTAAAGATTAGCCACTATGGGTGAAACTGGTGAGCCCATAGCACAACCATGAATTTGTTTATAAAATTTTTCCCGAAATTGAAAATACGTAGTATTAAGGCAGATTTCTAGTAATTGGCCGATGTGATCCGGTTTAAGTTTGGTTCTTTCATGCAGAGCAACATCCGCCAGCAGCCTCGTCCTCACCACTGAGACTGCTGCTGGGGTTGGGACAGATGTAAAGAGAGAAGTCACATCGTATGATGCCAAAGTTTCCTCAGGTTCCAATATGAGGTCTTTATTATTAAATATATATATATATATATATATATATAATTTTACATATTGGAACCTGAGGAAACTTTGGCATCATACGATGTGACTTCTCTGTTGAGACAAATAGATAGTACTGTCTATTATTAAAGGTTTAGACATGTGGTTCATAACCTGGGTTCCATTAAACCCTCTGGGTTCGCTGAATCTGTCTCAGGGGTTTGATGGAGCCACTGCTATGGAGGGTAAGACGCACACTAATATATATGATTAGTTATGACAGCCTGCTTGGTCATTACTAGCTGCAGATGATCACATGATATGGATTGGATTGGATTTGCCTTTATTAGTCTCGCAGTGGAGAAATTTACATTTCACAGCAGCAAAGTTATGAAAGAAATGGAAGTAGAAAAGCAAAACACAGGAGCTGCTGGAAAGGCAGCCACTCTCGCGGCACCGTCTTGAAGTCCAAAGAACAAAAAAAAACTAAATAACAAATAACATGACAACACAAAGACACAGAGAGACATTCATTCTTAAGCACTTTCTGCACCCTCTTTGTTACATAAAGCAGTTCGAGATGAAAGAGGAGAGGAACAAAGCGTCTCTTCACCAGTGGATCAGGGACATGATGGTGGAATGTGCACGTCGACTACAAGCTAAATTTTGAAAGCAACCACGCAGCTGTAGCATCCATTGACGAAAACAGATTGTCTCACATCTCCTGTCCCCCATAAGTTAGCTTCAATTCCATCCCGCGACAGTTCCATATACGCATCGGCACTCTGCGCTGACGCTCCTTCCTTCTTATCGTGGGCTCCTCAAGCCATTTATCCATCCAGCCGCAGACTGTCCAACAGCACGACCTTCCACTGAAAAAAGCGGGGCTGTGAAGATGCTGCCCATTACAGGCGCGAAAAAAGCACAATGGCCCCAGAGCTGTCCAGCGATGACAGTCGAATGGCACCGACATTCCTCCCATTCAACACAGTACTGGCATATCCATGCTGCCGAAAAGGCGCAACCGCTCAGCACAGTCTCCTCCTTGATGAATGTCGTGGTCAAAAATGCTGAAAAACAATCCGTATCCGTTCCACACGACGCACAACAACACAAAGTGACAAAAGAAAACACAACAACAAGACAACAAGACAAAAACAACAAAAAAAAGCAAGGTTCATCAGAGCACTTGCTGACGGCTGCCTACTCGGGCGCCATCTTGGACTCCTTATGCTTGTCCAATCAGTACTGTTGGAAATATAGTTTGTTTAGTAGTAGTAGCAATGTCTGAAACTCATGACAAAAGGTTAGCAGACACCAGGGAAGACAAATCTGAAAAGTTGCCTGCCCGGCCATAAAGTTGCCTGCCCCATTTGCCTGCCAACTTCAAACACAATAAGACGACTAATCCCCAAAAAAACATCGTTGCGAAGTATAAATGTTTTTTTTTAATTAAGTAAGTACTTACCACAAATGCTCCCTTGCTTATTTTATGGTAAATACCCCTTGGTGAAATATTTTGCTTCATTTGTCGTTTGTCGTCATGGTGCACGATGCAATTTTTGCTTTGCGTTGTCTGCTAAAAGCCACGTTGACTCCCCTTTCTAAGCGCCTTTCAAAACGCTCAAGTACACTTTACAGTCACGATCTTGTCCAAAGCACGAAACAGACTTCTGATTGGCTGCCGTGCCGAGTATACAATTTTCCAAACGAACGTTCGAGTATGCAAATCGCCAAACGGACGTTCGTTTCGCAATTTGCATACTCTGCACGGCAGCCAATCAGAAGCCTGTTTCGTGCTTCGGACTATACCGTGACTGCAAAGTGTACTTGATAGTTTTGAAAGGCCCTTAGAAAAGGGAGTCCACGTGGCTCGTAGCGGTTTGCTTGTAGGTTTTGTTTTATTGACTAAAACAAACATTTCATTTGAAAGTAATCTTTTTTCTTCTTCAAGAAGTTGTCGGCCACTCGGGCCGAGACGTTTTGGAAGTTGTACGCCCGACGTAAAAGTTGTACGCCCTGGGCCTCCGGGCAGACGTTATTTCAAACACTGGCGGTAGTATTGTAAATGTTGTGATTCCTTTGGGGTTTTTCCTTGAGGCGTCGCCACATCATCTGCCTCTATCTTAGCCATTTTTGTGCATACTTTTCCCTCCCACCATATCTGCTTTAACAACATCCATAAAGCTCCTATAAAATATACTTATCTATTGTAATTTTGTTTACTTTTTTCTGTTTTTGTGATGATATATGAATTATGACTTTATAATGTAGTATTGGATATATCTATGCCCTCACCAGCAACACAGCAAATTTGATGTCGTACTCTATTGGCGACTTCTACAAATGGAGGCGAATGGGAAATAATTTATTGAAAGATTGCTCCAAAACTGATTAATCTAACCAAAAATGAATGCCCATTTAATTATATTGAGAAAGAAACACATGTAGTGAACTCAACCGGGAAAGAAAAATAGTCCAACCAACCATAAAATTACTCTTGGTAAGTGGTTTGATCGAGGTGGTTTAAAAAGGAAAACCAAATACGCTTCCTCCATATGTATTAACCCTGATCAATGAGAAGAATAAGCTGAGCTTTGCTGTTTGCCTTTCTGCTCCCTGCTTCAGGTCGTGGCTCCAAGGACAAACAAAATGTTGTCCATAAAGCAGAACGCCTTGCTGCTGTGGCTATTCAGAAACCACTGCTGTTTACTCAGCACAAACCATGCGGTGGCTGCGGTCCTCTGGAGAAGCTGAGGGCCCACTAAATGACTTCTGAACAGATAACATTTTTGGAGAATAAGCTCTGCTGCCTGACCAAAGCAGAACATGTGTCTTATTCAACACAAACCCTGCAAAATAAACACATGTATGAAGTTCACAGCCAAGTATATTTTTTAACAGATTATTTCTACCATCCCAACGAAAGGGTGAGGAAATGCAATGCATTGTATTTTCTGCTGCTTTCACAAAAAAAATGCTTAACCACTGATTGCAGCTCATGAGAAGGCCTTCTATTACATGGAACCTCAAAGTATAGCTTGCTGATTACGGGTACTGTGATCACTGCATTGATGCTCGCACTATCAGAAAGGTAGTCATTGGCCTTTGACCGATTGTGACTCATATCCCCATCAGTACTGATCATCAAAAGGTGGTCATTGAAGGTCTGTTTCATGCTGCTCTCCATTTATGTCTCCACAGGTGGGCTGATTTAGTCTAGGATTTATTTTATCGGTAAAATTGATGTAGGAAATGGGCTGAGCTCAAACTTGTTTTTCCTAAAAAAAAAAAAAAAAAACAAGAGTATAACACTATTATATCATCATCGGCTTTCAGGGTTGCATTCCTCTAGAAGGGACATCAATTTGGAATTCAGTGAGACATGATAGTTATACGAAGTCATTTTCACATTATTCATGTGAAATAATCATTTGAAAAATATTGACTACGGATGGAATTGAGCCTTTTTAATCATAACCTTTTGTGAATAATTGTTAGAAAAGGTCGTACATGCGGACTATTGTATCCAGATGTAATCATATACTATATGGGTGGATGGATGGATGGATAGATGGATGAATAGAGGGAGGGACGGACGGACGGACGGATGGATGGATAGAGGGATAGATGGAGGAACGGACGGACGGACGAACGGAGGGAGGGAGTGAGGAAGGGGCGGGCGGGCGGGCAGAGAGAGAGAGATAGATAGATAGATAGATAGATAGATAGATAGATAGATAGATAGATAGATAGATAGATAGATAGATAGATAGATAGATAGATAGATAGATAGATAGATAGATAGATAGATAGATAGATAGATAGATAGATATGCAGGTACGCATACAATTTTTTGCCGTGCTGCATGAGAGTTTATTGTGTGGTGCTTTTTTTTTCCCCCGATCAAGCATTTGCGGCAAATCTATGCTGCAAATGCTTGGATGAAATGTAATTTAATAGAACTTAAAATAAAAAAAATAACGCCGTCTAAAATGAACACAGTGCTGAAAATCTGAAAATGTTTTTGATCCATAAAAGCTGAGCGTTTTTGGATCTACAACAAGGGAATGATCCAAAACAACAGCAAGTCCACCTCTGAATATACGGCAACTACACAATGTAGTTGATAATGACAAGATAAATGTTTCGAAGTGGCCAGGTCACCATCTGGATTTGGATTGGATTGGATTGGATATGCCTTTATTAGTCTCACAGTGGAGAAATTTACATTTCACAGCAGCAAAGTGATGAAAGGAATGAAAGTAGAAAAACAAAATACATGAGCTGCTGGAAAGGCAGCCACTCTCGCGGCGCCGTCTTGAAGTCAAAATAACAAAAAAAAAAAAACCTAAATAACAAATAATATGACAGCATGGAGACAATATGACAAAACAAAGACACAGAGAGACATTCATTCTTCAGGACTTGCTGTACCCTCTTTGTGATGACATGAAGCAGTTCTAGATGAAAGAGGAGAGAGGAGATTTGAATGCAATTGAGATGCTGTGGTGTGACCTCAAACTTATTCAGTTCATGCAAGAAAACCCTCCTACATGGAGGTCTTGAAGCATGTCTGTGAAGGGCGGTGCGACAAAAATCCTCTAAAGCGAGGTGGAAGACTCATCAACAATTAGGATGCCTAACTTCTGTTTTTGCTCATTATTAGGTTCAGGGGGAAATGGCTTTTTCCACGTAGGGAGAGGTACGTTTGGATTTTTTAAGTGTTTGTGTGTGTGTGTCTGTGTGTCAAAAAAACTCAGCATTACTTTGTGGAATGTCCGCACTCTGTTGGACCTGGCTCACACCGCTGAAAGGCCCCACCGGATGACAGCACTTGTAGCCATGGAGCTCGCAAGATAAAACATCGACATTGCAGCTCTCAGCGATACCAGACTACATGGAGAAGACTCCCTGACAGAGGTTGGTGCAAGGTATACCTTCTTCTGGAAAGGGGTCCCGAAGGCAACCGCCGTATCCATGGAGTTGGCTTTGCTGCGAAGTCCCAACTGCTGCAATGCATTCCAGAATTATCTATTGGCATCAATGAAAGGCTGATGACCTGGCACATTCCCTTGGCAAAGGGACGCTTCGCTACACTCATCAGTGCTTACACACAAACTCTGGATGCCAACCACATTGTCAAGGACGAGTTCTACAGAGCTCTGGACACCATCCTGCAGAAAACTCCGGCCACGGATGAGCTAATCATGGGAGATTTCAATGCTAGGGTGGGGATGGAACACCTTGTGTGGAATAAAGTTATTGGCCAGCATGGAGTGGGAAAGATGAACACCAATGGCCTTCGGCTCCTCTCCCTCTGTGCAGAACATCAGCTGGTCATTACTAACACCGTCTTCCAAATGAAAGACAGGTTCAAGACCACTTGGCAGCACCCCCGCTCCAAACATTGGCACCTCCTGGACTATGTAAAGTGTCCTTGAGAGTTTTGAAAGGCGCTTATAAATGAAAATTATTAATATTATTATGTGATAGTCCGTCATAAGGACATACAGGATGTCCTTATCACCCGTGCCATGCGTGGAGCTGAGTGTTGGACTGACCACCATATGGTCCTTTCAAAACTCCTTATACGCATACAGCCCCGTTGTCCAAGGACAGCTCCAAATGGAAAGCTCTGATACACAGCACTGACCGACCCCACCATCAAAGCCAACCTTCAACATCTCCTTGCTGAAAACCTCGACAAGATCCCAGAGGACCCTGTTGACTGGCAAGCTCTGCGTCAGGCTATTCACAGCACAACCTCAAAAGTGCTTGGACAGTCAAGGAAAAGACAACAGAATTGGTTCGATTCAAACCCGGATGAAGTACAGTCCATTCTATAAGCCAAACTTGAGGCCCACAAAGCTCTCCTCTCCTGTCCCACATCTCACACCCGGAAAGCAATATTTACCGAAGCAAGGGCAGCAAACCAGCGGGCACTCCGTGTCATGGAGGACACAGGGCCCATGAGCTCCAATATCTAGCAGACTGTAACAACACCCAGGGTTTCTACAATGCCATCCAAGAACTCTATGGCCGTAGAAAGCGAACACTTGCTACAGTGCCATCTGCTGACAGCTCTGTGCTCCTTAAGGACCGCCATGAGATCCTTGCTCGCGGGGCAAACCATTTTGAGACTCTTCTCAACACCACCAACCCCGTCAACTCAAAAGTTCTGGACAATCTTCCAGACCTGCCACCAATCACGAGCCTTGACACCCCACCATCTTTTTCGGAGACCAGGCAAGCCATCATGAGCCTAAAGAACAACAAAAGTGCTGGACTTGATGGCATCCCTCCAGAAGTTTACAAACACAGAGGTTATCTCCTCACGTGCCGTCTGCACCTCCTTATACATAACATCTAGGAACATGGAAGCTCTCAAACGCTAACATAATTGTAGTCTACAAAAAGAAAGGGGACAAAACAGCCTGTTGGAATATCCGAGGAAGCTCTCTCCTCTCCACCGCAGGGAAATTTTTGGCCAAAATCATGCTCAGTAGGCTGGTCAAGCATCTCTCAGAGTCTGTGCTTCCAGAAACGCAGTGTGGTTTCCGGAAGATATGATCCGCCATAGATATGATTTTTGTATTAAGGCAGCTTATGGAGAAGAGCAGATCATTTGGTCATTTAATGACCAAATGACATCGCCTGGACTTCTTCATAGCCTTCATAGATCTCAACAAAGTATTTGACACCCTCAATCGTGAGTTGCTATGGAAACACCTCTCCAAACTTGGGGTACCATTCAAGTTTCTTTGCATCCTCCAGCAGCTGCATGACGGGATGCAAGCCACAGTACTCTTCGGAGCGCTCCAGTCAAAGCTCTTCGGGGTGAACGCTACCCCCCCCCCCCCCCCCCCCCCCCGCCCTAACATCCCCTCCCTTGGAGCAAGCGTCATCATCACCTATAATGACAGCTAGCTAGATAGCGTCTTAAATGAAATGACCATTTAAAAACGGCGTTCTGTATATCATTGGGTTGCTACTGTGTGATATTAAAATTGATTTGATGAACTAAAATCCTTGTGTGTAATAAATATGCAAAGGACAGAGAAATGAACATGGACTGCAATGACATGGTTTTACAATCTCTGTATAACACGGGGATGACAGCCTCACATGCAGCTCTTCCACAAAGCATTTGGCCGTTTTACAGTGAATGTCGCTGTTCTGAGCTCACTGCTCAAGATTTGACTCAGCGTGAAATGGAGTGAAAAACTGCCCTGAGGTAGCTGTGGCACCAGACCCACCTGGATTCCACCAGCCAATAAGAAAGACGATATGTCATTTTAATTACAGGTAACAGCCGAGTTAAGACCGGTGAGACATACGACGACAACCGCTAGACCCTTATTTTCCTTCTATGCCAGTCACCGCAACGTCCTCAGCGCAATTTTGGCCAGCCAGTATCTCACTGTCGCACAGCAATCGAACCTGTCATGGCACCGGTGGACGTGGGGGGTGTCCACCGGCCAAGGCAAAAGCCGAGGCGGCATTGCGTCGGCGGCATTGCGTCGGCGGCATTGCATCGGCGGCATTGCGTCGGCGGCATTGCACCGGCGGCATTGCACCGGCGGCATTGCGTCGGTGGCACCGCGTTGGCGGCACCGCGTCGGCGGCATCGCGTCGCGGAGTCGCGGCATAGCTTCGGCGAGAACGCGGCTGCGAGAATGCGCGACCGACCCCGCGGTTGTCTGCGCCGCCGACACGCTCGACCAGCCACCTCGACCCGAAGCAGAACGAACTGTCATCGCGTCGGCGGCGAACTGTCATCGCTTCGGCGGCAATGCAGCGGCGACATTGCAGCGGTGACATTGCAGTGGCGACATTGCAGCGGCGACATTGCAGCGGCAGCATCACGGCGGTGAGAACGCGGCGGAGAGAACGCAGCGGAGAGAACGCGGCAGAGAGAACGTGGCGGAGAGAACGCGGCGGAGAGAACGCGGCGGAGAGAACTGCTGGCGAGATGCCGCCAAAGCGATTTCCCCAACGTTTTCTCACCGTCGTGATGCCGCCGCTGCATTGCCGCCTACGCAACGACAGTTTGTTCTGCTTTGGGACAAGGTGGTGAGTCGAGCGCGTCGGCGCCGCAGACAACCGCGGGGTTGGGCTGCGCGTCAGCGCGGAGAGCGGGGTAAGGCCGGGGAGAAGGCAAACGGTCGCACACCGGCGACACAGCCACGATGACACAGTCCTTCTTTCCGTGGCGCAGCTGAACTCAGTCGGGCAGCCCGCAACCAAATCAGCTGGTTTGAGCCTGTCGAATGAAACGCACTCTCTTTGCCCACCCATATTGAGCACAAAACACTTTTTGCTCTGTTCAAGCCATCATACAGCGGCTGGATGGGAGAGCGGACAGACAAATCGGGCTGACCTAAGTGCAGATGGTACAAATACTTTCGGAACACAATGGTGATCTAGTACTGGAGTCAGGGGCTCTTCTGTCGAAAAGGGGAAAGAATGTGGCCCCGAAACTTCAGGCAGAAATTCACCGGGAATGCGGAGTCGCTGACCGAGCACTTACTCTGCCGGCGCGGCGTTAAGGTCTTCCTTTGGGGCCGAACGTAGCACGAGCAAGACCCACGAAAGACGGTCGACCCAGTTACCGTCCGATAGTGCGGCCCGTACCACAGCTTTAAATGACCGGTGAAAACGTTCACACATCGCATTAGCCTGTGGTTGGTAGGCCGTAGTGCGGTGGTACTTGCACACCCAGGGACTGTGCCTCCTCCTAATGTCCCTTTGTAACCCGGGCCAGACAAACTTGGCACCAAGTAGCTTGACTGACAACCGAACACCAGGAGATGAGAGGGATTGTATCTAAGGCAATATCAGATAAATCGGTAGTCAGACATGTGCGGTACACATCGGGTGGGCCAGAATATCTCCACTCGCGAGGGCATCTTTAGCTTGTTGAAAAGCCTTTGCCCGTTGCGGAGACCACTCGACGGTATCATTGGCCTTTTTTTCTCAAGGCGCCGTATAGGGGTTCAAAATCAGAAAACCTTGGCTTCCGGGACGAGCGGACGCTGGCGCGCTTTCGCTGCCGCTGCTCTCCCGCAAAATGTTTTTACCTACTTTTAGCCTTTTTAACCTCTTTTTAGCTTTTTTATGGTTCACGAGCCGATGGAAATACCAGACAATCACCTACGAACGTTGGCTATCGATCCATCTCTTGATCGCGGTCACTTATCCGGATCACAGACGAAGCCGCGTTATCATCTCCACCCACCTGTTCCCGCTGTCGAGGGCTAACCTGGCCGCTGCCCCTTTCTCGGTGTTGCTGGCGAATATCATGTCGCTTCTCCATCGACCTGTTGGACGGCTACAGTACTCGTCGGCGGAGCTGCTGAAGTTCCGCTACCGATGGACGAGCGTGCCACCGGCGATTCTCCGGTTCCCGGAAATCGCTCGCCGGCCTTCCCGGAGGTATGTCCACCACGGATCACGTCGAGGCTTTCACCTCGATGGCTCCAAGGATATCACCTTCCTCTGGTCATCCGTCCGCCAGCCGCGCAGAAGGAGCAGCCGCTCGGTCGATCACCGTATGTTAGCCGGCCTGGCTAGGTCGGCTAATGCGCCTCGTAGTGGGGACGCCACCAGCGTCAACTTCGGCCTCCTCAACATCCGCTCGCTTACGGGAAAGGGGTGTCTTATCCAAGACATTCTAATTGACCGTAAGCTTGACTTTTTTTTGTATAAATGAGATTTTGCAAATGGCGGGAGACTTCTCCGAGCTCAATGGCGCGACTCCGCCAGGCTTTGTTTACATTTCTAAGCCCCGCCTCTCAGGCCGTGGAGGTGGTCTGGCGATAATTTACCGCAAGAACTGGAAGATCCTTCAAGTTTCACTCCAGGAAACCCTATCGTTTGAATGCCTTGCTTGTAAAATTTCTGGACCTTCACCCACCATCATAGCCACTGTATACCGTGCATCAAAACCACATTGTGACTTTCTAAAAGAATTCTCTGATGTCCTCACACACATCTCCACCCTTTCACCAAATGTAATTATTGTCGGGGACTTCAACATCCACATGGACAATTCCACTCTTCCCCTCACTAAAGACTTCACCTCCTCACTCGACAACTTTGGTCTCCATCAATTCTCGGACTTTCCCACCCACATAAAAGGCCACACCCTGGACCTCATTTGCATGTCTGGCCTTATCCCTAAGAATTGCACAGCTAATGAACTCCCCATAACAGACCATTTCCTGGTTTCTTTCACTGTTTCCATCACCCTCTCTCTCCCCAAACCCCCCCGTGTCATCTCATATCGCAACATCAAGGACATCAATGTTGCCACCCTCGCTGAGATGATCGCCACCCTGACTCCGGACTGCAACTCATCTCCTGATGAACTTGTTTCCCGGTACAACGCGGACCTCACGAACACCCTCAACGCCCTGGCTCCTGTAAAGTCCCGGTCGGTCCAATTCACCCGGTCTGCACCCTGGTTCACTGCCCATCTCCGCTCCATCAAGGCAAAATCTCGCCAACTTGAAAGACTTTACAGGAAGTCTGGGCTCACTATTCACAAGGACATGTACGCAACTCACCTTACCCATTACAAGGACTCTATCACTCGTGCAAAATTGCAATATTACTCTGGACTCATTGACTCTAATCCTGGAAACTCACGGGCCCTCGTTTCCCTCTATCACAAAATCACACAACCTCCTATCTCTCTCCCCTCACACTTCAATTCCTCTGAGACATGCAACACTCTGCTTATGTTTTTTAGTGAAAAGATCAACAAAATCCATCAGCACCTCGGGTCCTCTGTCCCCCCCACCTCTCCCAGCCTTTCTACTCCTTCCCAACGACTTTCTGCCTTTGAACTCCCCCATTCCTCTATAATCTCAGACATTATCACCAAATCCAAGAACTCCACCTGTCAACTCGACCCCCTCCCTACTATCCTTATCAAGTCCTGCTTACCCTCTCTTCTCCCATTTATTTCTACCATTATTCACTCCTCATTATCAACTGGAATTGTTCCTATCCCACTCAAAACCACAGCTGTCACTCCAATCCTGAAAAAACCTGGCTCAGATCCAAGCGATTTCAATAACTTACGTCCAATTTCCCTAAATTCTTGAAAAGACAGTTGCGTCCCAGCTTCACTCTCTCCTCACTCACAATAACCTCTACGAACAATTCCAGTCTGGTTTGCGCCCCCGCCACAGTACTGAATCGGTTCTCATAAAAATCACAAATGATGCCGGTTCACTCTCCATCCTCATCCTTCTCGACCTGACCTCAGCTTTTGACACCATTTCCCACCGTATCCTGCTCGACAGACTTTCGACCCTAGGCATCACACATACCCCACTCCGCTGGTTTCATTCCTATCTCTCTGATCGCTCACAATTCATCCAAATCAACTCGTTCACCTCACGGTCCTCTCCTGTGTCCTCTGGTGTGCCTCAAAGGTCTGTCCTGGGTCCACTTCTCTTTATTATCTACCTACTTCCTCTTGGCAATATTTTCCGTAAGTTTGGCATTCACTTTCACTGCTTCGCAGATGACACCCAACTCTACCTCTCCAGCAAACCCGACGCCTCTTTTCCACCTTCATCCCTCTCACTTTGCCTCTCAGAAATTAAATCCTGGCTTTCCCATAACTTTCTCAAGCTTAACAGTGACAAAACCGAACTTCTCCTTGTCGGTACCAAATCCACCCTCCACAAAACTAACAGTTTCTCTCTCACCATTGACAGTTCAACCGTGTCCCCCTCCCCTCAGGTCAAGAGCCTGGGTGTCATCCTCGATAGCTCACTATCTTTTCAGTCCCATATAAATAACATAACTCGGTCTGCTTATTTCCACCTCCGTAATATTAACCGTCTCCGTCCCTCGCTCACCCATCACACCACTGCTATCCTTATCCACAGTCTCGTCATCTCCCGCATCGATTATTGCAACGCACTTCTCTTTGGTATCAACCAGAAATTTTTCCATAAACTTCAACTCGTCCAAAATTCTTCAGCCCGGATCATCACTAGAACCCCCTCCTTTCACCACATCACCCCTGTCCTCCAGCAACTCCACTGGCTACCTGTTAAACATCGTATCAAATTCAAAATACTTCTGTTTACATTCAAAGCCATCCATAACCTTGCCCCTCCCTATCTTTCTGACCTGCTTCAAATCTCTGCTCCCTCTCGGTCCCTCAGATCCTCGTCCTCCCTTCACCTCTATGTGCCCTCTGCCCGTTTCACCACGATGGGATGCAGAGCTTTCAGCCGCTCTGCTCCCAAACTCTGGAATTCTCTTCCACCCAACATCCGCAATATTGACTCCCTCCCTATTTTCAAGGCTCACCTCAAAACCCACTCGTTTAAAATTGCTTTCAATGTATAGTTCTATCTGCTATTTTATTATGTATCATTTTACTTATGCTTTTATTGTTATGTGCTTTGTTTTATTGTTTTTATTGTAAAGTGTCCTTGGGTGTTTGGAAAGGCGCTTGAAATAAAATGTATTATTATTCGTTCCACAATGAGGAAATTTGCAGTCCACAGCAGCAATTTGAAAGGGGATGGGGTTGGCGGGGGGAAGGGTGAAAGGATAGAAAAACAAGATATTCTAAGCATAGTAAAATAAAAATGTCAGCAAACTGAGATGTATACTGTAAATTTGCAAAACTGTTTCATAAAAAACTACAAACTGCAAGTATCAACAAATGCATATATATATATATATATATATATATATATATATATATATATATAGTTGTGACAGACAGGCAGGAACCAGAAGTCCGAGGTGTATATATATATATATATATATATATAGCTGTATTGCATCAACCCATATTTCCAATACAAGTGTCATTTTTTCTCACGTGATTATTGAGAACTGAGAAGCCTGACAGCAGTCGGTAGGAACAAGCGGCGGTACCTCTCCTTGCAGCGCGGGTTTAACGGTACCTGGCTGAAGAAGCTACCCAGTGCTGTCAGAGTGGGAAGGAGGGGCTGGGAGGGGCTGTCGATCATAGCTTTTACTTCAGCAAGCGTCCGTTGCCAACCTCCTCCAGAGAGTCCAGAGAGCCCAGGACATAACTGGCCCTCTTGACCAGGCGCTCTAGTCTTTTCCTGTCCCGGGTAGTGATGCGGCCTGACCAGCAGACAATTCCATAGTGGATGGCTGAAGCGACCACAGAGTCATAGAAAGTCTTTAGGAGTGACCCTTGAACCCCAAAAGACCTCAGTTTCTTGAGTAGTAAAATGCGACTGTCCCTTTTTGATTAGTGCATCCGTGTTTGCAGTCCAGTCCAGTTCATTGTTGAGAGTAACTCCCGGAGGTCACCCTCTCAATGTCCGAACCCTGGATGTTCAACGGTGCAGGTTAGGATAGTGTCCTGCAGAAATCCACTACCAGCTCCTTGGTTTTCCCGGTGGTGATCTGGAGGTTATTCTGCTGGCACCAGTTCACAAAGTCCTTTGTCAGTCCCCTGTACTCCTAATTGTCTCCCTCTGTAATGAGGCAGACAAAGGCTGAGTAGTCAGAGAACTTCTGAAAATGGCAGGTTGGGGTGTTGTAATTGAAGTCCGAGGTGTAGCGGGAGAACAGAAATGGAGCCAGGACTGTCCCCTGTGGCGCTCCGGTGCTGCGGAGAAGCCTGTCCAATTCACAGTTCTTTACCCTCACGTACTGTGGCCTGTTTGTGAGGTAATCTGTAATCCAAAATGTGAGGTGGTGGTCCACTCCGGCATGCAGCAGCTTGTCCCCCAGTAGATTTGGCTGCATGGTGTTAAAGGCACTGGAAAAATCGAAGAACGTGATCCTCACTGATCGACCAGCATTCTCCAGGTGTAGCAACGCCGAGTGGAGGGGCTAGTGACGGCTCCTCCACACCGATGCTGGGCTGGTAGGCAAACTGTAGCGGGTCCAGTGATGAGCTCGCCAGCGGTCGCAGGTGGGCGAGGACGAGTCTCTCCAGGATCTTCATCAGGTGAGACCTCAGTGGCACCGGTCTGTAGCTGTTGAGCTCCTTTGGGTTGGCAATCTTGGGCACTGGGACCAGGCATGACGTTTTCCACAGCTGTGGAGCTCTGCCCAGCTTCAGGATCTGATTGAACATGTGCTGGACATTGACACGCAGCTGGTCGGAGCAGGTGTTGAGGAGTCTGTATCTGATTTTGTCTGCACCTGCTGCCTTGCTCACTTTCATCTTCCTCAGTTGGTTCCTCACCTGCGCAGTTGTGACAGACAGGCAGGAACCAGGAGGCAGAGTGGCGGCTGAGGGTGTGGCAATGGTTGGGAGAGGAGTTGTTCGCTGCGGGAAGTTGGTCGTGAGAGGGGGCAGGGAGGGGAGGTCCACAGTGAGAGTTGGTGCAGGTGCAGCTACATGTGGATTTGACGGTGGGCCGGGGGCGACAGGCGTCTTGTCAAACCGATTGAAAAAGCGGTTGAGTTCACCCGCCCTGTTCTTGTATTTTTCATTCAATGTCACTGGGCTTTTGTGGCCTGACATGGAGGATGATTTGTAGGAATTTGTGGTATTTCAGACCCTTCTAGACACCAGCGACATTTCTGGCTTGCAGCTGCTCCTCCATTTTCATCCTGTAGGCCTTCTTCCCCTCTCTGATCTTCCTCCTCTGTTGGATCTGCACGGCCTTCAGTTCCTCTCTGTTGACACAAAATCCCTTTTATTTTCTTTCAGGAGGGCTTTTATGTCAGGATTAATCCATGGTTTGCTGTTGGAAAAAGACCGCACAGTCCTGGTGGGTACGGTGTTTTGTTCACAAAAGTTTATGTAGTCTCTCATGGGATCCGTGAGTGATTCAATGTCTTCCCCATTAATCTCATTGAAGCGCTCCCACCTGGTTGAGTCAAAGCAGGCCCGCAGAGCTTCTTCAGCTTCTGTGGACCAACTCCTGACCGTGCGGGTCACAGCTGGTTGCCTTTGGACAAGGGGTTTGTACACAGCCTGGAGATACACCATACTGTGGTCTGCTTTTCCGAGAGGGGGAGGGTAACATTTGTACACATCCTTGGCATTTGAATAGAATAAGTCCAAGATGTTGTGTCTCTGGTGGCACAGGTTACATATTGTGTGAATGCTGGGAGGGAGGATTTCAGGGAAACGTGATTGAAGTCCCCTGAGATGATGAACAGGGCATTGGGGGACTGGGTTTGCAGCTCATTTAAAACAGTCGTGAGGCCATCGGAGGCAGCACACGGCGTAATTTGCCGTAGAGGCACTTTACGCCGTGAGCTACAGGAGGTGAGCTACGCGAGGAAGGAACTGGTTATAAAACTTAACCATGCCCAAAAAATCCTGCAGAGCCTTAAATGTGGCCGGGCGGGTGAAAATCCACAACTGCCTGCACTTTGGCGGATAAAAAGGATGGCGCCCTGTGCAGAAATGCGGTGCCACAAGAAATTGATCTCGGACATTTTTTGGGCATTTCACAGCGTTAACGATATGGCCGTGTGAATCAAGGCGCTTAAAAAACATCATTAAGTGTGACACGTTTTCCTCTGGTGAAGGGCTGACCACTAGAATGTCGTTGAGATAGACAAACACAAAATCGAGACCGCGCAAGACAATATCCATCAACCTTTGAAAGGTCTACTACCCTTTCAGACAATAATGTATGTGGAGGAATTCAAAAAGCCCGAATGGGGTTATCACCGCAGTTTTTGGCACATCCTCCACCTGCGCCGGCACATGGTTATAAGTGCAGATTAAATCCACTTTGGAAAAGATTGTGGTGCCTGCCAAACATGCGGAAAAAACTTGTATGTGTGGAATGGGTTAACGGACATGCGTGGTGATGTTGTTAAGACGAAGAAAATTACCAAAAGGCCGCCAGGAACCGTCACTCTTCGGCACCATGTATCATCGTGAGGCCCACGGGCTGTTGGAACGTCTCACGATTCCCAGGCACTCCATTGTAACGAACTCCGCTTTCGCCATTTCCCATTTGCCGCGTCGAGGAAACGAGCGTGAGCAAAAACCGCCGGGCCAACTGTGGGGATGAAATGCTCTACCCCGAACTTAGTGTCAGCAGCCTCATACGGAAAAGTTGTGAATGAGATGGCGTCAATTAAACGACAGTTAGCAACATCAACAAGTAGTCCATGTGCAGAAAAAATACTGCGCCAATTATCAGAACTGTGATCAAGGCTACAATGAAATTCCACGGGAAATTCCGTCCATGGAAGCACACAGTTACCGACCTGGAAATAAAGTTATAGAAGGGCGAGCCGTTAGCTGCACACAGATGAGCCCTGCATCCACCAGCTGCCTTGTCCGTGGCTGTGAGTGTCACCAGGCTGACCTGCGATCCGCTGTCCGCAAGGATATGTCTTCCTGACGATGAGTCCGTGATGAAAAGCAGCTCACTTTCGTTGCTGGCGCCAACGGCTGCTACTAGTCGCCGGCGCTGCTAGCCGTCTTAGCAGCTACAAGCTTCATCTGGACTCGCGAGGACACCCCACCGTTCGTCAAGAAGATTCCTGATGCACATCACTGGAGCCAACAGATCACACACCTTTTCCCATTCACCAGCTCATCCGTACCACACCCTGGGGCCTGCTTGCGACAAATGCTACAAACAATTTTGTTCCTACTCAGGGGGGAGATGTTGGGGTAATTCGCCATACAAACATCTCTAAACATCGCTCCGTAATCATTGTTTACATTTTGAACTGCCTCAAACGTCATATCCTGCCTTCCTTTACAAGGTGTCGCATTTTCAATACGTCACATCCTGTCGCGTCATATACTATGCGCCGTATAAATACTCCTGCAGCCCGTTCGTCTCTCTCTCTCTCTCTCTCTCTCTCTCTCTCCATGCTCCCTCCACGGCCGGCACCGCGATGTATCCGCGCTCTCCCAAATTAAATCAACTTTCAGTTCAAGACCTGGCTCCCTGATGATTTAACTCTCCATCTCCATCAACACTCGTCGAAGCAATGAACCAAGGGCAAACAATAAAAATAATCCAACACAAAACATTCAGATTGACGCGCGGAATCCCATTTCGACACTGGCGACAACAGTCACAACAGTGGGAAATGGGGATCAATGAAACCAGTTGAAATCTTGGATTTGACAAATGTATTTGCCTTGACTTTGCCAGAAAACGAAAAACCTTATTATTGGCTAAAAATTGGAAAAAAGGATGTCAAATTTCTTTGCGATAGTGGTGCATGCAGATCAGTGTTAAGAGACACCATTCCAGGTGTCAATCCGAGTCGACAACAAACTTCTGTGGTATCCGCAGATGACAAAGTGACATTGTTACCTATTTCTAAACCAATAAAAAATTTAGATGAGGGACTAACTCCATACAAGGTCACTATGGTCTTGAGTGGTGATTATCCTATAAATTTGTTGGGGAGAGACCTGTTACAACAACTACAAATAGCTTTAATACCAACAGAAGAAGGGTACAAACCCAGAAAAGTTAACCTTCTGGAGTCCTTCGTAGTTGACACTATGGGGGACCCAGTAAAGGTTGATTCATTAGAATTATGACTAATGGCCACTCTAGTGGCTGAGGACTTTCCAGACGTCCCTGCCACCCTTTGGTCATTGGGAAAAACAGATGTGGGCTTACTTAAAACAGCAAAACCAGTCGAAGTACTGCCCAAAACGACTTATCGGCCCAGACTTATATCATTTATCCATACAATATCCATTAAAACAGGATGCTATTATTGGCATCACTCCTGTAATACGGGATATGGTGAAGGCTGGTATTTTGATTGAAGACCCAACTTGTGAATGTAATAAACCGATATTTCCTGTTAAAAACCTGAATTTGGAGTTTGGAGAATGGTGCATGATTTGCGACAGATAAATAAATCCATACAATCACGTGCTCTGTGTGTGCCAGACCCACGCACATTATTGAACAGTAATTGATTTGAGCAATGCTTTTTTCTCCATTCCGTTGCACAAAAATTCACATCATTGGTTTGGATTTAAATTTAATGGGAAAAAATATACATATACAAGATTGCCACAAGGGTTTACAGATAGCCCTACAATTTTTTTCACAGGAAATGTCTTCGTTTATTGCTGATTTTAAACATCCTGAGACTTCTCAGATTCTTTTGTACGTTGACGACATCTTAATTGCTTCACCGACTGACTGTATCAATAGCTTTGTTCCAATATTTAGCGAATACAGGTAACAAATCTTCTTTGGATAAGTTACAGTTTTGCCAAAAATAAGTTGTGTTTCTAGGACATCTTTTTTCAAGAAAGGTAAGAGAGTTGACAACCAAAAGAAAACAGGCAATTTTGCAGGTTTCCGGACCTAAGACAAAAAAAAACAGATGATGACGTTTTTGGGACTGTGTAATTATTGCAGAATTTGGATTCCGCATTATGCACAAGTCACTCAACCATTATTGACACTTATATACCAAGACGAAATGTCACTGAAATACTCTATTCAGTGGACTGAAGAGGGCATTACAGCTTTTACAGAATAAAAAAAATTGACAGCCAATACGAGTGTTTTGGCCTTGCCTGACTATGACAAACCTTTTGTTCAAACAGTTGACTGCAAAGACAAATACATGATTTCAGTCTTGTTACAAAAGCATGGACAAAAGCTGAGACCAGTTGCATTTTATTCTAAAAGACCGGATCCAGTGGCTGCAGCTCTTCCAGCGTGTGTTAGAGCAGTGTGTGCTGCAGCGTTGGCAGTTCAGTCGTCAGCTGAACTTGTACTTTTCTATCCCACAACGCTGATGGTACCACACTCGGTTGACTTATTGATTACAGGCACGAAAATGACTTTCTTGTCACCAGCACGACATTTGTCTACCATGACAACTTTGCTGGTAGAACCACCCATAACCGTTGAGAAGTGCAATAGCATTAACCCAGCGACACTTGTACCTCTATCTGTTGACGGAGAACCACATTCATGCGTTGACAGAATAAATGAGAACTGCAAACCACGAGCAGACTTGAAAGACACACCTTTACCTGACAGCATCCACCTGTACGCTGACGGCTCTGCCTCTAGGTCAGATGCAGGGGCAGACAGGGTAGGCTATGCTGTTGTGACCGATTTTGAAATTATTGCTGATGGCTCATTACCAAACACGTATTCAGCGCAAGCAGCAGAAATTGTGCCAATATGTGTTTTCCACACTTCACTGCTTTGCAGCCCAGTGGAACCGCAGAGGAATGACTACATCAAATGAAAAAGCTGTTGAACAACTTATTGAAAGCTATCCTCCTTCCAAAAAGTGTGGCTGTATGCAAATGTGGAGCACACACAAGGGCTAAAGACAGGATTAACTTGGGTAACGCAAGAGCAGATTCAGCCCCCAAGAAGGCTGCTCCGACTACTTTCAATCTAGTAAATCAAGAGACACGTGAATTAGTGCCCACCAAGGTTTGAAGGATATGCAAGCGTTAACCACAAAATCCGAAAGAGATCTGTGGCTGGCTAATGGTGCTAAGCTAGTTGATGAGCAGAAGTCCCAACAGTCTCCCAAAAGGTCCACTCGCCAGGGAACAATGGTGGAGACGGCAACCGCTGCCTCTCCAGCATACGACGGGCGGCGGCCTGATGGGAACGGAACTCGGCCTGGGGTGGACGAAGACGCGGCACGGATCGTCGTGGGCGTGAGTGCGATCCCTCTCGCACGTTCACGCGACGGCGCATGGCTCAACGTGGACGTCGAACTGACAGGCGCAGAATGGCACCCTGTACGGCCGTATGGGACCAGGTCTCGGCCGGACGCCAACATGGGCGTGAACTGCCCAGCACTGGGGAAACGAGACCAGTCCTGAGCCGCTCCGGGATCCAGCGGTGAGTGGGGTCTCGGACTGACGTTGACGCGGACGTTGCACGGCTCGTCGAGGATGAGATTCAATTCGTCATGCACGACGACAGCGTGGCTGGATGTGAGCGTGCACTGCCAGACACCCAGTGTCACCCTGGACGGCCACCTGGAAGGAGGTCTCGGACGGACGTTTACGCGGACGTTACGGCTCGTCGAGTGATGCAATTCAAACTCGACGAGGCTTGGGCTAACGTTGCCAGGCACAGGGTGGAAATGAGACGGGTCCGATGTACCTGCGGGATCCGATGGTTGGTCGGTTCATTCTGTCACGGTTTGCGAGGTGGTGATGGCGGGTGCGGATCCCAAAAAGCAAGCAGGAGGGAGCTGGAGGTTGTTTGACAAATTGTATTAAAATAAAGGTCAGCATGAACAAAATGTAAAACATCAAAATCATATGAACAGAAAAACTAGAAAGTATCATAAGAAGACCAAAAGTAAAAGTCCGCCAAGGTTAAACAAACACATGCACAGCATACACAATGCATGCAACAAACATGCAGCAAACAATGAACCGACACCGGATGGTCGTGCCGGGTGTCCTTTAAAGTGATTAAAACGACCAGCACCTGTGAGGCTGCTGGCAGGGCTGACGTCGCTACCCATTGGTCGCCAACCAGATCATGACATTGTTTGATACACTGTAAACATAATCCACAGGGTAATATACGACCAAAAAGAGAAAAATTTCCACAGGGGTCACACCCCTTTGAAGTGGTCCACATGGATTTCATTGAACTAAGCACAAGTAAGAAGTCCAAGATGGCGCCCGAGTAGGCAGCCTCAGCAAGTGCTCTCATGAGCCTTGCTTTTTTTGGTTGTTTTTGTCTTGTTTTGTGTTTTCTTTTGTCACTTTGTGTTGTTGTGCATCGTGTGGAACGGATACAGATTGTTTTTCAGCATTTTTGACCACGACATTCATCAAGGAGGAGACTGTGCTGAGCGGTTGCGCCTTTTCGGCAGCATGAATATGCCAGTACTGTTTTTGAAAGGGAGGAATGTCGGAGCCATTCGACTGTCATCGCTGGACACCAAAGGGGCCATTGTGCTTTTTTGCGCCTGTAATGGGCAGCATCTTCACAGCCCGCGCTTTGTTTAGCGGAAAGGTCAGTGCCGTTGGACGGTCTGCGGCTGGATGGATGCATGGCTTGAGGAACCCGCAATAAGAAGAAAGGAGCGTCAGCGCAGAGCGCCGATGCGTATGTGGAACTGTTGCGGCTTGGAATTGAAGCAGATTTATGTGGAACAGGAGATGTGAGACAATCTCTTTTCGTCAATGGATGCTACAGCTGCATGTTTGCTTTCAACATTTAGCTTGTAGTTGACATGCACATTCCACCATGATGTCCCTGATCCACTGGTGGAAAGACGCTTTGATCCTCTCCTCTTTCATCTAGAACTGTTTCATGTCATCACAAAGAGGGTACAGCAAGTCCTGAAGAATGAATGTCGCTCTGTGTCTTTGTTTTGTCATATTGTCTCTATGCTGTCATATTATTTGTTATTTAGTTTTTTTTTTGTTCTTTTGACTTCAAGACGGCGCCGCGAGAGTGGCTGCCTTTCCAGCAGCTCATGTATTTCGTTTTTCTACTTTCATTCCTTTCATCACTTTGCTGCTGTGAAATGTAAATTTCTCCACTGTGAGACTAATAAAGGCATATCCAATCCAATCCAATCCAAGTAGTTCTTATAAATACTGTTTGGTGCTAATTGATTCATTTACCAAATGGGTGGAAATTGTGCCTTCAAAGAAATCCGATGCATTATCCGTTGCCAAAGCATTATGCAAACATATTATTCCAGAACATGGCATACCAAGAATAATTTGGAGTGATAATGGGCCACATTTTGTTAATGACGTAATAACCAAAATTTCCGAACATTTAGGTATCACATTAAAGAACCACTGTGCATATCATCCACAGATGGCAGGATTAGTTTAAAGAACTCATGGTACAATAAAAAAATTGACTCAGAAAAACAATGGAGACAATGGGCAAACCATGGCCTGAATGTCTGTTTTTGGTTAAATCATAAATGAGACTAACGCCCACTAATAATGGCTTAACGCCTTTTGAGATCTTGCATGGCAGACCTTTCATCCTCCCATTATGGGAAGGTGTGCCCTGGCAAGAGAATGAATAAGATCCAGGCGCTTTGTTGGCAAAATGGTTGTGTGAAATGTTTACAACAAGAGAGGTCCAGTCAGCAATATGTACTGCCGCAGTCCTCTTTGTTTCCTCCACAGGAACAGAGGCTGCTGCACCCCGGAGACGAGGTGCTGATCAAGGCAATCAAGAGAAAGTCCTGGTCTGCACCAAAGTGGGAGGGGCCATTCACCGTGCTGATCACAACACCAACTGCCATCAAGATCGCCGAAAAAGCCACCTGGGTGCATCAAAGCCATTGCAAGATTGTTCACCAACCAGATCCTGAGCAGGTGGAAGAGAGACGGAGCCCAACTACTCAATAGCTATGGGTTTGGTCCACATCATCTTTCTGTACGGATTCGTAGGGGCAATCCAGATGACACACGTAGAGCCCCCCATTTCATCAGCCTGCGAAATTCCATTTTTACACACAACGACGACAGAAAAATGTACAAACATGGCACATCCTGTAGCCTGTTTCCACTAGAAGCTGCAGGAATAGTGTCATTTCCTCTTAGCATCCTCGTGAACGAAGCATGACAAGATGGAAGCAATTATCCTCAAGAGTCTTGGTACGCTCGTATCAAGTTAGGGAAGGCTTGGACCACCAATTGGGTCCGTTGTGGTCCATTCAAAGCCCAACACAGAATATATATATACAAAATAGCTGTGCCCAAGAAGCAAAATGAATTGTCGTCAAGATAGTTCGAGGGAACTGGTTAGGAACTGGAACTGGAAATGGCACAATGACACATATCCAACTTGCTATCATAACTCATGATCTTGCAGGATGTATGGACTTGAGACTGTCCTGAATTTCATGAACATCACACTGGTTTTCCCGTAACTATATGCATAATATCATCTGTGACATCATCAGTCACAACATCGCCTTTCCAGCATAAACCACATATCAAACTGACAGCCTGGATGGAAACACCTGGCAAAAAGCCCAAAAATTCAGGTGTCATGGACGCATTATATCAACCGTTTGCAGGAGAAAAACATGACTGCAATCCGTTATCAAACACGTGGTATCGTTATGCTACACTAATTGCTAAACAAAATAGGAAGAGTAATTGTTTTGTATGCTCTTATATGCCTCATTCTGTGACACAACAACGCGTGCATTCAAAGGTATGTGGAGATAAAATGGCTCGAGCTGTGTATATTTTAATGTCTTCGCATAAACCTGATCAACATTTTCCGGCTCTTCGCAATGCTTCGAGAGGAGAGATTGTTCCAGGTTAAGATGCCATTTAGGAAACTGAAAATCAGGTTATGACCGAGAGTGGGTTGCGATTACCAGTATGCGTTGCAATGTACGGTACAGGTCAAAATTTAGGTTTTATAGATGAGGATAGATGTTTATATGTGCTACCGTTAAACACTAATGTCACCATTTTACCTCTTTACATCTTTGGTGGTTATGCGGTTGGAAAGTATATTATTTTATTCCTCCGCGAGCCTACGGTTTGTGCGCACCTGTTACTGTAACTGACAATACTTTCATCGTTACCAGTCGTACAGTGCACCACCATGTGAAAAGAAGAGTGTAGTTTAAGCCCCATGATTCGATCTGGGGAACTGATGTTCCAGAACAATTCAAACACCATCGCATGGGTAGTAAGGTAATATTAGCTCTTTTTCCACAAATTGGAGTGGCTAAAAACATACTATGAATTGAAACAATTGACTACAGATTTCAAGTGTTTGTAAATGCCAGCTTGGAAGTAGATGAAATGCAAAAACACCGAAATTGAAGCAATTAGACAAATGGTGCTGCAAAATAGAATGGTTTTGGACCTTTTGACAGCCCCACAAGGGGGCGTCTGTGCTATGGTGGGTGACACTTGTACGTACATACCAGAAGAAGTGAATTCCATAAACATGACTGATGCTTTGTCTGTTGTCAGGGATCTCAGAGATGCTATGGCCAAAGATCGACGGCTTGATCACCCGAGGAGTTTTGAAGTGCCCTTTGGGGGCCCTTGGTATACGACTTTGCTCAGACTGTTTATCCCTATCCCGATCGTGATTGTGCTTATTTTCTTAGTCATTGGTTGTATTATTCCATGCTTAAGAGCAACGCTAATGAATATGATAACTAATTCTCAGGTGAACTACGCAAAGGTTTTGTATCAACAAATGCGTGAAGGGGACCCTGTGTTTTAGCTTGGAATTGTACACCATGGCCAGAGTGTGGTTGCTCCAACCAAAAAAGAAACGGAGAGCCGAGAACGAATTTTCCTCGTCAATATTTTTGATTAAATTGAATTTACCTTCAAGACTCTCGCAGATGAGAGGTTGCAAATCACAGCAGCAAAGTTATGACAGAGGTTTTTCGCCTTCTCCATGGTATAAAGTAAAGTAAAATAAAAATATGGTTCCCTGTGCAGTTAGTATGACGTGCATGCATGAAAACCATTTAGAAAATTTATGTACCAATGTTTAAATGTGCAACAGGAGGGATTCATAGAGTGCTTATGCACATTAGTAAACATATTAAGTTATTTCATGCTTAGATTAGTAAACATATGTTATTCCATGTTTAGCTTAGTACATATTATGTTATTGCATGTTTAGTTTAGTCTACATGGATTTATGAAACTTATTAGTTGAATAGTTGTGAAAGCAGAATGTAACAAGTATCAACTTTCAGTCTAAATCGATGAGAAGGTTTCTTCAGCCGTCATCTGTACAAAAGTGAAGGTTTCGGACGTTTCCCCTCCTATCCAAGAGGCTTCGTCAGCGAACTAAAGTCTGCCTGGTCGTATCGGCCCCATTTATATATCCCTAATGTCCAGACATGGTGGCGCCGGACACAGCTATGATAGGTCCCTACTCTCAGGTTGGGGGGGCCGAGGACCCCTCCCTGTGGCCCCACTGATTGTTCCTACATTCCTGACTAACGACTGGCCTATTACCCCCACACCCACCGGTATCACCTCATCAGCATAACGACCCTCATCAGCATTACGAAAGTTGCCCAACCTGTTTTGCCTAAGCAGGCTATTGTATGAACGATCCAAATTGAACCTCACCCCACCAGACCGGTTTAATGAAGGATTTTGTTGTTTTATAAGAATCGCTTCTTTTACCCCCCTTTCAAACCATCTATGTTCTTTCGCTAAGATTTTAACCTCATTGTCATCAAATGAGTGGTTGCTAGCTTTTAGGTGCAAATGTACTGCCGATTGAGGTCCACTTATACTATCCCTGCGATGTTGATAAAGTCTTTTTTTGAGAATTTGTTGAGTCTCCCCAATGTACTGCTCTTTACAATTTTCATTCTTACAATGTATAGAATAAACTACATTACTTTGTTTTTCATTTGGTAGCCTATCTTTTGGATGCACTAATTTTTGCCTTAACGTGTTTATCGGTTTGAAATAAGTAGGAATTTTATGTTGCCAAAGGACTCTTTGTAATTTTTCAGAAACTCCTGCAATGTACGGTACTGCTACTCCTCTCCTTTTTGTATCTTGAGAATTATTGGTTTCATTCCCTATTCTTTCTTTCTGACATTTGTTGAATGACCACTGAGGGTACCCACAGTTAGTGAGTGCTCTCCTGATATGTTTAGACTCCTTTACTCTACCTTCAGTGCTAGTTGGTATTAGTTTAGCCCTATGCTGGAGGGTTCTGATAACTCCTAGTTTATGTTGTAAAGGGTGGTTAGAGTCAAAAAGTAAGTATTGGTCAGTGTGCGTAGCCTTCCTAAAGACTTCTGTTTTTAGCGCTCTGTCCTCTTTTATAATTACTTTGCAATCCAAGAAGGCTAGTTGGTTCTCTTGAATGTCCTCACGAGTAAATTTAATGTTGAAGTCTACAGAGTTGAGGTGATCTGTGAAGGATTGAATTTCTTGTTTCTTGCAAACGTCCGAAACCTTCACTTTTGTACAGATGACGGCTGAAGAAACCTTCTCATCGATGGACCACTCCTGTATGACTGAGAGCTTACACAGACGTTTCAGTCTAAATGTTCTCCCAACAAACGTGTCTGTAGCTGATTGGACAACAGATCGCTGCTGTGTGTCTTCCAATACTTGTCCGTGGCTGATTGGACAACAGATCGCTGCTGTGTCTTTTCAAAACTAGGTTGAGCGGGCGGGCTTTGTTCTCTTGGCTTCCCGTCCCGATGAGAGATGTTCTCCTTTTGTTTCACTAGAATAATGTAACTTTTTCTTCACCATCTATCGTCCTCGCTGATATTTCATCACACAACTTCGTTGAACACCGAACCAGATGAGAAACAAGAATTAGAATCAAACAATATATATATAATGTGTGTAGTGTGCCTTATAACTTCATGTAATTGTAGTGTATACTATCATATCATGCTTCAGTCTAATGTTCCATGCCTTAAGTGACAGCCGATTGGCTCCCTTTGAAATGATATCATTCCCGCTAAGGTATAAATAACATCTGTTGGGGGAACAGCCACTCCCTTTCTTCACTGGTCCCTTCTTTCTCTCTCTTGCTCGGCGCTCTGACTGAATAATAAATATTATTTTTGTATATCACCTTACTTCCTGCTTATTGAACATTTTGACAACACAAATGAAGAACTGAACCGGGAAGAAGAACAAGATTTAATCTGAAAACATTCATAATCTAACAAGAGCTACACATAAAATGCAATTTTAAATGGGTTTTGAGATGGGACTTGAACGTGGGAAGAGAATCGATGTTACGAATGTTGGGAGGAAGTGAGTTCCAGAGTTTGGGGGTAGAGCAGGTGAAGGCTCTGTCACCCACCGTGCTGAGTCGGGCAGCGGGGGGGGGGGGGGGGGGGGGGGCAGAGGTGGAGGAAGGAAGAGGATCTGAGGGAACTAGAGGGAATATACATTCGAAGAAGGTCAGATAGGTATGGGGGGAAAGGTTATGGATAGCTTTAAATGTATAAAGAATAATTTTAAAATTGATTCTATATTTGACCGGTAGCCAGTGGAGCTCTTGGAGAACGGGGGTAATAGGTTTATTTTGATCCGATCAAATTCAATGTGCTACCGTATATATATATATATATATATATATATATATATATATATATATATATATATATATATATATGAACCAAATCATTTGTTCTTTGACTTCAGGGGGATGACAATTGTCAGGTCAAAACGAGTGTAATGATCATGTCACAATCATTATCTTAATAAATCCATAAACTTCTCCTTCTGAAAAGTCCAATACCAACTGGTGAATATCTTTTAAGTAATTAATCACCAACAAATTTAGTTACATTTACCTTGCCAATTTCCATTCAATTCAAGATTCATGTTTCTATTATTTAGCCTAATTTACTGACTATTTTATTTACGTTAACCAATTGAACTGTCATTTACAAGAGGTCAACACAGCGGAATGTGGTGAGGGCCTCTGGGTGTTAAACCCCCTCTTTGAAGCCCTGTGCTGAGAAAAACCCTTGATAATAGGCATCGTAAATAACTCTGGTTTCTTACAAATGGCTTAATCAAGCCGTATACAGAACAAAGTTTAGCTCAATCTAACAAAACTAATCCTATAATTGTATAAATTTGCTCTTTGACTGTCATTTTATACAATTTCCATTTCATGTTGCATTCGGTCAAATCTGGATTTCAAAATTATTTATCCCGATCGCAGACAAAAACATTGGAATTCTGACTTTAAGGTGTTCAATTCTCTTAGTGAATTTTGACTTTAAGGTGTTCAATTCTCTTAGTGAAAACACTTTATCCAATCTGACAAAAATACTTTTGCCTTAAAATTCACTCAAGTTCAGCCCCTGTTTATTAATTTGTTTGTTGGCTTATTTATTTGTTCACTCAGTCTAATTTGCCTGACGATTTAATTAAGTTTTTGTTTCAAGTGGACAGTATTCATCAAAAGCTATGGGAAAAAACAGTGTTACCGTATTTTCACGACCATAAGGCGCATATAAACGTCTCATATTTTTTTCTAAATGTACGGTGCGCCCTGTAGTACGGACGGATTAGAGACCACCATGAGAAGGACGTGGTAGGGAAGATGAGGGGGGATGTGTGGGCGTGGTTTGTGTATAAACGAACAGGTATGTGCTTTATGCAGAACATTGCTGTTTTAACAACCCTGGAAATGGCAAAGAGACATGGTTATGAAGGTCAGTTTAAACTGAAGGCTATCAGCTACGCCGAGGAACATGGGAATCTAGCCGCCGTGACATAATACGCAGACATAAGGCAAGGTGGCCGGAGTTGAAGGAAAGATTCGAGCAATGGATCGGCGAGCTAAGAGCGAGCGGAAGGAGCGTTTCGACTGTCACCATCCCACTCAGAGCAGTAATGCTTGTGGAAGAAATAAAAATTGAACATTTCCAAGGAGGTCCGGCTTGGTGCTGGCGTTTTATGAAACTGTGCCATTTTTCCATCCGGAAACAAAGCCTTTTCGCGAGCTTTGGACTACGGTAGCCCGGCGAATTATTCTGAAAAGCTCGCGAAAAGGCTTTGTTTCCTGTTGTGCTTGGCTGCCATGCTAACGGAGAGAAACTCCCGATTGTGATTTTTTTTTAAAAGAAAGACTTTGCCTAAAGAGACATTTCCAGCAGCCGTCATTCTTAAGGCAAACGAAAAAGGCTGGATGTTAAACCACAGTTTGCCAATGGATTGTGGATGCTTGGGCTAACGTGTCTGCTAGCACGGTGGTTCGAGCTTTGGGAAAAGTCAGTACCGGTAATGTCGTCTATTTTACCATGTCGACGCCTATTGAGTGATGATTCCAAAATGTTATTACTTTGTAATTAATAAATAAAGTACTACCAAACTCAGTTTTGCTCCCGATCTGTTTTTTTAAATACGCACACTTGTATGCCTGTGTGTTGTTGTGAGGCGGACGTATGTATGGCAGTAGAGGATATGTACCGCTATATAAAACTTGCGTCTTTTCATGCGGTGCGCCCAATGTGTGCGTTAAATACGGAAATGCACACAAATGAGACTGCGCCTTTTCACACAGTGCGCTCTTTGGTTGTGAAAATACGGTATGTCATTCATCAGGACATTGAGTGGAGACGAAAGTCTCCTCGCTGCATGGTTACACAGGTTTCCCTATGAGACAGGATAGTCGTCTGGGTGGCCCCCGCCCCCCGTCGAGTACTCTTGTAATGACAAGGCACTCTCTCGTCCTGTGAAAGAAGAGAGACCTGGTGGCATAATTACATGCGGCAGGAACCGTGTTTTTGCACAATACGTTTGTGAATGCTAACGCAACCCTTTATTCATTTTATTTCAGTTTATTTACCTATTCGCGAACGAATTAATATGCCGAAGAATGCGGCTGTAAATTTACCTCTCCCCCCTCTTACGGGCAGATAAAGAAGAAGAAGGAGGAGTGGGCTGGGCTGTCCGCTCTCTCTGGGGAGCCCACCCACTTCCCCCCTGTCCCTTTGTCAGAATAAGAATCAGAATCATCTTTATTGCCAAGTATGTAGAACACACAAGGAATGTTTCCGGTAGAACACGCTGCACTAGTATCGTTGTCAAAAAAAACTGCTAAGTGGCACTATACAGTTCCATTTTGGCTACTGTTGAAAGAGTTCAAAGAGTTAATGGCTTGGGGGAAGAAGCTGTTTAAATGTCTGCTGGATTTGGTGCGCATGGATCGGTAGCGCCTGCCTGAGGGGAGTAGCTGGAAAAGGTGGTGGGCAGGGTGCGGAGGGTCCAGTAGGATTTTGCAAGTCCTCGAGAGTGGGTAGGGCGGTGCCAATGATTTTTTCCGGCGTCCTAACTGTCCATTGAAGTCGGATTTTGTCCATTTTTGTGGCGGCCCCGAACCAAACGGTGATGGAAGAACACAGGATGGATTCGATGACAGCCGTGTAGAAATGTTGCAGCACCTCCTGTGGCAGGCCATGCTTCTTTAGCAGCCTCAGGAAGTACATTCTGTTGGGCCTTTTTCAGGATAGAGTTGGTGTTGACCTCCCACTTCATGTCCTGGGAGACTGTGATTCACAGGAACTTGAAGGTCTCAACGGTTGACACCAGGCAGTTGGATAGTGTGAGGGGTAGCTGTGGTGATGGATGTTTCCTGAAGTCCACGATCATCTCAACTGTCTGTGTTCAGATCCAGGTTGTGACGGCTGCACCAGAGCTCCAGCTGCTCCACTTGTTGTCGGTACGCAGACTCGTCGCCGTCTTTGATGAGACCGATGACCGTGGTGTCGTCTGCGAACTTTATGAATTTGACAGCTGGGTGCGTTGAGGTGCAGTCGTTTGTGTAGAGAGAGAAGAGCAATGGAGAGAGGACGCATCCCTGCGGGGCTCCAGTGCTCGTGGTTCGTGTTGTGGATGATATATTTCCCAGTCTGACCTGTTGTGTCCGTCCTGTCAGGAAGCTGAGGGTCCACTGGCAGATCGTGGGGGACACACCAAGCTGGAGAAGTTTGGGGATGAGGAGTTCTGGGATGATGGTATTGAACGCAGAGCTGTAGTCCACAAACAGGATCCTTGCGTAGGTTCCTGTGTTGTCAAGGTGGTCGAGGATGTGATGCAGTCCAATGTTGACTGCATCCTCCACAGACCTGTTTGCCCGGTAGGCAAACTGAAGAGGATCTAGCAGAGGTCCGGTGATGTTCTTTAGGTGGTTCAGCACGAGGCGTTCAAAGGACTTCATGACCACAGACGTAAGAGCGACAGGTCTATAGTCGTTCAATCCCGAGGGTGCTGGTTTCTTTGGGACTGGGACGATAGTAGACTGTTTGAAGCAGGATGGGACTTCACACTGCTCCAGGGATCTGTTGAAGATTTGTGTGAAGACCGCAGCCAGCTGGTCAGCGCAGACTCTCAGGCAGGAGGGGGACACTCTGTCAGGTCCTGCAGCTTTCTTGATCTTCTGCTGCTTGAAGAGCCGTCTAACGTCCAGTTCGTGGATCTGTAGGGCAGAGGGCGGAGATACGGTAGTTTCTGGTAATGGTGGGCAGACCGGGGAAATGGGGGTGTCCTTTTCAAATCGGCAAAAGTATGTATTTAACTCATCAATTGTTACAGCGAATCTCACCCCCAGCTGTCAACGTATACGCTCACACAACGTGCGTACATACACAACAATACACACAAGCACACAATGAAACATAAAAAGACAAAAGACAAAGGACACGAAAAGGAAGACAACAAAAATACACACAAGACACGGACAGGCGGCTCCTCCAACCGGCCCCCCACTCAGCCTACCCCTGGCAACCCCGTGGCACTGCATCGCTAGCAAAGCTGACTACGCGCTCGTGTTGGTGAATGCATTAATTTTACGGTACTGCACGATCTATTGCAGCTGCAATTAAACAAAAAAGAACACATAATCGTCCGAATCAGATTAATAAATTAATCTTTCTTCAGTCCTCGCACGAGAATTCCAGGAGTTAAACCCCTCTGGAGAATCCCACCCGGAATTGCCTCGGTCTTACCTTACGTTAGCCGAGCGTGCGGCAGCAAACTCAATGACCCGAAATAGCGTCATTCGGTCACGTACGAAAACTTCGTACATAGGCTCAAATTAGGATGGTCCGCCTTGACCCGATCGAAATTTGATTACAAGCCTGAGATACGCAGATTAACCGCAAATAGAATTACCTTTGGCCGAAAGAATTCCACAATACATTCACCCAACATAGCTGCATGCTAGCGGCACTCACCCGTGAAGCATTCCTGACAGATGCACACAATAAGGGGGGGGGGGGGGGGGGGCTGCCCACTCGAACACTCTCGAAAGAAAAAGAGAGACACATGGTCCACTCCTTCCCCCGTTCCGAAGCCATCAGCTAGGACCCGGAGTTTTTCACTGCACCAATAATGGGTTTATTTTGATCGTTTGTCCCTGATTCATTGCTTCTACGGGCGTTGAGGGCAGAGGATGGTTAAATCATCTGGAAGCCAGGTAAAGAACAGAAAGTTGGTTTAATCTTGAAGAGAGAGGAGACATCACGGTGTCGGCTAAGGAGGAAGCATGGCGAGACAGAGAGAGAACTAGAAAAGGGAGAGCATTTATACGTGGCGCACAGTGTGTGACGCGATAGGATGTGACGTAATGTAAATGTGACATCATGTAAAGGAAGGCAGGATATGACGTATCAGGAAGTCCAAACGTAAACAAAGATTCTAAAGCGATGTTTAGAGATGTTTGTATCGCGAATTACCCCAACAGGGGGTGATGTGGTGAAAGCGTTCTGGTGATGATCCGGGTTGAAGAATTCTGGACAAGTTGAAGTTTGTGGAGAAGTTTCTGAGGGACACCAAAGAGAAGTGAATTGCAATAGTCAACCCGGGAGGTGACAAGACTATGAACGTGGATAGCAGTGGTGTGAGAAGTGAGAGATGGGCAAAGACGATTGATATTGCGTAGGTGGAAGTACGCAGATCGGGTTAAATTATATATATGGGAGTGGAAAGATGGTGTGCTGTCAAGAATGACACCTAGGCTTTTCACCTGATAGGAGGGAGAAACTGTCGAATTGTCAATAGTGAGAGAGAAACTGTTAGCTTTGCTCAAGGTGAATTTGGTACCAACGAGAAGAATTTCAGTCTTTTCACTGTTAAGTTTGAGGAAGTTATGGGTGGAGCCAGTGTAGGGGCGTGTCGGTAATCCCTATGGGGGAAAGTCTGTCAAGGAGGATGGAATGAGAAATGGTGTCAAAAGCTGGCGTGAAGTTAAGAAGGACGAGGATGGAGAGTAAACTGGCGTCAACTGCCAAAAGAATATCATTTGTGACTTTTAAGAGAGATGATTTTGTACTGTGTTGGGTACATCATCCACTTAGGTTGAGAGATACTGTTCTTGTACAGAGAAAGTTGAGCGGTGTACATACCTTTGTGAACAGTCAGTCTGGTTCACCGACAAAGTCTTTCAAGCTGGCGTTTTTTCAATTTCATGGTGCGGAGATGAGCGTTGAACCAGGGTGCAGAACGAGAAAATAAAACTGAATGGGATTTGACAGGAGCGAGCGTGTTAAGAATGTCATTGAGGTCTGAGTTGTAGCAGGAAACCAGTTCATCAGGAGAAGAGCTTGGGTCCGGAGATAATGAGGCGAACATTAAAGCAAGAGAGTCCGGGTAAATGCCCTTGATGTTACGAAGGTTTATAGAATGGGGTGTTTTTGTGGTGGAAAGTGTGATGAAAATCTTACAAATAACGAGGTAATGGTCTGTAATTGGGAGTTCAACAGCTGTGCATTTGGAAGTAGACAATACAGAGTAGCATATGAGTTCAAGTGCGTGGCCCTTTATGTGCGTAGGAACGGCCACAAGTTGGCTGAGGCCAAGGCTATCAAGGGAAGAAATGAAGTCAATTGTTAGCGTAGTAGTTGGATTATCTATGTGCATGTTCAAGTCTCCCATGATAATTATATTTGGTGGGGGAGAGGAGAGATGGGTGAGAATATTAGAAAATGTGTTTAAAAAGTCACAGTGAGGTTTGGGGGGTGGTAAATATTGGCGAGAATTGTGGGAGTAGAAATTTGGCAGCAATGCATTCAAATGAACACGTTTCAGGGAGCGAGACTGGGACAGCATTCCATTTGTCACGATTAAAAAGTAGCTAGGCCACCACCTCGGCGAGAAAGGCGAGGTTTGAGAACATACACAAATCCTGGAGGAGTAAAGTCATTGAGCTGCGAAAAGTCACCAGGAGTTTGCCACGTTTCGTTAAGGCAAAGAAGGCAAAGAATGTCAAGCTTATTTTGAGGGTGTCCTGGATCAGTTCCCCCTTACCAGTAAGCGAGCGGATGTTTAGAAGGCCGAAAATGATAGCGGTGCAATCCTTTGTGATAGTGTTTTCGTACCTCGCAAGGCTGGCTATTACGCTGTGATCCATGGATTGGCGGTTATTTCTTCGAATCCGGCGTCGGGCTGATCGAAAGGAGGTGAAGTCCCTCGAGTCATCGACGGGGAATCTCCGACGAGACCCACGGTGGATATATTTACGCGGAGGAGAATCGGCGGGGGGGAGCCCGTCCATTTTGAGCCGATAGCAAGGAGCTCGGCCGCTGAATATTTGAGCCGTCCTTCCATGGGTCGATGTCCGGGTGGTGGTGAAACAACAACAGTGGAAGGCTCATCCAGTGAGAGCAGAGCATCTCTGTCGCAGGAAAGTGGGGCCATCGTTCAACTGGTGGAAGAAATGCAGATGGACCCGACCAAGGGCAGTTGGAGCCGACAGGTAGGATGTTGCAAATGATCACATTTGTATTCTTATTCAGAGTTGCTTTTGGGAAAATACAGTTATACAGCATTGCTTGGAGAGGCAACAAAATCTCAAGCTTTTATGCAGACTCAGCAAATCATTGTATGCGAACATTAAATATAATTATTTAGCCTGCACTGATGTGGCATGCATCTCTGAGGCCAATTTTTTAACAATAAATTGCTTTCTGAGTGGGGATTTCCTTGATTGATCAGTAATATGGTAGAGGTGTTTTAATCAACCTAATAAATTGAGAATATGTTTTAATTATTTCATTAATTCATCTTTCGGACGTCACGAGGGTCAAAGAGGGTGCTGGAGCCTATCCGAGCCATCTTCGGGCTCGAGCCAAAGGATTGCAACCTGAATTGGTTGCCAGCCAATCACAGGGTACACAGAGACAAACAACAATCCGCACTCACACTCACACCGAGGAACAATTTGGAGTGTGCAATCTGCCATGCATTTTTTTGGGGAATATGGGAAGAAAGACCCGGAGAAAATCCATGCTGGGGAGTACATATAAATTCCACACAGGGAGCCGGATTTTAACTCACAACCTCACTGTGAAGTCGCTGTGCTAACCACTCGACTACTGGGCCACCCTATGTTTTAATCCTTCACATGGAATTTACTCTTTTTTTATAATTAGGCTTTTTTTCCAGTAACCATGTCCATGTTAACATTTTCAAACTTAGTACACATTACTTCAAGAGACAGTGGGACCTTGGCTTACGCATTTAAAGGACAACCGACACCCCCGGATAAGTTGTGTCCATAATTTGTAAAATCGCTTCAAATGACTTCTACTGGGTGTATTTTACAATGATTCCACCGCATATAGCTATATTTTATGTTTTTAAGACTCGCGCTGAGTGAGTGAGTTTGAGTTGGTGACGATTTCTGACGTCACGTCACGGAAGGAACGCCCCTGACCGAGAAAGGACACACAATGCATTTTGCGGTACTTTGTTTGGTCTGAAAACTTCGTGTTGATCCGTGTTGATGGCGAAATTAGAAGGAAAACTGTCACGGTTTGCAAGGTGGTGATGGCGGGTGCGGATCCCAAAAAGCAGGCAGGAGGGATTAGGAGTTTGTGTTTGATAAATTGTATTAAAATAAAGTCAACAGGAACAAAATATATAACACCAAAATCTTCTGAACAGAGAAAAATACAAATTATCAAAAGAAAACCAAGATTAAAAGTCTGCCAAACACATGCACTGCACACAATGCGTTCAATATCATACAACAGTGCATCAAACAACAATGACATTCAACAATTACCCGACACCGAATGGTCGTGCCGGGGGTCCCTTTGAGTGTCACTGATTGGAAACGACCAGCACCTGTGCAGGTGCAGGTGGGGCCGACAGCGCCCCCCGTTGGTCGCCAACCAGATCATGACAGTACCCCCCCCCCATCAAGGGACTGCTTCCAGAAGTCCCAACAGTCTCCCGAAAGTTCCAACTTGCCCAGAAACGATGGTGGAGACTGCAACCGTTGCCTCTCCAGCATATGATGGGCGGCGGCCTGAGAGAAACGGGACTCAGCCTGGGGTGGACGAAGACATGGCACGGCTCATCGTGGGCGTGAGTGCGATCCCTCTCGCACGTTCACGCGACGACGCATGGCGCGGCGTGGATGTTGCACTGCCAGGCACAGAGTGGCACCCCGGACGGCCGTATGGGAACAGGTCTCGGCCGGACGCTGACGTGGGCGTGAACTGCCCGGCACCGGGGAATCGAGACCAGTCCTGAGCCGCTCCGGGATCCAGCGATGAATGGGGTCTCGGACTGACGTTGACGCGGACGTTGCACGGCTCGTTGTGGATCCGACTCAATTCAACATTCATGACGACAGCATGGTTGGACGTGGGCGTGCACTGCCAGACACCCAGTGTCACCCTGGACGGCCACCTGGAAGGAGGTCTCGGCCGGACGTTGACGTTACAGCTCATCGAGTGACGCAATTCAAACTCGACGAGGCATGGGCTAACGTGGACGTAGCATTTCCAGGCACAGAGTGGAAATGAGACGGGTCAGTTGTACCTGCGGGATCCGATGGTAGGTCGGGTAATTATGTCACGGTTTGCAAGGTGGTGATGGCAGGTGCGCATCCCAAAAAGCAGGCAGGAGGGAGCAGGAGGTTTGATTTGATAAATTGTATTAAAATAAAGTAAGAAGGAACAAAATCTAAAACATCAAAAGCATCTGAACAGAAAAAATACAAAGTATCAAAAGAAAACCAAGATTAAAAGTCCGCCAAGGTTAAACAAACACATACACTGCACACAATGCATACAATTGCATACAATGCAAATAACATGCATCAACAGTGCATCAAACAACAATGACATTCAACAATTACCCGACACCGAATGGTCGTGCCGGGGGTCCTTTTGAGTGTCACTGATTGGAAACGAGCAGCACCTGTGCAGGTGCAGGCGGGTCCGAAAGCGCCCCCCGTTGGTCGCCAACCAGAAAATGACAAAAACACATAAATAACGCGATGGTGAATCGTTGTGTGTTGCACCAAGACAACTATTTGATATTCGCAGACACAAATTCCTAGGAGAAAAAATCAGCCCATTTCCAACGGAGCTTTGGCTCCATCTTTTGCATTTTCTGGGTGCTAGATTTCAGTCCAGATGCCTCAAAATGACACGGAATAAATTAAATTGCAAACAGTTTTGCTTTCCTCTTCTGAACTATTTGAATCATATCCATAACTGGATGATCGATGAGAAGGTTTCTTCAGCCGTCATCTGTACAAATGTGAAGGTTTCGGACGTTTCGCCTCCTATCCAAGAGGCTTCATCAGCGAACTAAAGTCTGACTGGTCGTGTCGGCCCTATTTATATATCCCTAATGTCCAGACATGGTGGCGCCGGACACAGCTATGATAGGTCCTCTGCCCCCCCCTACAGGTTGGAAGGGGGCAGAGGACCCCTCCCTGTGGCCCCACTGATTGTTCCTACATTCCTGACTAACGACTGGCCTATTACCCCCACTCCCACCGGTATCACCTCATCAGCATAACGACCCTCATCAGCATTACGAAAGTTGCCTAACCTGTTTTGCCTAAGCAGGCTATTGTATGAACGATCCAAATTGAACCTCACCCCACCAGACCGGTTTAATGAAGGATTTTGTTGTTTTATAAGACTCGCTTCTTTTACCCCCCCTTTCAAACCATCTATGTTCTTTCGCTAAGATGTTAACCTCATTGTCGTCAAATGAGTGGTTGCTAGCTTTTAGGTGCAAATGTACTGCCGATTGAGGCCCACTTATATTATCCATGTGTAGGGGGTTAGAAACGACCTCTGTTATTGTATGTTAGTCGATTAGACTACCAAGTCAGGAGAGGGCGCTACGCGCCTGTGAATGGAACAGAGGAAGGCGATGTAGGCTCAGCTCACGCATGCGCAGTTGTCATAAATGCCGTGGTGTGAAGCTGATTAACACGGTTGTCTCGTGTCGTCTTTCCTCGTCGTTCACAGGTATTCAAAATAATAAGTGTTAGACATTCTCAAGATGTTAAAGTAATTGGGGACTTATTGGGCGATGCTAGATATGAAACCTTGTTTTGTGGCTTTGATGAATATTTTGTGGCTTTGATGAATTTGGATTTTTGGATGTCAATTGTAGTTCCTAGTACAACACACACGAGCGGGCAGACGTGCATAAGCATGGGCGAATGTGGAGGATATATACAATGTATAGATGTTGAATGTATAGATCTACACATGAATGTATTCTGATATTGAAATTGCTGAATTGATGTTTTGATGAGTGAGTGGTCATAAATGCCGTGGTGTGAAGCTGATTAACACGGTTGTCTCGTGTCGTCTTTCCTCGTCGTTCACAGTGCTACCTGCCTGTGAAGCGTTTGAACCGACTCAGGTATCCCCTAGGCCTGAGGCCGGTTACACATGCGATATTGATAAAGTCTTTTTTTGAGAATTTGTTGAGTCTCCCCAATGTACTGCTCTTTACAATTTTCATTCTTACAATGTATGGAATAAACTACATTACTTTGTTTTTCATTTGGTAGCCTATCTTTTGGATGCACTAATTTTTGCCTTAACGTGTTTATCGGTTTGAAATAAGTAGGAATTTTATGTTGCCAAAGGACTCTTTGTAATTTTTCAGAAACTCCTGCAATGTACGGTACTGCTACTCCTCTCCTTTTTGTATCTTGAGAATTATTGGT
The DNA here is from genome assembly GCF_051943395.1 of Hippocampus bargibanti. NCBI lineage: Eukaryota > Metazoa > Chordata > Actinopteri > Syngnathiformes > Syngnathidae > Hippocampus > Hippocampus bargibanti. Next base: position 11,867,777 of record NC_142741.1, read on the forward strand.
TTCATGCCCTATTCTTTCTTTCTGACATTTGTTGAATGACCACTGAGGATACCCACAGTTAGTGAGTGCTCTCCTGATATGTTTTGACTCCTTTTCTCGACCTTCAGTGCTAGTTGGTATTAGTTTAGCCCTATGCTGGAGGGTTCTGATAACTCCTAGTTTGTGTTGTAAAGGGTGGTTAGTCAAAAAGTAAGTATTGGTCAGTGTGCGTAGCCTTCCTAAAGACTGAAGAGAGATGATTGAAGACTGAAGCCATTGTTTTGATTCTCAAGCAAGGCAAGACATATTGCCGTGACATCACGAACAAGGGGGCGGGACCTTCTGAAACTGGCCAATTCCTGGTTCAATTTGAAGTAGTTTTTGGACACTTTAAGTCATTTTTATTGGTGTTTTGCATGTGACTAAAAATATCATCCTGTGTGTTTTGGGTATTTTAGATGCTCTAACACGTTTTTCTGATGTCAGTTAGGAAACAAAAAAGTTTTGTCGGTTGTCCTTTAATTGGTTCCCAGACAGAGTGTGTCAGACGAAAAGTGTGTATCCCAAAAATTAATTTCCCATAGGAAACCATTAAAATGAGAATAATCCGTTCCCAGGTCTCCATAAAATATAATTTTCAACTAAATAAGCCTTAAACTACAATGGATATACCTTATTATATGTATAATAAATGTGCTATTGTATTGTAATTAAAGAAATACACTGCACTATATAATAAAGTCGTTGTTTTTACCTTTGTGATGGTCGTTGATGGTTTGATGGAATGGGGTTCAGACTTCTCTTCCTGTGTTATGAATGTCCGTTTAGGCATCTTTTTCCAAAAAAAGGCAGGTCTCATCTGCATTAAATACTTGCTGAGGAACGTCGCCTTCTTCTTTCACCATTTCGACGAATGATCCCTTGTAGGCTTCGGCAGCTTTACTGTCAGAACGAGCTGTCTCACCACGACGAGTAATGAAACCCTGTACGGCGCTTAAAGTTCTCGAACCATCCATTGCTAGCTTTAAAGGACAACCGACGTCTCCGGAGGTCTGTGGAGGATGCAGTCAACATCGGACTGCACCACATCCTCGACCACTTTGACAACACAGGAACCTACGCAAGGATCCTGTTTGTGGACTACAGCTCTGCGTTCAATACCATCATCCCAGAACTCCTCATCCCCAAACTTCTCCAGCTTGGTGTGTCCCCTACGATCTGCCAGTGGACCCTCAGCTTCCTGACAGGACGGACACAACAGGTCAGACTGGGAAATATATCATCCACAACACGAACCACGAGCACTGGAGCCCCGCAGGGATGCGTCCTCTCTCCATTGCTCTTCTCTCTTTACACGAACGACTGCACCTCAACGCACCCAGCTGTCAAATTCATAACGTTCGCAGACGACACCGCGATCATCGGTCTCCTCAAAGACGGTGACGAGTCTGCGTACCGACAACGAGTGGAGCAGCTGGAGCTCTGGTGCAGCCGTCACAACCTATAGCTGAACACGCTCAAGACAGTAGAGATGATCGTGGACTTCAGGAAACATCCTTCACCACGGCTACCCCTCACACTATCCAGCTGCCTCGTGTTAACCGTTGAGACCTTCAAGTTCCTGGGAATCACAGTCTCCCAGGACATGAAGTGGGAGGTCAACACCAACTCTGTCTTGAGAAAGGACCAACAGAGAATGTACTTCCTTAAGCTGCTAAGGAAGCATGGCCTGCCACAGGTGGTTCTGCAACATTTCTACACGGCTGTCATCGAATCCATCCTGTGTTCTTCCATCACCGTTTGGTTCAGGGCCGCCACAAAAATGGACAAAATCCGACTTCAACGGACAGTTAGAACGGCGGATAAAATCATTGGCACCGCCCTACCCACTCTCGAGTACTTGCACACTGCAAGAATCCAAACTAAGGCACGGAAAAGCATACTGGACCCTCAGCACCCTGCCCACCACCTTTTCCAGCTACTCCTCTCTGGCAGGGACTACTGATCAATGTGCACCAAATCCAGCAGACATTTAAACAGCTTCTTCCCCTAAGCCATTAACTCTTTGAACTCTTTGAACTCTTTCAACAGTAGCACAAATGGAACTGTATAGTGCCACTTAGCAATGTTTTGATGATGATACTAGTGCAGCGTGTTCTACCGGAAACAATTTCCTTGTGTGTTCTACATACTTGGCAATAAAGATGAATCTGATTCTGATAATTTGTAAAATGGCTTCAAATGACTTCTACTGAGCATATTTTACAAAGATTTCACGGCATATAGCCATATTTTACGTTTTAAGACGCTGAATATTCCGGGAGTCTTGTTTTTGAGTTGGTGACGATTCCGTATGTGACGTCACTGAAGGAACGCCCCTGACCGAAAAAAAAGGACACATTGTAGCAGTCCTTCCATCACGTCAATGATTGTTTGGTCTGAAAACCTCATGTTGCACCAGAAAGAGCCAGAAGAGGGCGTCCAAGATCCATGTAAGCAATTTATCAGCCTGTGGAAACGGGCTGATTCATTCCTCACAGGAGGTCGGTGGCCATTTTCTGCCTCTTTTTGGGTGAGACATTACCCCCAATGTTGCCTCAAAATGGCACGGAATAAATCCTTTAATCGATTGCAAACATGTATGCTTTCCTCTTCAGAACTATTTGAATCATATTCATAACTGGATGTGTAACAAGAAAGGATATTCTCCGAATCTGAAGCCATTGTTTTGATTCTCCAGCAATGCAAGACGTGTTGGCGTGATGTCATGAACTGGGGGCGGGACTTTCTGAAAATACCCAATTCGCAGCTAAATTTTTTGCAGATTTTGGACACTTTAAGTCATTTTTATTGGTGTTTTGCATTTGAGTAAAAATATCATACTGCATGTTTTGGGTATTTTAGATGCTATAACATGTTTTTTCTGATGTCTTTAAAATCATCAATAAACGGCAAACTACCAGGTTGCCGCATGACGATATCAGAGTGAATTTGCCGTGCTTTCTCGGATATAATTGCTATATTCACGCTGTCGCCGGATAGCTGCTTGTCGTTAATCCAAATTAACAGAAGTTTTTCAACCTCTTCTATTGCCCGAGACCTTTGCTTTGACAGCACGGAAACCCCTTTAGCAACACATGCACCTTTAATAGCTTCTTTGTTGCGAAGGATGGTAGCAATGGTGGACTTAGCATATTGCTACTGGGCAGTGAAGTCAGACAAACGCACACCTTGATGGGTTAAAAGTGATCGTTCGTTCCTGGTTCATCGCTCTTCAGGGTGTTGAATGGTGGTGGTGTCAGGATGGTGAAATCAGCAGGAAGCCAGGTGTTGAACAGAATAAATTATTTTAATCTTGTAGAGAGCAGGGACATTGTGAGGTCGGTTGAGGGGAGACAGAGAGGAAAGAGAAAGGGATAGACGCGAATTTATATAAGACGGACAGGATGTGACGTGATAGGGTGTGACGTATTAGGATGTGACATCATGTAAAGGCAGGCAGGATATGACGTATCAGGAAGTCCAAGAAAAACAAAATGATGCAAAAAGATGTTTAAAGATGTTCGTATAGCGAATTATCCCAACATATCACCCCTGACGAACATATCTAACATCGGTGGAGGTGAATAGAACAAAGAAAGTAAAAAGAAAAGAAAATCACGAAATAAAACAATCACAATGGAAACAGTCTCTAATTAAAGTCATGTCATTCGCTACAACAGTCAAATCTTCACGTCATCCTGGATGGGGATCACCAGGACGACGAGAGGGAACAAAATTGTTTGTAGCATTTATCGCAAGCAGGGCCCAGGGTGTGATACGGATGAGCGGGTAACTGGGAAAAGGGTGTAATTTGTCGAGGCGGCTGCAGTGACGCACTTCGGGAATCTCCTTGACGAACGATGTCCTGGCGATTCCAGATGAAGCTTGTGGCTGCTAAGACGGCTCGAAGCTCTGCGAACGGTCCATCACACGTTGGTGTGACCCGCGTCCTTCTCTTCAGACTAGCCTCGTCCTGTGGAGAACAAAAGGAGAATTGCAGCAGGACACATGTCGAAAGGATTTTTTCATTTTACACAACACAATTTCTGGGTGTTTCTTTCCCCTATCAAAGTCTGTCTCATCATTAAGGCTCTGCAATGCATTCTCTCACAGAAATGGCAGTAAATCATTGTTAGATGTTAGTTGGTTAGTACATGTTAGTGGTTAGTGCAGGGATCGGGAACCTTTTTGACTAAGAGAGCCATAAAAGTAAAATATTTAGAAATGTTTTTCAGCGAGAGCCACACGCACGCGCGCGCGCACATAAAAGCGCTCGCGTGCGCGCGCACGTGTGCGCGCGCACACGTGCGGACACTTTTCAACAAAATATCAGAATGCATTATTTAAAATAACTTTGTGATAGTATTCACCGTTAACATGAATGGTTTTCCGTTCCTCGTGTTTGGTAAAATTTCAGGAAAACGATCGGAATGAAATTCAATTTGCCGGTCCAGAGGCGAAGTTACTGCTAGCTTCCACACTTGCTATCTGCATACTTCTCGCAGAAGTATGTCGATGCTAACGTTAACATGGGGCTTGTTAAAATGTCACTGACATTCGACTGTTTCATCGATGGTATTGTGTCATTGCAAATTAGAATCAGAACATTTTCTCTCCTCGCCGTCTTGCTGGAGCTCAAACACTTTGAAAATATTTCAAAAGGAACAGGCCAAGATTCCCCCGTGCACGCCCGCATTCGGTGATCGAAAGCCGGCTTGAAGACTTCCGCAGACGCCCGCTGTCACACTTCCAGGGAGGCTGCGTTACCCCCCAGCTCACTCCCACCCGATGCGGTTCCCCGCACACACACCGGTGCATTCACGCTGAAGTGCACTCGTTGGGCTCATTTAAAGGAGCGTTTACCTGTTTCAACATGACGGCCACTATCATCCAATCAACATGGCGCTTTCAGCCATTCTAGGTCAGTGTCATCCAATCAAAATTGCGCTTTCCGCCAACTGCAGCGCCAACGGGAAATGAACGGCGAAAAAAACGACAAAACGAAAAAGTAAATACATATTTTAGTTTTATCGGCGAGCCATATGCAATCATCAAAAGAGCCATATATGGCTCGCGAGCCATAGGTTCCCGACCCCTAGGTTAGTGCAAACATGGGCAAACTACGGCCCGCGGGCCACATACAGCCCGTTCGTCTTTTTAATCCGGCCCGCCGAACTTGTCCAAATTATAGTAAAAACAGTGTCCGAAAGTCTGAAAAAGTTGCCTGCCCGGCCATAAAGAAAGACGAGAAATCACAAAAAAATACATTGTCGCGAAGTATATATATATTTTTAATTAAGGCTGTACCTACCACAAATGCTACCATGCTTAATTTACGGTAAATATCCGTGGCTGAAGATTTTGCTTCAGTTGTCATTTACCGTCATGGTGCACAATGCATTGTTTAAGTTGTGTTGTCCGCCTTACATAACTCTCAAGGACACTTTACAGTCACGGTATAATGTAAGTTTACATTTTGTAGCGTCCTAAATTTTGTTAGCTTCTTTTGAATCTTTCATCTGGGGCTGAAGTTCTGTGCATCTACTTTGGAAAATGATATGCAAATGCATGACCTTATACCGCTTGGCAAAGTCCGAGCCACGAAGCAGGCTTCTGATTGGCTGCTGTGCTGAGTATGCAAATTTCAACTGCCGGTATCTTATGTCTGTGTGCTTGGCCACGATAGACGTGTACTGTTTGGGCGTGACGGCGAGGGCGTCTGTGGCGAGTTGGTAGAGCGCGCGGAAAGGATAATCCATCGATGATTTTGCGGAATTTAACACAAGTGGATATTATTGAGCTTGAGTACTTCGTTGTGTGATAATATGTTTTGAATGTTGAAAGTGATTCCATTTTTCAATAAATGTCGATTTCTTTAACTTTCCACTTTCGATTGAAACTTATTAGAAAAAGACGCAATCTTGATAAATCACAGTGCATATGTTATTTTAATCTATTTCCATTTCCTCCTCCCAGTATCTGCTAAACAGTATGTAAATGCCATATCTTGCATATTCCTTGAGACAAATTTATGAACTGATAAGGCATTTTCTTCCACATTTGAAAGACAATCAATCAAAAACATCCCTTTCATCCCTTTGATGATGTGAAATGTAAATTTCTCCACTGCAAGACTAATAAAGGCAAATCCAATCCAATCCAAAATGGGTTGTAGTGTTCTTACTGTGCTATGAAATTTGCACGCACTACATTTAAAGGACAACCGACATCACTTTTTTGTTTCCTAACTGACATCAGAAAAACGTTTTATAGCATCTAAAATAACCAAAACATGAAGTATGATATTTTTAGCCAAATGCAAAACACCAATAAAAATGACTTAAAGTGTGCTGAAACTGAAAAAAAATCGAAACCGGAAGTGGCCAGTTTCAGAAGTCTCACCCCCTTGTTGGTGGTGTCACGCCAAGACGCCTTGCCCGAGAATCAAAACAATGGCTTCAGATTCGGAGAAGATGCTTTTTTGGTTACTCATCCAGCTATGAATATGATTCAAATAGTTCTGAAGAGGAAAGCACACATGTTTGCAATCGATTAAAGAATTTATTTAGTGTTTGAGGCATCAGGGGGTGGGAATGTCGCACAAAAAAAGGCAGAAGATGGCGACAAAGCTCCATGTGGAAATAGCTCTTTTCTCTTTTTGTCACAACACACAAGGATTCACCATTGCGTTATTTATGTGTTTTCCTTCTAATTTCGCCATCAACGCGGATCAACACAAAGTTTTCAGAACAAACCAAGTACCATACTTTGACGTGATCAAAGGACTGCGACAGTGTGTCCTTTCTCGGTCAGGGGCGTTCCTTCAGTGACGTGACGTGAGGACTCGTCACCAACTCAAAAACAAGACTTATTCAGCGTGAGTCTTAAAACGTAAAATATAGCTATATGCCATGGAATATTTGTAAAATACACTCAGTAGAAGTCGTTTGAAGCGATTTAACATTTATGGACACGACTTGTCCGGAGATGACGGTTGTCCTTAAATGCTTTAGTATATCCAGCCCAAACACTCCCTCCAAATGCTCCTGGCCTGGCCCCTCTGTCAAATTGTGGCCCGCGAGTCAAAAAGTTTGCCCACCCCTGGGTTAGTGAGTCTGCATTTCTTTGAGGGCACAACCCTTCTTGGGGAACGACTTGGCAGCCAACTGCACTCATTACCAAAAGTGAACATTTCGGTAATGGGGATTTGAGCTAGTCACCGTCACTCCCCCTTGTTGAGACATGAAAAGTCTCAATTTGCCAACCGGGAGTGAGTTTGCGTGGAAAACACGACCCGTTTCGCAGATGTATCAACTTGCAAAGCACCATTTGTCAATCACTGCTCTTGAATTTGGAGGCCAAATTTTGGGATGTCTCTGAACACCTGCATGGGCACCAATTCATGTGGCATTTGGCACGAAAATTTTGCATGTTGAGCACAGCTTCTCCTGCTGCTACTTCTCTGCTGGCGCCCATGCAAATCATTTCTGCAAATTTTGTGTGGTGTACACATTTGCATGTCGCCACATTCTTTGGGTGGAGGACAGCCTTCTACAATTCTTTAGCACGAGTTGGCATGGTCAGCAAACATTATGGCAATCTGTATAAATGGTCATCATACTTGCCTTTTGTCATTAATTAGGACTGCACCGTTGACCGTCAGTCTTGTTTCTCCATAGGGCATCCATCCGCGCCAACACAAACCAGTTTCATCTCCGGTCACCCTGGTATGGATGCCCAGGAGGTCTCCCCTTCTGGAGAATCTCCTCCTCCCAATTCTGAAAGAAGCTGGTTAGCGCGGAACCCTATACAATATAATATCTGATTTCGCCTGAATCTCTGACTGACACCGGTGCCACTCAACTTATCTGCTAATTTTACACTTACCAACCTGAACGGCGAGAAATTCCTCCAATGTGCACTGCATTAAATTACTCTAATGTGCACTGCATTCAATTAATAATAATAATTAGTAATCAAATCACTCACAACAGGTTACCCTGCCTTTTTATCCATCCATCCATCCATCCATCCATCCATCTTCTGCCGCTTATCCGGGGTCGGGTCGCGGGGGCAGCAGCTTCAGTAGGGAAGCCCAGACTTCCCTCTCCCCAGCCACTTCTTCCAGCTCGTCCTGGCGGATCCCGAGGCGTTCCCATGCCAGCTGGGAGACATAGTCTCTCCAGCGTGTTCTGGGTCATCCCCGGGGTCTCCTGCCAGTGGGGCATGCCCAGAACACCTCACGAGGGAGACGTCCCGGGGGCATCCTAATCAGATGCCCGAGCCACCTCATCTGGCTCCTCTCGATGTGGAGGAGAAGCGGCTCGACTTTGAGCCCCTCCCGGATGACCGAGCTTCTCACCTTATCTCTAAGGGAGAGCCCGGACACCCGACGGAGAAAGCTCATTTCGGCCGCTTGCATCCGGGATCTCGTTCTTTCGGACACAACCCATAGCTCGTGACCATAGATGAGGGTTGGGACGTAGATCGACCGGTAGATTGAGAGCTTTGCTTTTTGGCTCAGCTCCTTCTTCACCACGACAGATCGGTACAAAGTCCGCATCACGGCAGACACCGCACCGATCCGCCTGTCGACCTCTCGATCCCTTTCACCCTCACTCGTGAACAAGACACCCAGATACTTAAACTCATCCACTTGAGGCAAAATCTCCTCCCCGACCCGGAGAGGGCACTCCACCCTTTTCCGACTGAGAACCATTGTCTCAGATTTGGAGGTGCTGATTCTCATCCCAGCCGCTTCACATTCGGCTGTGAAACGCTCCAGCGAGAGTTGGAGAGCTCCACTTGAAGGCCCCAACAGTACAACATCATCTGCAAAAAGCAGAGATGCTATACTGAGGCTACCAAAACGGAAACCTTCAACACTTCGGCTGCACCTAGAAATTCTGTCCATAAAGGTTATGAACAGAATCGGTGACAAAGGGCAGCCTTGGCGGAGCCCAACCCTCACTGGAAACGATTCCGACTTACTGCCGGCAATGCGAACCAGACTCTGACATCGGTCATATAGGGACCGAACGGCCCGTATCAGCCGCTCCTGTACCCCATACTCCCGAAGTACCCTCCACCGAACTCCACGAGGGACACGGTCAAACGCTTTCTCCAAGTCCACAAAACACATGTAGAGTGGTTGGGCGAATTCCCATGCGCCCTCAAGGACCCTGCTAAGGGTGTAGAGCTGGTCCACTGTTCCGCGGCTGGGACGAAAACCACACTGTTCCTCCTCAATCTGAGGCTCGACTTTCCGACGGACCCGCCCCTCTAGGACCCCTGAATAGACCTTTCCAGGGAGGCTGAGGAGTGTGATCCCTCTGTAGTTGGAACACACCCTCCGGTCCCCCTTTTTAAAAAGGGGGACCACCACCCCGGTCTGCCAATCCAGAGGCACTCTCCCCGATGACCACTCAATGTTGCAGAGGCGGGTCAGCCAGGACAGCCCCACAACATCCAGAGCCTTTAGGAACTCCGGTCGGATCTCATCCACCCCCGGGGCCTTGCCACAATGGAGCTTTTTAACCACCTCGGTGACTTCAGTCACAAGGATCGAAGGGCCCACCTCGGAGTCCCCAGACACTGCTTCCTTCAAGGAAGGCAGTTGGTGGAGTTGAGGAGGTCTTCGAAGTACTCTGCCCACCGGTTCACGACGTCTCGAGTCGAAGTCAGCAGCGCCCCACCCTCACTGTACACAGTGTTAGTGGTGCACTGCTTTCCCCTCCCGAGACGCCGGATGGTGGACCAGAATTTCCTCGAAGCGGTCCGGAAGTCGGCTTCCATGGCCTCACCGAACTCTTCCCATGCCCGTGTTTTTGCCTCGGCGACCACCGAGGCTGCATTCCGCTTGGCTAGTCGATACGTGTCAGCTGTCTCAGGAGTCCCACAGGCTATATAAGCCCGGTAGGACTCCTTCTTCAGCTTTACGGCCTTACTACTGGTGTCCACCAGCGAGTACGGGGATTGCCTCCACGACAGGCACCAACCACCTTACGGCCGCAACTCTGATTTGCCGCCTCAGCAAGGGAGGTACGGAACATGGTCCATTCGGACTCAATGTCCCCCACCTCCCCCGGGACATGTGTATAGTTCTGCCGGAGGTGGGAGTTGAAACTCCTTCTGACAGGGGATTCTGCCAGACGTTCCCAACAAACCCTCACAACACGTTTGGGTCTTCCAGGTCGGACTGGCATCTTCCCCCACCAACGGAGCCTACTCACCACCAGGTGGTGATCAGTTGACAGCTCCGCCCCTCTCTTCACTCGAATGTCCAAAACATGAGGCCGCAAATCCGATGATACAACTATAAAGTCAATCATCGAACTGCGACCAAGGGTGTCCTGGTGCCACGTGCACATATGGATACCCTTATGTTTGAATAAAGTGTTTGTTATAGACAATCCGTGTTGAGCACAGAAGTCTAATAACAAGACACCACTCCTGTTCTGCTCGGGGGGGCCATTCCTCCCAATCACGCCCTTCCAGGTCCCACTGTCATTGCCCACATGAGCATTGAAATCGCCCAGCAGAACAAGGGAGTCCCCAGGGGGAGCGCTCTCCAGCACACCCCCTAAGGTCTCCAAAAAGGATGGGTACACTGAACTGCTGTTTGGTGCATATGCACAGACAACAGTCAGAACCCGTCCCCCCACCTGAAGGCGGAGGGAAGCAACCCTTTCGTCTACTGGGGTGAATCCCAATGTACAGGCGGCGAGTCGGGGGGCAATAAGTATGCCGACACCTGCTCTACGCCTCTCACCGTGGGCAACTCCAGAGTGGAAGAGAGTCCAACCCCTCTCGAGAGGGCTGGTACCGGAACCCAGGCTGTGTGTGGAGGCAAGCCCAACTATGTCTAGTCGGACCTTTTCAACCTCGTGCACCAGCTCAGGCTCCTTCCCTGTAAGAGAGGTGACATTCCACGTCCCCAGAGCTAGCTTCTGCAGTCGAGGGTCGGACCGCCAGGGTCCCCGCCTTTGGCTGCTGCCCAGCTCACATTGCACCCGACCCCTCTGCCCCCCCCATGGGTGGTGAGCCCTTGAGAAGGGGGACCCATGTTTCCTCTTCGGGCTGAGCCCGACCGGGCCCCATGGGTGTAGGCCCGGCCACCAGGCGCTCGCCAACGAGCCCCATCTCCAGGCCTGGCTCCAGAGAGACGCCCCGGTGACCCGCGTCCGGGCAAGGGAAAACTGAATCCATTTCTCTTTTTCATCATATGGGGTCTTCTGAGTCGTACTTTGTCTGGTCCCTCACCCAGGACCTGTTTGCCATGGGTGACCCTACCAGGGGGATGAAGCCCCAGACAACCTAGCTCCTAGGATCATTGAGACACACAAACCCCTCCACCACGGTAAGGTGACGACTCATGGAGGGGTGCCTTTTTATCCGTAACTATAAAATACTTTTTAACTGACAAATGTCATCGCTGCACGCAAAAGGCAGCCAGAAGATAATTTAGCATTTGCGGCTGACATAATAAACACTGGATTTCATCCATCGCATCTCCAATGTTGAATATTTTTCGTTTGATCAAGCCTAATTGTGTCGCAATTCGACGCTGGCTCCTGTTTTGTTGAAAAATTCCAAATGACAAAATCAAATTTGGCGGCATTTAGAACTATTTAACTCGGAGGCGGTTGGATGAGAAATATTCCTACAACATTCTAAATGTGTCTTATCTTGTTTTTCTAAAAATGTTTAAAGTCATCCTGCAAATTTAATAATTTCTCAACCACCATCCTGGCTCTGTTTGCGAATTGTTGCGGATCACATCATCTGCAAAAAAAGCATAATGAAAAAAAAAGTTAGTCATATTTTGCAAATCAACCTTGTACTCTTCAAATCAATTTTTCCACTGGGAAACTAATAAAGGTAAATCAAATCCAATTTGTTATCGCCATGAAATTCAATATGTATATCGCATGTATGAATCATCTGTCCTTTGACTTCAGGGGAATGACCATTGGTCAAAACAGGTCAAAACAAGCGTAATGATCGTTTCACCATCATTATTTTGATAAATCTATAAACTTTTCTTTTACGAAAAGTCTCACGATTTCAACTGGTGAATCTCTATTAAGATTTAATTAATCACCAGCGAATCGAGCAACATTTACCATGTCAATGTATTCCAGTTTTATATGGATGTTCATTAATAAGTCTAATCGCCTGCCTATTTAATTTACTTTGTTTTTGTTTCAACTGGACGGTATTCATCAAAGAACTATGGGGAAATTAGTGTTATGTCATTCATGAGGACGTCGAGCGGAGATGAAACTCTCCTTGCTGCATCCGCTGGCATTCTGGCCGCGGGATGTGGCATGGTTGGGCAGGTGTTTCGATGTGACGGGATAATCATCTGGATGGCCCCCACGATTCCTCTTGTAGTGGACATGGCTCTTTCCCCAGGGCAGTCTCTCGTCATGTGAAAGAAGAGAGAACTGCACGGCAGATTGCATGCAGGCAGGAACAATGCTTTTGCACATTATGTTTGCCAATGTTAACGCATCCGCCTTTTTCCTGTTTTTATCGGAGGGTACAACATCTAACCATTCGGCGAACGAATCAATTAGCCGATCCTAGAATGCGGCTGTGAATTTTTTTTCCAGGTGTCCCCCAGAAATGTTTCCAACTCCATCATGTTTATCATATTCACAGGCGTCCCCGGAAGATGATCAGATGGGTACAATGTAACAGACGGTCTTGATTTGCTCCTGGCACTTGAAGCAACGCTGTCACTGTCACTCGGTGAATTGATTTGCCAACTCAGGTTGCAATGACTGAGTCCCCACAGAAAGGAACACAGTTGCTCTATTCCAGCATTGGATAATGCACAGCTGAAGCCTCCATAGGGTGCTGCCTGGGGAGAGGGGGGGGTGCCTGTGGGGAGGGGCTGCCCCCCTCGAGTGTCTCCCCCACCCACCTGAGCGAAATTCCCCAAGGCTCGTTTTTTGTCTTTTAAAAAAATGGCCTTCCCTCCAGCAGCTGGTCGCATGAACTGTCAGAGGTGCGATCAGACGCCCCCATGGTTCCAGTCATTCAGCCCAACACACACACAATGCACAGCCAACACACTCTTTTTGTCATTGGCAAGTCTCACACACACACACACACACACACACACACACACACACACACACACACACACACACACACACACACACACACACACACACACACACACGCACACACACACATACATACATACATATACATACACATACACATACACATAAATACACACATAGACATACATACACACACATAGAGATACATACACACACATAGAAACACACAAAGACACACAAAGACAGACGGCTCCTACAAAATGGCTCCCCTCTACCCTGTGTCCACAAATCGTCCTCTCGCCACAAAGAAACTCCCAAAACCTCGGAACACCACATGGCATGCAATAATGATGAATGCAGTAATGTTGATGAATGCATTAATGTTACGGAAGATTTACAAATATTCTCAGCTGCATTTAAACAAAAAAAGAACATATAATCCTCCAGTTGAGAAATAAATCTCCCTCTGGCCCTCGCGCGTAAACCCTGGTCTTCTGACCTCCTGGGGATCGAACCCTGGTCTGCCAGGCGCGCGGCAGCAGATGTCGTAATTTGTACAGGCCTTTTCGAGTCACGCGCAGAAACCATATGCCTGGGGCACGGCTAGAGCCGATCGCCAATATCTAGCTCTTCTGCCTACAGTTCCCCCCCATCGTAAATCATCCGTAACCAGAATTCCTTGGCAAAAAAAAAAATCTTATGCAATCCATTCATCAACATAGCTGCATGCCGGTATCACTCACCCGTTAAAGCAATCGTGAGCAACGAGCATCAAGAAGAGTGGGCGCCCCACTCGAAGCCACTCGAAGGAAAGAGGCGTTGTCCTCTTGAAGAAACGGGGGCCACTCCTACCTCTCGACGCCTATCCGCTAGGCCCCGGAGTTTTTTCAGCACCAATAATGATGGGTTGTAAGTGATTGTTCGTTCCTGGTTCATCGCTCTTCAGGGTGTTAGAAGTGGGATGGTGAAATTAGAAGGAAGCCAGGTGTTGAACAGAATACGTTATTTTAATCTTGTAGACAGCAGGGACATTGTGAGGTCAGTTGAAGGGAGACATATGGTAAAGAGAAAGAGATAGACGCGCTGAGAGGGCATTTATATAAGATGAACATGATATGACGTAGTATGATGTGACGTAATAGGATGTGACATCATATAAAGGCAGGCAGGATATGACGTATCAGGGAGTACAAGAAAAACAAAATGATGCAAAAAGATGTTTAAAGATGTTCGTATAGCGAATTACCCTAACACACCTCGTTCGTGTTTCTCAATGATCTCCTTCATCTCCTCGACTGTAATTTTGTTTTGTGTCTTCTTCGGCTGAACACGAGCCTATGGTGGAGTCTTTTTCGGTCCCATAACAGCAAAAATATATGTGATAAATCCTTGAAGACGAACGACGTGTGCACTCAGAGAAAGGGGGTGTGGGAAGGTAGGCCGGCTGGGGCGCTGTCCAGTCGTGTGGTTTGGTGTTCTTCTGCCGAAGATTACTCCGCCAGCCGTGGTGGGGCGGCACTATGTGTGTATCCCGAAAAGTACTGCGTATGCCAAGGTTTAATTTTCATTAATTTAACGTTCGTAAACCGAAAAATTCGTAAGGCAAGGTGTTCGTAAACCGAGGCCCTACTGTCGGTCAAATGGACTTTATTTTTCTGTTTCTTATATGACAAAGACATGGCTGTGAGGGGGGTGTTGGCATATTATTTGTTATTTAGTTTCCTTTTCTTTTAACTTCACGATGGCGCCGCGATAGTGGCTGCCTTTCCAGCAGCTGCCTTTCCAGCAGCTCCAGTATTTTGTTTTTCTACTTCTTTCTTTCCTTTCATCTTCCTTTCATAACGTTACTGCTGTTAAATGTAAATGTCTTCACTGCAAGTTAATAAAGGTAAATCCAATCCAATCCAAAAAAATGTTTTTTTTTTTCTCTAAACGTACACTTTGGAAAAAACATCTCCAGCACACGTCAAAGTAATTCAGGGCTCTGAAAGGTCTCAGAAGCTGGATGTCAAGGGGAGATTTACTGAATATATTTAGTCTGCATTCTTTGTCAAGACAGGCTACAGACAAAAATGAACTCATCTTGTG
Source organism: Hippocampus bargibanti (assembly GCF_051943395.1). Classification (NCBI taxonomy): domain Eukaryota; kingdom Metazoa; phylum Chordata; class Actinopteri; order Syngnathiformes; family Syngnathidae; genus Hippocampus; species Hippocampus bargibanti. The sequence goes on from NC_142741.1 coordinate 11,882,962, forward strand.
TTCACGCATGACAACCAATAATAGCTGTGACAAAGCAGCTATGGAAAAAAAACCTACACTGCAATGTTATCCGCTTCTCTCTCATTTACGAAGTATATGGGACTGTTTGTTTTTAGCAGCATTTTCATATTAACGTACTAGAATATTTAATGGGATGCTCTTTGTAAATGTTAACTACACAAATGAGGGATAAAATACGGAAAAGTTACCCAAAAATGACTGGATTTTCCACTCTGTGAAGCTTGCTACTGCATGCCTTAACTTGTTAAAGTTCATGAAAAAACATCAAGGTCCTTTTTCAAAATATTAAATAAAATAGGATTTGAGGCAAGGGAAGACATTTTCCAGCCACATGGGTAAAAATTCTGGTAAATGAGTGTGGCGGCATTAACATGCCACAGAAGTAGCTTAATTGGACTAAATAACTGTTCTCTGTCATGAGGTCAGTGAGGAGAAATCAATGTGAAATAAGAATGCTCTTTTTATTCCCAGGTTTGAATCTGGCTGAAAATAATGTAACACTTGGAGAAGTGAGTGAAGTAAATTTATGCCTGGCAGCTATGGCTTGCCTGGGATTAATGAGATTTGACCATTGGACTTTTGTTTAGCTTTGGTTCCATGTCGAACAGATTTGTCAGTCATATATATTTTGTTGGCAGACAAGAATATACCTCACCATTAAAAACTACATCATAAAAGTTACATGTATGATCAAAGTTTAGAAATACAAATGCCTGTAAAACAAATCTTAGTGTCTTACATACTTTGTTATGCTGGATGTGTTTCAATTCATTTTCACATTGTAGAGGGTAAAATTGATGTGAGCAGGGCAGAATGGTAACTGAAGCTATTGAGAAAAATATGGATTTTCCATGTAATGCAAATTACAGGACACAATAAAATAAAAAAAAAAACATGATGTCACTAGATTTATGTCAGAATTATCGCAGATCACAGAATTTACAACGAGGGTAATTTGATTAGCAGTAATTGTCCACATGGTGCCACCTCATTCCCTTTTTGGTATTGGCAGCTAAGTATATTCCAGCCCAGCAAAAAATGCCGCTTATGCATTTCAAATAGCACCAAACTCATGGATTTATTGCATGCAGGCATACTCAATTTTGTGTTAAACCTCTCCTTACTTTATTGAGTCCCAGGGCATGCATATTAGAACCAACAATGAGCTCACGAGAACCTGCTACAAACCTTGGGGGAAAGTCAAGGAAACACCATCAAAACTTTCAAATCACTAGCACATTTCACGTGTGTGTTCATTCTTTCTTTCTTTGCAGTTCATCAACGTCCATAATCCATGAGAGGTTTTTTTCCTCTCATGTGTAAAAGTAAAAATTATTGACAAAATATTAAAAAAATATAAAACACCCACTCGGGCAAACATTTAAAAATAAAATCAGCTGTAATTTCTCCGGATATTAAGCAAATTGCAAATTTCAATCATACTCTCAATCAACTAAGGTTCTGACATGATCATAAAACGTAACGAGCCACTCTGGCACAGTTCCATCCTTCTGAAGAGAGGTTTTCAAATCTTGAGGTGAGAATTATATACTGCCCTTTGACAGTAGATGGGGAGAGGCATTATAAAAGAGTGAGAGTTTAATGTAAACGTATAAACCCTCATGTGGTCGAATTGCACTGCCGATCTCTCACACGAAAGGGCCAAATGATGTCATATCCCCTGGAGACGGTTCATAAGAAATACTAATGCACACCAGATGGATTTATCCTTGTACTCTATAGAGGAAAGACATGTTGAAGTGCGACTTAGGTTTGAGCAGCTTTGAATGAATACTAACAAAGACAAAATGTTTTTTCGGCGGGGGATAGTCGGGTGCCGTGGAAAAATACAAAATTGCTCACTCCTTCTTCTTTTCCTTTCGGCTTTTCCCTTCAGGGGTCGCCACAGCGAATCAATGTCCTCCATCTATCCCGGTTTTGTGCATCCTCTTCCCTCACACCAGCTACTTTCATGTCCTCTTTGACCACATCCATATACCTCCTCTTCGGTCTTCCTCTCGGTCTCCTGCCTGGCAGTTCAAGGCTCTGCATCCTTCTGCCGATATAGTCACTCTCTCTCATCTGGACATGTCCAAACAGTCTCAGTCTGGCCTCTCTGACTTTCTCTCCAAAGCCTCTAATATGAGTTGTCCCTCTAATGTACTCATTCCTGATCCTATCCAACCTGGTCACTTCCAAAGAAAACCTCAACTTCTTCAGCTGTGCTACCTCCAGCTCTGCTTCCTGTCTTTTCTTCAGTGGCACTGTCTCCAGTCCAAACATCATGGCTGGTCTCACCACTGTTTTATACACTTTTCCTTTCATCCTAGCTGAAACCCTTCTATCACACATCACACCTAACATTTTTCTCCAGCCGCTCCAGCCTGCCTGGACACGCTTCTTCACCTCTTTTCCACACTCTCCATTGCTTTGGACAGTTGACCCCAAGTACTTAAAATCCTCCACCTTCTTTATCTCTTCTCCCTGTAGCATCACTCTTGCACTTGGATCCCTCTCATTCACACACATATATTCCGTCTTGCTGTGACTGATCTTCATTCCTCTACTTTCCAGGGCATATCTCCACATCTCTAGTTTCTCCGCCACCTGTTCCCCGTTCTCGCTACAGATCACAATGTCATCTGCAAACATCATGGTCCAAGGAGATTCTTGTCGAACACCATCTGTCAGCCTGTCCATCACCATAGCAAACAAGAAGGGGCTCAGAGCTGACCCCTGGCAAAACAAAATTGCTCACTCCTCTCCTCTTTTAAATGTTTGAGGTTGCAGATGGGTATCAGTGTTAGTACTTTTTAATCATATGGACCAATTTGAGCCCAAGTGAAAACCCTTTTTTCTCCTAAAATTGTGCAGCAGTGAGTAGAAGAGTTAGTGATTTTCCAGGGTGGAATTCAATGCAGCAGTGTACCCACACCAGCATAAGGACGTCACCCACTCGCAGGCGTACGCACATTAAAAATATATTTCCGGGATGGAAGCCAGCGAGACGTGTCAGAATATGTTGCCGCCAAGCTGCATAAATACAGTTAATAAAGTAGAACTGAAACAATGGTAAAGCTGCACATTTTTCGACATTCTTTGCCTCATCATGGGGACATCCTGCTGATGGCCCTCGGGAGGGGCTGGCGATCCGCATGGGTTTGCCACACTGATGAAAAGAAGAAATATGCATTGTATTCATAAATATAAAAATCAATTGTAATTGTTTTCATGTTATCCTTTGTTCCTCATGCAGTTTTTGCAGACCGTTGCTTTTCACTTTGTACTGTATTTTGAAATATGTGTACCTCGATTTTGACTTGATCCTTTTTGCTTTGATACTTTTTTTTCCTCATGAATTTACGTGATACGGCGTAGGGGAGGGTCCAACAGGGTCAGGTGCAATGCGAGCTGGATGACAGCCTAAGGCAGGAACATTGATGATCCAATCTTTGGTCACAGAAGCTAGCTAAGTCCGTGGGATTTCACCTATCTTGCAAGGAGAGAGTCCAAGCCGATGTGCAAGGTTGAGTAGTTCTGATTGGATATAGTCAGACTTGCCTCCACATACATCCTGGGTTCTGGTACCAGATCACTTGAGAAGGGTTGGGCTCTCTTCCATTCTGTAGTTGCCCACAGTGAGAGGCGTAGAGGCGGGATAGGCATAATCATTGCCCCTTGGCTCAGGCCTGTAAAGTAAGTAGTAAGTGAGAGGGTTGCCTCCCTCTGCTTTCGGTTGAGGAGTGGGTGGGGGTGGGTAGTTCCTGATTGTTTTTGCATATATCATGGGTAAGACTCAGCAGCAGGTGCCATGTTTTTGCATCCCCTGCTGTAACAGATCTGCTGTAAAAGAACTGCTCAAGAACTGTCATTTTGACACCTGGATGCCGATGAATTATTTGCCTTGCCACTGCTCTTGCCCAGGTTTTGTATTCTCGTTCTCGCCATAATGATTCTTGTTGCCTCCAGTCCAAAGTTTTTTCGTGATTACGATTCTTGTTTTGTTCTTGTTTTGTTCATTGTTCAGTGCATTCGCGTATTGAGTCAATCTAATTTTGTTTGTAGTCGCATGTTTATTTTTTTCTGCTATAGGGTTATATATATATATATATATATATATATATATATATTGTAAATTCAGGCACTATTGCAGTGCCATCTTGAAGTCAAAACATCAACAAACAAAAAAAATAACAATGTGACAACAAAAAAGACACAGACAGTCATTCAATTTTAAGCACCATCTTTGTTGTATGAACCAGTACAATATGATAGTATCCTTTTCACCAGTGCATCTGGGACGTAATGACGAAATGTGCACATCTGCTAGTGTCACATCTCGTCGCCGTCCTGGGCGCGCCCCGCCCCTCCTGTGACTTCCTCCGCTGCTCCCTGGAGACGGCCCCTCCCATCATCACGCACCTGGGTTCCCACAGATATTTGTCATTCCCTTGATTGTGCCTTCTGACTATATTTGCCGATCGCACACTACAGTCTCCGTCGGAGTATTCTGAAAGCCACCCTTGCTACTACCGTGCCGTCAGGTCTGCCGTTATCTATCATTACCCATTACCTCATCCTGCTGTCATCTTTGCATGTGTGTCTCAGTAAAGACTTTTGTTCATGAGAATCTGTCTCGCCGTGTATTTTGGATCCAACCTCCCCGCTTTCCTTTCGTCACTCGAGCCCTGCCCTCAAGCCTCAAGTGACGTGACAGCTAGAAGTTAAATGTTGAAAGAAAACACGAAGCTGTAGCTTCCATTGACTAAAAGAGACTGTCTCAAATGTCCTGTCCCACATAAATCCGCTTCAATTCCATGGCGCGACAGTTCCATGTACGCATCGGCGCTCTGTGCTGGCGCTCCTTTATTCTCATCACATGCTGCTCCAGTTATGCATCCATCCAGCTGCAGACTGTCCAACAGCACTAACCTTTCCATTGAACAAAGTAAGGTTGTGAAAATGCTGCCCATTACAGGCGCAAAAAAGCACAATCGCCTCAGAGCTGTCTAGTGATGACAGTCAAATGGCACTCACGTAAATACCGTACTATAAGCCCCGACTTTTGTCACAAGCTTTCAATCCTGCGGGTTATGCAACGATGAGGACAATTAATGCAATTTTTCTAACGTCCGCCAATGGCGCTCAAGCACTAAATATAAAAGTGATGCAGTGTTAATATATGTGCCGAGGAAGAGGAAAGTTTAATCTAACTGTTCGGTTCTAATTCCTGTTTCTCATCTGGTTTGGAGTTCAATGAAGTTTTGTGATGAAATACCAGCGGGAACGGTAGATGGTGAACAGAAAAAACTACTTTATTCTCGTAAAACAAGAGGAGCACATCTCTCGTCGGAGCGGGGAGCCAAGAAGCACACAGAAAGAGCAAGAAGAGCAAAGCCCGCCCGCTCAACTAGTTTTTAAAAGTACACAGCAGCGATCTGTCATCCAATCAGCTACGGACAAGTATTGGAAGTCACACAGCAGCGATCTGTTGTCCAATCAGCTACGGACAAGAATTGGGAGAACATTACAGTGAAAGTTGATACTTGTTACATTCTGCTTTCACAACTAACTAACTAATAAGCTTCATAAATCCATGTAAACTAAAGTAAACATGCAATAACATAATAGGTACTAAGCTAAACATGGAATAACATAATATGTTTACTAATCTAAGCATGCAATAACATAATATGTTTACTAATGTGCATAAGCACTCTATCACAAACTTTCCATGTGAATCATGCATTTAAAGTAGACCTCCAAATTGAATGGTAGGCTTGGATGACCAACGGCGAGAAATCATTTCCCACTTTTGCACAAGGCTGCCAGTGGATCAGCGAGAAGTGTAAAAAAATCATGAATGGGTTTCAAAAAGCCGGTCTGCTGCATGACGGAGAGGACGGCACAAACTCGGGAGTGACTTTACCTCAGGATGAAAGTGACACAGGAACAATGAAAGAGAGAATGAGAGCGCGTGTGGCAAGGAATATCTGATGCTATTCCAATCCGACACGCAGGAGGAAGACGTCCATGGATTCAGTTTACTGGAGCAAAATGAGGACGGCTCTCAGCGACATTCTATGTTTTTGTAACTGTTAATATGAGGGTGAAGTATCTTGCCGTCTTGCTCACGAGTGGGGAAAAGATGGAGCGAAAGACTGACAGACAGATAGACCGGTGCAGCATTTGCTATGATGAATTTGTATCGATCAGTTGTGATGCAAAGGTATCTGAGCTAAAAGGCCAGGCTCACAATTTATCAGATAATCTATGCTCCACCCCTCACCTATGGTCACGGGCTATGGGTCATGATCAAAACAATGGGTCCCATATACTAGTGGCTGAAATTTTTTTTTTTTTCTGTAGAGTGTCCAGAGGGGCTTTCCCTTCGAGATCAGGAGAGAAGCTCGGTCATCAGGGAGAGGTGAGCTGCTTCTTTCCAGGGAATGCATCAGGATTATTACTCTTTTAATGGTAACAACTGCCAATAATACAGTACAATTATTTTATTTTCAAAATAAAATTCAGTGAAGAATGCTTTCATTGTATTTTGATCAAATTATATAAAATGATCCTAGTTAAATATATATCCTGAAAGAGAACAAACATACTGACAGGCAGACCAACAAAAAAAAGAAAGACAATTAATTAGCCATAAAATTCCTCCCCCATTTCTGAAGCCAATAGAGGGTCATGAAGAGGGAACAAAGAATTTATTTTGTGGTTGAGGGATTAGAAACAAAAATCAAACACACACACACACACACACACACACACACACACACACACACACACACACACACACACACACACACACACACACACACACACACACACACACACACACACACACACACACACACACACAAACGCACTCTCACACACACAAATGCACTCTCACACACACATACAGACACACGCACACACACACACACACACACACACACACACACACAAGCACACACAAAGACAAATGCCCTCAGATATTTCCAATACCAAGACTATTTTTTTCTTTTAATAGCATTTCTTTGAAGCTTAATTGAAGCATTGGGATCATTAAGGAAATTCAAAAAGGTTGTTTTTTTTGAATGACAATAAACTTCTTAAATTTCACTCTTATATATTTGACTTCAGTAAAAGGGAAACTTTTTTAACTTAAAAACATAAAGACGGACAGAAGACTATTTAATCTTTGGGACGGCACACGGTGGAGCTGTCTGTATCCAGTGGTGCGGCAGCTCACGAAGGGAGAAGAGCAAGAGAGAGTTGTTTGGGAAAGCTTTTGTAAAGAGCGACAGGATGTGACGTTGACAAAATTAAATAGTTGGTGCAATTTATGACAATTTTACTCCGAGGTGGTTGGATGAGAAATCCTACGGGATTATAAAGGTGTAGCGCCAAAAAAGGTGTCTGAAAAATCTCAAGGAAAATTAAGTGTACAAAAAAAACATTGTCACACATTTGGGTGAACGGCAAAAACTATACATTTGAAAGAAACTATTGTCAGTCAGGGATCCTAACTACCCTCATCATTGATCCCAAACCATCAGCTGGGTGTGCCAAACTATAGAGTAGTGATCATGTAAGGTATATTTCACCAGCTGATGAGGCTTCTCATGTCCAATCTACTCTGAAAATTGAAACAGGGATTACATTTTGATTTCAAAATCATCAAAGCAAATTGCAGTGCAGATATCGCAATGGGATGCAGCAAGGCCTGCAGAGGAAATCAACATACACCAAGCCAATACTATTTCAAGGCATAGTTCGGTGTGGTCCATCAACTGACTTTTAACAACAGTCATTGTGAGCTGCAATCTTGGAGCACTTTGGCTTTCAGTCTATTTCTCCAGTTTAGTGGAGCTTCTGCATGCATTGTTAGAGGCTCTTACCCTCTTGCAAATTTCCCAATGTGTGGTGAAATTGGTGATATTCTTATCTTGTCTTCCTAAAATGTAAGAAGTTTTTCTGCATCTTGGATATTTTCTCAACTCCCATCTTGCCTCTGTTTCTGAAATGTCATTGGCTCTCGTCATTTGCACATAGGCATAATAGAAAAAAAACGTTAGTGATCGTATTTTGCACATCAACGTTTTACGATTAAATTCCATGTGGCAAAAAAATGATTCACATTTATGAAGCGTGTCTGACAATAGTGACATTACAATTTGTCAGGTCAAAATTGTCATTACACTTATTCACTATCATTATTTTAGAAAATCTTAAAAGCAATATTTCATGAAAATGTTCATAATTTTAACAGGTGAATTAATTTTAATCAATTACGGTAAAGTCTCGTTATATCGATATTCAAGGGAGTCCGAAAAAATATCGATATAACCGGGACTATCGATATATCCGACCCTGTTTGCATGTAATTTTCTCCGTGCGTGCATAGAAATAGTATCGATATAACCGGGACTATCGATATATCCGATATCGATATAACGAGACTTTATTGTATCAACAAATCGAGCAACATTTACATTGTCTATTTATTTAGTCTATTTAATCATTTTATTTATTTATTTATTTATTTATTTATTTATTTATGTATTTATTTATTTATTTTTTTGTTTCCGTTGGACTGTCTTGAGTAAATTGGTAATCTTTCTGGACGAGGTGTTATAAAATAATTAATTCCCCTCCCCTTTTTCTTTGAACGAATGCTACCCACAAGAGCCCGTGATAACGGGTAGCGTAAATAACTCTGGCTTCTTTCAAATGCAGACAGCTGTGGTCAAACCGAGTGTAAAACACAATTTAGCTCAACCTAAATGCCAATAATCCAATAATTTTATAAGGTCACTCTTTCGTTTTCATAAAATTTTATTCCATTCATTCATCCTCCATGCCGTTTACCCTGACGAGAGTTGTTAGAGGTGCTGGAGCCTCTCCCAGCTGACTTCGGGCAATAGGTGGGGGACACCCTGAATTGGTTGCCAACCAATCACAGGGCACACACACACTCACACACTCATACCTAGGGACAATTTTGAATATTCAATCAGCCATTCATACAACTTACCCATCAAATCCGATCATCTTGCGATACTCACCTCTCCATTGGCGTACATTGGCTCCTTCTGTGTTCATATACCTCCTCAAAATAAACTCACACATTTAAAGTGACAACAAAAAAAAATCTCTATCTATTGGAAATCATAATCATAACACCCTATTATTCATGTGTAGCCTCGCGGGGAACTATTTTATATACAGTAAAGTCTCGTTATATCGATATCGGATATATCGATAGTCCCGGTTATATCGATACTATTTCTATGCACGCACGGAGAAAATTACATGCAAACAGGGTCGGATATATCGATAGTCCCGGTTATATCGATATTTTTTTGGACTCCCTTGAATATCGATATAACGAGACTTTACTGTATTTTCATATGTCTCTAAACTGGCCAGCATAATTGTAGTATAACTCTTTGTAATTTATATATCTCTATCTCCTTAATTGTCGTATCTTAAGAGGACATCAGTTCTCTAGGAACTTTGGGTCCAAATTTGTTCATGTCTTATCGGACAAAAACTGTTTCAAATATACAGTAAAGTCTCGTTATATCGATATTCTTGAGAGTCGGAAAAAATATCGATGTAACTGGACTATCGATATATCCGATCCTTCGGCGAACTGCATTAAAAGGGGGCAATAACTAGGGGATCTTTTATATGGCATGTCATTTTCTCCTTGAGTTCAGGGATTGCGTATCTAGCATGCTTTTGTACTGTAGTGAAGTGAAAAATAAACTTATGCATTAAATAAAAACGTTATTTATTATTTTCATAACGCACTCTTGTAATCGTGACCATGAGTAGCACTCAAGATTGTTCTATACACACTAGAGAAACCACGAACGCCAGCATGTACATACTGTATGAAAAACAGTGATTATTGCAAGCTATAAAGATATCTGAATACAACAGAATTAAATACATGTATGGAAAATAAAAACTGCAACATAGTTGTATATTAGAGTGGAAGTGACGAAGGCGGAAGTACATGCCGAAACATGTCAGGTATTTGAACACCGACAATTACACTGTCTGTAAGATAAGAATTTGTTTTAAATTAAAAACTGCAACATTTACATTACTTACGTTGATAAAGTATTCTGCGGCACGTCGAACTCTTTTGCTATAGAGGATTTGCTCCTTGTTGAATTCTCCTCGACAGCCACTATTGCCTTGTACTTCGTTCCAAGGTCACAATTCTTACATTTCCCCATGGTTGAAATTTGTGTTGAACAATTGTATACTGTATAAGAAGACTACAGTATGTTTCAGATGCTATTGCAGCTCTGCTACACTATGCAAGACACGAAAGCTGGTTACGTGACCTACGGTGTGACCGATACAGATATCGTTAATGGTGGTACTATATAGAAACCCTTATCTGTTGGGGTAATTCGCCATACAAACATGTTTACACATCTCTTTCTAATCTTTGCTTACGTTTTGGACTTACTGATACGTCATATCCTGCCTTCCCTTACATGATATTGCATCTACATTACGTCACATCCTATCGCGTCACACCCTGTGCGCCTTAGAAATGTTTTCCCAGTTCTTCTTTCTCTCCCTCTCTCTCCATGCTTCCTCCTTAGCCGACACCGTGATGTCTCCGCTGTCTTCAAGATTAAACCAACTTTCTGTTCAACACCTGGCTTCTTGATGATTTAACCATCCTCTGCCATCAACGCCCGTAGAAGCAATGATTCAGGGACGAACGATCAAAATAAACCCATTACAATCGATATAAGCAGAGCAAAATGGCTGATGGGAGATGAAAAGGGCACCGTATTAACCGGATATCGTAATAACCCGGTATCGTGCTTCTTCTTCTTTTCCTTTCGGCTTTTCCCCTCAGGGGTCGCCACAGCGAATCAATGTCCTCCATCTATCCCGGTTTTGTGCATCCTCTTCTCTCACACCAACTACCTTCATGTCCTCTTTGACCGCATCCATAAACCTCCTCTTCAGTCTTCCTCTCGGTCTCCTGCCTGGCAGTTCAAGGCTCAGCATCCTTTTCCCGGTCTCTCTCCTCTGGACATGTCCAAACCATCTCAGTCTGGCCTCTCTGACTTTCTCTCCAAAGCCTTTAATATGAGTTGGCCCTCTAATGTACTCATTCCTGATCCTATCCAACCTGGTCACTCCCAAAAAAAACCTCAACATCTTCAGCTCTGCTACCTCCAGCTCTGCTTCCTGTCTTTTCTTCAGTGACACTGTCTCCAGTCCAAACATCATGGCTGGTCTCACCACTGTTTTATACACTTTTCCTTTCATCCTAGCTGAAACCCTTCTATCACACATCACACCTGACATTTTTCTTCAGCCGCTCCAGCCTGCCTGGACATGCTTCTTCACCTCTTTTCCACGCTCTCCATTGCTCTGGACAGTTGACCCCGAGTACTTAAAATCCTCCACCTTATTTATCTATACTCCCTGGAGCATCACTCTTGCACTTGGATCCCTCTCATTCACACACATATATTCCGACTAGCTGCGACTGATCTTCCACATCTCTAGTTTCTCCGCCACCTGTTCCCTGTTCTCGCTACAGAACACAATGTCATCTGCAAACATCATGGTCCAAGGAGATTCTTGTCTAACATCGTCTGTCACCATAGCAAATAACAAGGGGCTCAGAGCTGACCCCTGGTGGAGTCCCACCTCCACCTTGAATTCCTCAGTCACAACGACAGCACACCTCACAACTGTCTTACAGTCATGATACATGTCTTGCACCGCTCTGACATACTTTTCCGTCACTCCAGACTTCCTCATGCAATGCCACAGCTCTTCTCTGGGCACCCTGTCATACGCTTTCTCCAGATGTACAAAGACACAATGCAATTCATTTTGACCTTCTCTGTACTTCTCTATTAGCATCCTTAAAGGAAACACTGCATCGGTCGTACTCTTTTTTGGCATGAAGCCATACTGCTGCTCACAAATGTTCACTTTTGCTCTTAGTCTAGCTCAGGGGTGGGCAAACTTTTTGACTCGCGGGCCGCATTGGGTTCTAAAATTTGACAGAGGGGCCGGGCCAGGAGCATTTGGAGGGAGTGTTTGGGCCGGAAATACTAAACCTAAAGCATTAAAGGACAACCGACGCCTCCTGACAAGTTATGTCCATAATTTATAAAATCACTTCAAATGACTTCGACTGAGCGTATTTTACAAAGATTCCACAGCATATAGCTATAGTTTACGTTTTAAGACTTACACATGAATAACACCATGGTGAATCGTTGTGTGTTGCACCAAGACAGCTATTTGATATTCGCTGACACAAGTTCCCAGCTGACAAATCAGCCCATTTCCAACGGAGCTTGGGCGCAATCTTCTGCATTTTCTGGGTGCTACATTGCTGTCATTGACGTCTCGAATTGATATGGGAGGACTCCTTGAATCAATTGCAAACATTTATGCTTTCCTCTTCAGAACTATTTGAATCATATTCATAACTGGATGAGTAACAAGAAAACATCTTCTCCGAATCTGAAGCCATTGTTTTGATTCTCGAGCAAGGCAAGACGTCTTGGCATGACGTCACGAACAAGGGGGTGGGACCTTCTGAAACTTACCATTTCTGGATTCATTTTGAAATCATTTTTATTGGTGTTTTTCATTTAACTAAAAATATCAGCCTGCCTGATTTGGGTATTTTAGATGCTATAAAACGTTTTTCTGATGTCAGTGGGAAACAAAAAAAAAATGGTGCCGGTTGTCCTTTAAATGTAGTGTGTACAAACCGCATAGCACAGTAAGAATACTACAACCCAATTTAGTAACTGTCTTTCAAATGTGAAAAATATCACTGATCAGTTAATAAATTTGCCTCAAGGAATATGGCCTTTACATACTATTTCGCAGATACTTGGAGGAGGAAATGGAAATAGATTAAAATAACATATGCACTGTGATTTATCAAGATTGTTTTTAATAAGTTTTCATTGAAGGGGCAAAGTTAAAGAAATCAACATTTATTGAAAAATTGAATCACTTTCAACATTCAAAACATATTATTACACAACGAAATATTCAAGCTCAATAATACCTACTTGTGTTAAATTCCGCCAAATCATAGATGGTTTGTCCTGACCGCGTGCTCAACAAACTCTCCACTGACACCCTCGCCTTCACGCGCAAACAATACACGTGTACCGTCGCCGAGCACACAGACATAGGCTACCAGCAGTTGAAATTTGCATACTCGGCACGGCAGCCAATCAGAAGCCTGCTTCTTTCTTCCGGACTTTATCAAGCGTTATAAAGTCGTGCAATTGCATGTCATTTTCCAAAATAGATGCACCGAACCTCAGCCCAGAAGAAAGATTCAAAAGAAGCTAACAACATATGTGACGCTACAAAACGTAAATTTACATTAAACGGTGATTGTGAAGTGTACGTGAGACTTATGAAAGGGGCTTCGTGGCTCTTTATTCCCCTGTAGTTAGTGTAACTCTGCACATCTCCTTTGTTCTTAAAAATGAGCACGAGTACACTTCGTCTCCATTCTTCAGGCATCTGTTCACCATCTAAGATCTTGTTGAATAACCCAGTCAGGAACACCACCGCCACCTCTCCAAGACACTTCCATACCTCGATTGGTAAATCATCAGGCCCGAGTGCCTTTCCCCCCTTCATCCTCTTCAGCGCCCTCCTCACTTCGTCCTTGCTAATGCTTGCTACGTCTTGGTCCACAACAGTCACGTCTTCTACTCTTTGTTCCTTCTCATTTTCCTCATTCATCAATTATTCAAAGTACTCTTAACATCTTGTCATCACACTACTGACACCTGTTAATACATTGCCACCTCCATCCTTAATCACCCGAACCTGCTGCAGGTCCTTACCATCTTTGTCTCTCTGTTTCGCCAGCCTGTAAAGATCAGTCTCACCTTCCTTGCTGTCCAGCCGAGCATACAAGTCATCATAGGCCTCTTGTTTGGCCTTTGCCACCTTTACTTCAACCGTGTGCTGCATCTCATTGTACTGCTGTCTACTCTCGTCAGTCCTCTCATTGTCCCACTTCTTCTTTGCTAACCTCTTTCTCTGTATACACTCCTGCACCTCCCCATTCCACCACCAAGTCTCCTTATCTACCTTTCTTCCACTCGATACACCAAGTACTTTCCAACCTGTGTCTCTGATTATATTGCTGTAGTTTGCCAGTCATCTGGAAGGGCCTCTTGCCCACCCAGTGCTTGTCTTACCTCCTTCCTAAATGTCATGCAACACTCTTCCTTTTTCAACTTCCACCATTATGTCTTCACCTCAGCCTTTGGTTTCTTCATCTTCCTCACTGCCAGGGACATCCTACACACCACCAACCTATGCTGTCTGGCTACAGTCTCACCAACAACTACTTTGCAGTCACTGATTTCCAGCCATTTATAATTCCATTTTCTGTGTAGCTCTTTCTCTTGTTTTATTCCGTGTATTCTATTTGTAATTATATTTTATTTATTATAGTATCTATGCTTGTCTGTGATTGGAAAGTGTCCTTGAGAGCTTTGAAATGCGCTTAAAATAAAATGTATTATTATTATTATTATTATTATTATTATTATTATTATTATTATTATTATTATTATTATTATTAAAGCACTAATATCAGTACACTTTACTGAGCCCCTCAGCCCCCGTCTTAAAAAAGTATATGACGCATTTGGAGAGAGGCTAAAGCGAATCCTCAATTGAGTCACCACTATTTTAACATCTGCAGTAAAATAATTGTGTACTACAGGCTTGCACGCACATGAAAGTATTGTTAAACAGGATGGACTGATTTACACACAGAAACGATAAACTCTGAACAGCTTGAAAAACTTTACACATAAAAAAAGACGCTCCCTTGGCCCATTTCCTATGCAGTACACGATGATTACCAGTAGCACGTTATGAGCCTTTCAACACAATTTTTGTTCTTGCCCATTTCACCAAAGCAGGTTCAAATGAAACTGTGTATGTACCGCACATGGATAAACAGATGCGGCGGAATTAAGTAAAACACAAACACACACACAGCCCACACACACACACACACACACACACACACACACACACACACACACACACACACACACACACACACACACACACACACACACACACACACGCACACACACACACACACACACACACACACACACACACACACACACACACACACACACACACACACACACACACACACACACACAAGACTAAAGTAGGATGGGGCCGAAAATGAATACAATACACTGTGTAAGTGTCCACCAGGAGAGCATTTAGGGGCCAACACAACAACAATCCATCATGAGACTGACTAAAGAAGTGCAAACCTTATAGGCCTCTCCTCTTGTCTGCTGGAAGCAAATTGAAGTCTCTCTCTCTCTCTCTCTCTCTCTCTCTCTCTCTCTCTCTCTCTCTCTCTCTCTCTCTCTCTCTCTCTCTCTCTCTCTCTCTCTCTCTCTTTATTTCTCTCTCTCTCTCTCTCCGTCTCTCTCCCGTCTCTCTCCCTGTCTCTCTCTCTTCCCTCTCTGACATCCTCTCCCTCTCTCTCCCTCTCTCTGTCTTTCTCCTCCATGCAAACACAGTGAACACGTGAATCAAGAAGCGTCTTGTGATATTTCACTTTCAGTCAAAAGTATTGTATTTGCCAATTACACACATTTAACAGGTTGGGTCTGTTTCTGTCAGCTGTTAGTGGAATGGCCGTTGACATAGTTAAGAAGTTGACATAGTTTATGACGATTATAGGGACGGACAAAAACCCACTTCATGCTTTAAAAAAAATCTCAACCTCCCTCCACAAAATGTTTGTCTGCCTGGGACAGATCATTATATTCATGGAATTCAACATCTCTGGTCATTATGTGGCAGTTTGTGTAAAATTCAGAGCATAGATGTCGAAACTGCAACACACTTAACTCGAATGATCAGGATTGTTTTGAGGCTTCCTCACAGATGGCAGATGAGCTGAGCATTTGAAACAGGTGTGTCGCGGGTGGGACACATCCAAAACCGGCAGGAAAATTGCATCTCTGAAGCTGGAAATGTCTGATTTAGGGGAAAAAATAAATGTACAGTAAAGTCTCGTTATATCGATATCGGTTATATCGATAGTACCGCTTATTACGATACTATTTTCATTTCCCTTGCACATTTCTAGTCTTTTTATGTATAATTAGTACCGTTTAGTACGATACCCGGTTATTATGATAATCCGGTTTTTACGGTGCTCCTTTTCATCCCCCGCCGGCCATTTTTGTTGTTTATATCGATATATCCGTCGCGCCATTGGTCAACTTGGTCACGTGTCTTGTTACGTGAGCCGCCATCGGTCGCGCCATTGGTCGACTTGGTCACATGAGCCGCCATCGGTCGCGCTATTGGTCGACTTGGCCGTGTGACTTTGTCACGTGACACGCCATCGGTCGCGCCATTGGTCAACTTGGTCACGTGTCTTGGTTACGTGTCACGCCATCAGTCGCGCCATTGGTTGACTTGGTCAGGTGACTTGGTTACGTGCCCAGCACCCGTGTAGCAGAGCCATTTTCGTTTTCAGACGCTAGCTCGTGTGTAGCTGACGAGATTGAAGTGTTTGTGTTAAAAGGTAATAATGGGAAGCAGAAGAAGATTGATGACTTTTTTAAATTGTATATATAATACAGTAAGATGTAAGCATTGCAGTTTCCCTGTTGTGTTATGTACATGCCCACTGTACTGTATATGAATGCAATCGTTTTTTGCAACAATGTTTCTTGTTTTGTCTGCTGAAGCGCGATGATTTTGAAAATTATTAACATTCCATACTGTGTGTTAAAGGACAGCCGATGTCACTTTTTATTCAAATGCAAATAAAAATGACTTCACGCCAAGACGTCTTGCATTGCTTGTGAATCCAAACAATGGCTTCAGCTTCGGATAATATGCTTTCTTGTTACACATCCAGTTATGAATATGTTTCAAATACACTGTAGTTTTGGAGATTAAAGCATACATGTTCACAATCATTAAAGAATTATATGTGCCATTTTGAGGCAACATTGGGGGAACATCTCTGACCCAAAAAAAAAGGGAGCTAATGGCCAGCTCCGTTTCTTATATGGCGCTTGGCCGCCCTCTTTTGGCGGCTTTTGTTTAATGCAGTTCGGCGCAGGATCGGATATATCGATAGTCCCGGTTATATCGATATTTTTTCGGACTCCCTTGAATATCGATATAACAAGACTTCACTGTATTTAATTTTCAAATAAGGATTAACAGCAAAGAGTTGAGAAAGTAACGCAATATGTGAATATATTTTGCATGCCCCTTATACTGTTATACAAGAGTGGAAGCATATCGACTGAGGAGCAGAAAAATAGGAGTGCTCATAAATAAAAGGTAGCCTTCTACCCTTCTTTTAGTTTAATTAAAGTCATTTATTATTTATTCTGAAGCATGTATCCCTGAAGTTACACCACCTTGACATTTCTACCATACAAACGACACTTAATATTCCTTCACTATTTAAACTTTTATCTTCTGTCCGTGAATGATGGATGATTGATAATGCATGGCATCCAAATTGTGTGATTGGTTTGCACCAAAATATAGAAGGTATCTAACCCAGTCAAAGATGACGCTTCGTACTGATGTAAGAACATTTACTGAGAAACACTTGGAACACCGTGAAAACTAAAGGACATTAAAACGACAATATTGCAATAAGTTCGACAAAACATACACTAAATAAGCAAATTAATAATGTACCGTGTGCACCTTATTAACCGAAAGTAGATAAACGGCCCGCCGAATTTGCCCAAATTATAGTAAAAACAGTGTCTGAAACTCATGACAAAAAGGTAGTGGACAACAGGGCAGTTAACTGAAAAGTTGCCTGCCCCATTTTTCACAACTTGAAGCACAATGAGAAAACCAATCACATTAAAAAATAATGTCACAAAGTATAAAGTTTTTTTTTAATGAAGAATGTACCTACTACAAATGCTACCTTGCTTAATTTGCGGTAAATGTGCATGGCTGTAGATTTTACTGCAGTAGTCGCTTGTCAATGTGGTGCACAATTCAACGTTTGCATTGCTTTCTACGAGCCAATAAGCCCTTTCATAACTCTCACGTACACTTCACAGTCACGGTTTAATGTAAATTTACGTTTTATAGCGTCACATATGTTGTTAGCTTCTTTTGAATCCTTGTTCTGGGCTGAGGTTTTGTGCATCTGTTTTGGAAAATGACATGCAATTGCACGACTTTATAACGCTTGATAAAGTCCGGAAGAAAGAAGCAGGCTTCTGATTGGCTGCCGTGCCGAGTATGCAAATTTCAACTGCAGGTAGCTTATGTCTGTGTGCTCGGCGACGGTACACGTGTATTGTTTGCGTGTGAAGGCGAGGGCGTCAGTGGAGAGTTTGTTGAGTGCGCGGTCTGGACAAACCAGTGGAGGCAGGGGAGGCAGTGCCTCACCTGTCATCATGGAAAGCTGTCATGGAAATATCAAATGAAAAAATAAATTAAACAGTTAGATGTATTTAGTGAACTTTAGAGTTCTTGTCCATTTAACTTCACCGTTTTAGGATTTTTTTCAAAATCGCTGAATTTACCGTTCAAATACTAAGTAGAGACGAGCGGTGACGTCATTGATGACGTCAGTGCCTCACCAGCCATGAACCTCACTGCACGTCACTGGGACAAACCATCTATAGTTTGGCGGAATTTAACACAAGTAGGTATTATTGAGCTTGAATATTTCGTTGTGTAATAATTTGTTTTGAATGTTGAAAGTGATTCAATTTTTCAATAAATGTTGATTTCTTTATTTGCCCCTTCAATGAAAACTTATTAAAAACAGACGCAATCTTGATGAATCACAGTGCATATGTTATTTTAATGTATTTCCATTTCCTCCTCCAAGTATCTGCGAAATAGTATGTAAACGCCATATTCTTTGAGACAAATTTATTAACTGATCAGGGATATTTTCCACATTTGAAAGACAGTTACTAAATTGGGTTGTAGTCTTCTTACTGTGCTATGAGGTTTGTACACACTACATTTAAAGGACAACTGGAGACTTTTTTTTTTTTTGTTTCCCACTGACATCAGAAAAACGTTTTATAGCATCTAAAATACCCCAATCAGTCAGGCTGATATTTTTAGTGAAATGAAAAACACCAATAAAAATGACTTCAAAATGAATCCGGAAATGGCCAGTTTCAGAAGGTCCCACCCCCTTGTTCGTGACGTCACGCCAAGACGTCTTGCCTTGCTTGAGAATCAAAACAATGGCTTCAGATTCGGAGAAGATGTTTTATTGTTACTCATCCAGTTATGAATATGATTCAAATAGTTCTGAAGAGGAAAGCATAAATGTTTGCAATTGATTCAAGGAGTCCTCCGATATCAATTCGAGCCGTCAATGACAGCAATGTAGCACCCAGAAAATACAGAAGATTGCGCCCAAGCTTCGTTGGAAATGGGCTGATTTGTCAGCTGGGAATTTGTGTCAGCGAATATCAAATAGTTGTCTTGGTGCAACACACAACGATTCACCATGGCGTTATTTATGTGTTTTCCTTCTAATTTCGCCATCAACACGAATCAACACAAAGTTTTCAGACCAAACAAAGTACCCAAAATACATTGTGTGTCGCTTTCTCGGTCATGGGCGGTCCAAACGTGACGTCACATGGGGATCGTCATCAACTCGAAAACAAGACTTCATGAATATTCAGTGCAAGTCTTAAAACATAAACTATAGCTATATGCTGTGGATTCTTTGTAAAATACGCTCAGTCGAAGTCATTTGAAGTGATTTTATAAATTATGGACATAACTTGTCCGAACGCGTCGGTTGTCCTTTAATGCTTTAGGTTTAGTATTTCCGGCCCAAACACTCCCTCCAAATGCTCCTGGCCCGGCCCCTCTGTCAAATTTTAGAACCCAAAGCAGCCCGCGAGTCAAAAAGTTTGCCCACCCCTGCTTTAGACTGTCGTTCTCTCTCTAGCAGTTACTTTGCTTCTGTCTCTCTCTAGCATTCGTCTCGTTCTGTCTGTCTCGTCTTACTCTTGTTCATTGAAACGCATGACACGGAAGCGATAATGACAAAACATTATGAATAAAGTATTGAAGACGATTTTAAGAAAAACAAACATATAAAGGTTCGCATAGAAACGTTAACAGTTTTACAGAACAAGACCAAATAAATTATATTTTTGTTGTCATGGCAAGCAATGACAATATACCCGCCTGTTACAGAAGGGATTTCCAATTTAACTGTAAATGCTATTTTTAAAATGTCTCAACCTCTCAGGCATATTTAACTTTATTTCTTCTCTATGTCTTTTTGCCTTCCAATTTAATTGTTGCCTCCGTATTTTGTCTTTTTTTGTGCTCGCTGGGTCCGAGAGGACATTAATTTAATCTGTGCTGTATGTCATGCATTTTAGCATATTTGACAATAAAGATGACTTTGAATTACTGTTCTGTACAGCTGATAGCCGATTCTGTCAACTTGTCTTCACATCACATGTTACTCGCATGTGTACCATGTCTAACTTTCTAATCTGAATCAAGTCAAGCAAGAGATAGGATGTTAAGTGCAATGCTTCAATATGTTCTGTGAAGAACGTCAAGAACTACATAACAATATATGAATATGTTTCTTTATGAAACAGTGCAGTTCTCCCCGATTGCAAATTTTAACCATGATCACGACATACAAAGTCAGACTCGGCGTATCAAAACTGAACAAGATTATATCTGTAAAGATGTAATTCCTAAAATCAAAAGTGTTGAAAACGTTTTTTTTTTTCTTTCTTTTTTTCGCTTTTAGGCCTTTGTTTGAAATCAAACGATGAATATTAGACGATAGATATTTTTTTTCCAATTCAGTTCTGGACAACTCACCAGAATATTTGAATGCAGCCAGCACCGGTGCACTCAGTCGGAGTTGCAATGTGATGCACTCTGGATAGCCAAAGGACAATTGTCTGCAACAATCTAGTTTGCGCAGCTCGACTGGTCGACTGGTTAGTGCATCTCCCTCACAGTGCAGAGGTTTGATTCCAGTTCAGGCCTCCCTATGTAGAATTTACATGTTTTGCCCGTGTCTTGGAGCTTTTATCCGGGCACTCCAGTGTCCTCCCATATTCCAAAAACATGCATGGCAGGTTAATGACTTAAAAGTGTCTGTTGGGGTAATTTGCTATACAAACAACTTTAAGCATCGCTTTCTAATCTTTGTTTACGTTTTGGACTTCCTGATATGTCATATCCTGCCTCCCCTTACATGATGTCGCACCTACATTACGTCACATCCTATCGCGTCACAACCTGTGCGCCATATATAAATGCTCTCCCAGTTCTTCTCTCTCTCTCTCTCTCTCTCTCTCTCTCTCTCTCTCTCTCTCTCTCTCTCTCTCTCTCTCTCTCTCTCTCTCTCTCTTCATGCCTCCTCTTAGCCGACACCGCGATGTCTCCGCTCTCTTCAAGATTAAACCAACTTTTTGTTCAACACCTGGCTTCCTGATGATGAAGCAATGAATCAGGGACGAACGATCAAAATAAGCCCATTAGTGTCCCTTGGTGTGAGCGCAAATGGTTGTTTCTTTCTGTGTCCTGTGATTGGCTGGCAAACAGATCAGGGTGTCTACTGCCTACTGCCCAAAGACAGCTGGGATTGGCCCCGGTAGCGTCAACGACCCTTGGGAGGATAAGCGGTTTGAAAAATGGATGGATGGATTCTAATTTCTGAACAGTCGCAGTGAACAAGTGCAAAGAGATTGTTTCCAAATGCACCCCTGATGCTCAACTAACTGAAAGATTCACCCCGCCTCTCCCTGCCCTCACAAACACACACAAGATATACAGCTGCAATTCAGACACGAAAACAGAATCAGAATCTAAATCATCTTTATTGGCCAAGCATGTACAACAAATAAGGAATGTGTCTCCGGTAGAACACGCAGCACTATTATCACCATAAACAAGTCATGACAAAATAAGGGCATTCCCTAAAGTAAGCGAAGCATCATGTGGTTGCACTGATCTGTGGTAAAATAAAATACGATGAGAGTAGTACAGTTGGTTCAAAAATCATTGACCCCTTTTAAAGTTATCAGTAGTTGTATTTATAGTACAATTTTACAATTTTGCACATGTCTTTGATCGCTTCAAAGTGTCTATTGCTGTGGAATATAGATCAGTGACAGTGAGTACAGAGCTCGAGCTAAATTCACTATAACTGGATGCTGTTCGAGAGGAATGTGCAAAATTGCAAAGGTCCACGATACGGTTAGACTTGGGTTACTGTTTCTGGAGTTAATGGCTAGAGGGAAGAAGATGTTTAAGTGTCTGCTGGATTTGGTGCGCATGGATTGGTAGTGCTAGCCTTAGAGCTGAAGCTGCAAAAGGTGGTGGGCATGGTGCGTAACGTCCAGTAGGATTTTCCGTACCCTTGTCTTGGAGATACGGAGAGTGGGTAGGGCGGTGCATTTTTTTTTTCCGCCTTCATAACTGTCCGTTGAAGTCATATTTTGTCTAATTTTTCTGTGTGTGTGTGGCATCCCCAAACCAAACTGTGATGGAAGAACAGAGGATTGATTCAATGACTGCCGTGTAGAACAGTCGTTGCACCCCCTGTGTTCGGTCATGCTTCCTCAGCAGCCTCGCAAAAGACATGTTGGGTCTTTTGTCAGGATTGAGTTGGTGTTGACCTTCTACTTATTGTCCAAGGACACTGTGATTTCCACTTAAATATGTGGATAGTTTACAAAGGGAAGTTGGATAGTGGGGCAGCTGTGGTGAAATATGTTTCCTGAAGTACGCAATTATCTCTGCCGTCTTGAGTCTGTTCACCTCTAGGTTGTGATAGCAGCACCAGAGCTCCAGCCGCTCCATTTGTTTTTGGTACGCAGACTCATCGCCGTCTTTAATTAGACTGATGACCATGGTGTCATCTGCAAACGTTATGCGTTTGACCATGACCATGTTGAGCTGGTGTTGACCTTCCACTTATTGTCCAATGAGGCTGTGTGTGTGTGTGTGTGTGTGTGTGTGTGTGTGTGTGTGTGTGTGTGTGTGTGTGTGTGTGTGTGTGTGTGTGTGTGTGTGTGTGTGTGTGTGTGTACATTCGTACAGAAGAAGGGCAATGGGGAAAGTATGCATTAATGTGGGGCTCCAGTGCTTGTGGTGCCTGTTGATGATGTTGTTTTCCCACTCTCATCTGTTGTGTCTTTCCTGCCTGGAAGCTTAGGACCCATTAGAATATCGTAGGGGATAGTTGGAGTAGTTTAGGGGATGATTATGTTGAACACAGAGCTGAAATTCACACTCAGTATCCTTGCGTAGGTTCCTGTACTGTCAGGGGACTCGAAGAAGTGCAGCACTATATCGAACGCATCCTCCACAGACCTGTTTGCCCGGTAGGCAAACTGACAAGGGTGACCGAAGTGGTCCAGTGATGTTATTTAGGTGGTTCAGCATAAGGCGTTCAAAGGACTTCATGATGTGAGACTGATGGGCATATAGTCGTTCAGGTCAAATGTTGCAGGTTTCTTAGAACTGGGATGATGGTAGACTGTTTGAAGCAGGATGAGACCTCACGCTTAGCTCACCAGCCAGAGACTTACGGTTTACTTCTTCGGGGGATGTTTTCAGGGTATTTCACAATGATCCAGTCATTAACAGAGGACTGTTTTTTTCAGCTTCGCTGCATAGTTTCTCTTTGCAATGTTAATTTCCTTTGTCAATTGGTTTTGTGCGTGTTTGTACAGTGATCTCCACCTTATCTTGGTTAACTCTGTGTCACGTCCGCTCGAGGAGTGGTGACAGGACTCGAGGGACGAAGAAAAGTAGTAAGGGGTGGATCCGAAATACAGGGTGGAGACGGTAAATACAAGAAGGGATTTTCATGAGACACACAAAGCAAAGAGAAAATCAGGCACCCGAGAAGAACAGCGTAACAGACCTGCGTACTACTGGGTGACAGGGATCTACGGAGAATACACTGGCGCGGACCGAGCGGGAATGGGTGGCTTTTATAGCCAGAAGACACAATTAAGGGAATGAGAAACAGGTGAGTGAGTCTGCAGAGCAGGGAGGGGAGGGGCCCGCTCCCGGAGCAGAGGAGGATGTGACAGGAGGGGAGGGGCACGCTCCTGGTGCTGAGGAGCATGTGACACTCTGTGTTGCGTTCTACTACCTTTGCGACACATCTGTGTAAGCTCTCAGTCATACAGGAGTGGTCCATCAATGAAAATGTTTCTTCAGCCGTCATCTGTACTTCTTTGAAGGTGTCGGATGTTTCGCTCCTCATCCAAAAATCTTCGTCAGTGAACTAAACTTGTGCTGGTAGCTCTGGTCCTATATATCTATGTATCCCTAATGAAACAAATTACAAAAAAAATCATGGTTGTGCTATGGGCTCACCAGTTTCACCCATACTTGCAAATCTTGGTAGAGATGGGGAAACAGGCCCTTACATCCTTACCCGGGACAAAACCTATGGACTGGTTTAGATATGTGGACGACACTTTTGTCATAATTAAAAAAACAAGAAATCCAATCCTTCACAGATCACCTCAACGCTGTGTACATCGATATCAAATTTACTCGTGAGGACATTAAATAGAACCAACTATCCTATTTGGACTGCAAAATAATTACAGGAGAGGAGATAGCGCTAAAAAACAGAAGTCTTTAGGAAGGCCACGCACACTGACCAATACTTACTTTTTGAATCTAACCATCCTCTACAACACAAACTAGAAGTTATCAGTCCTCTCCAGCATAGGGCTGAACAAATACCAACAAGGGTCAATACATGTGAGGAGTGCACTCACAAACTGTGGTTACCCTCGGTGGTCTTTTAACAAATGTCAAAAGAAAAGAATAAGGAAAGAAACCAAAATTCCTAAAGATGCAAGAGAGGAATATCAGTCCCTTACATCGCAGGAGTTTCTGAAAAACAACAATGGGTCCTATGGCCTAGGGTCCTACGGGTGCTGATTGGTCAGCCTTGGTGTCTGCCGTCTAAACATCCAGCCCTTGAAACCTCTAATGTGTCTGTGTGCGCCCATGTGCATGAAGCACAATTGCAGGCGAGCTCGGCCGGAAAAAAGGCGCCAATACAAAATCTAACTTACAGCATCTCTGTCCGAACATTTTTTGACATACCGCACTAGCTAAAATGTTCGTATGTGCCATTATTCGTAACTCTAATGTTCATAAATTGGGGAGTGTCTGGATACCTAATTTAACTACATACAAAAAGACTAGTACTGCTTTGACACATAATTGAAGATGACCTTGTATTTATTCTGAGTGCAGTCTTCTTTCTGTAACCACATTGCCAGGGGGCATGGCAGTCGTGTATGGTGGACCTGATAAAGTAGTGGTGTCAAACATTTTTTTGCCGCGGGCTACATTGTAGTTTCTCTCCCAGGGCCGTTTCATCTCCTCCACATAATACATACAGAACACACAACAAATGTATGAATAACTATAGTTTTAAAATGTGAAGTCAAGAATAATGACTGTTATTGTGGTTTGCATACGACAATTTGAAATATTTGTTTATATTTCAAAGCAGGCCGAATAAACGTATGTGGCGGGCCAGATTTTGACACCGGTGACGTAAATAATCATGTCATTTGCAAACATGGTAGACCTCAGTTGCCTAGAACAAAAAACAAGATGTGCCTGTTTTTGCAGCGAGCACACAGGCTACTGTCCATGAAAATAGGGTCCATGAAGTCAATACGCAGATTTCTGCAAATCGGTGAAGGCTAGTGCAGATGGCATGCAAGATGTGACTGATGAGACCAAAGTTGGAGTGAGCATCTCAAATGGATTGATTCATTCATTTTCACACCTTTGACAATTTGAACATGAGACTGCATGGTGTCGCAACACAAAATCTGTAACAAAAATATGCTTCCGACTTCCCACACACTGTGCCACATAACACTCATGCACACATTTGAGGAAACAACACATTATTTAGGAATGGATTCCATCCATCTGCTTATCTTCTCAAGGGTCACGGGTGTGCTGGAGCCTATCCCAGCTGTCTTTGGGCGGGAGGCTGAATTATTATTGTTATTATATATATTATTATAATTATTATTGAAAATAAAACATAGTGACTTCCAGTAAAATAAGCTTCCTTTTAGACCATGTGACAGGATTTAAAAAAGCTTTATTTCAACACAAACTCCTAAAAGCACCTGCCTTGAAGTGTCACATATCTCAAAATGTGTGGCTTTTGGATTAGACCTTCACCTACGGAGAAGGTGCCAAAATCGATGAATAAATCATGGTGCTTTTGCTCGCTCCTTTTTTGCACTCTTGTGTGGCGCAGTGCATCGAGTTCACACCTTGAACTTAATAAAACACTATCATTATTTTCTCAAGTGTGTGAAACAAGAAAGAGAAAAGGCAAGCGTCGTATGGGGGCATATGTGAAACTTTTAGTGGAGAGGTATTCATCTGACAGAAGTGAAGATAAGTGTCATCTCAATTCAACACCTACACAAAAAATCCTACCGTTTTTTTTTCTCCACCTAAAGAAATTTGAGTCTTTTTCACCTTCTCTAAACGGCCAAACTGTCTATTTTATCAAACATATACCATTGCACAAAAGCTCCAATAATATATGAAAATGGCTAAAAGCAAGTGTGAGTTCAGTATAAAACTCAAATAAAAAGACCATCCACCCCTTTGATGGTAACGGGTGGAAACCAGGTCACTAATAGACAAATCAGCTTTCACACTCGCCATCTTTGGACTATTGAGAGTAACTGTTAAACATACATCAAATGTGGGTGGAAGCTGAAGTATATATTCGGAAGAAAAAAAAACAATAAACATGCAAGCACAGGTACAACAGGCAAATTGAACATCCAAAAGCTTTAGTCAAGATTCCAACCCTGAACCTCAAAACGGATGTATGACTGAGATACCTAGGGTGCTCAATGATGACAATAATTAAAAAGACTTCACCTGGTCTCAGAAATCAAGTGACAGTTTTATCACGGCACCTGGCGACCCTCGCACTGGAAAAAAAACCACACTGCCACCTACAGATTTCCTGTGATGACTACAGTGGCAATGGGCCGTGGAGGACAGTGAAGAGGTAGACAGGTAGGTGGACTGTGTGCTCTCATCTTAAGCAGCAATTAAGGATGTTGTTATGGACCACGGGTGGATCAGTACCACCCCGTGGGGGCTTACCTGTCATGTCTTTGTTATCTCGGTGCACCATTTTATTTCCAATGACCCACGGAACTATGAGTTGGTGATAATGAAGGAAGCTGTATTACGAAACTTCAGACGTATTAACGCGCATTCCCGAGGCTTTGGGTGTGGCAACAAGCATATGAAAAACACCTCGATTTGCAAATGACCTGATTCGGAGGCGTGCGGGCATGTGTCTGGGTCGCCGCTGTAATACCGGTTGCCCTCTTCCCGGCCTTACCCTGCTCTCCGCACCGATGCGCAACCCGAACCCGCCACCTCGCCCAAAAGCAGAACGAACTGTCTCAAAGAGGCAGCGGTGGAGGTAGTGGGCTTGACGCAGCGTTCTCATTGTGGCGATCCCGCGTGCCCGAGTGCCGACGCCCGACTCGCCTCGGCACTAGTCCTGGCCGGGCTGCAGCTGGCGTGAGGGGACCTTCCCCCCATTCTCGTTGCCGCAGTCCCGCGCCCGAGTGCCGATGCCCAACCCACCTCGGCTCTAGTACTGACCGCGCTGCGGTCGGCGTCGGTGGACACTCCCCCCCTCTGTTGCCAGCACGCGGTCGATTGCTGTGCGAGAGTGAAATGTTGGCTACCCAAAATGGTCGTATGCATTGCCGGGCTGCTCGCGTCAGGTGTAGAATTTTAGAAAATAGAAATTTAAGAAATAGGGTCTGGCGGTCGTGGTCATAAGTACGGGTGGTTGTAAGTCGAGTTGCTCGTGAGTAGGATGTTACCTGTATCATGTATCCTCTTAATCTGTTGTTGTTCTGTGTGTGTGTGCGTGTGCGTGTATGTGTGTGTGTGTGTGTGTGTGTGTGTGTGTGTGTGTGTGTGTGTGTGTGTGTGTGTGTGTGTGTGTGTGTGTGTGTGTGTGTGTGTGTGTGTGTGTGTGTGTGTGGCTAACAGCGTGTTGTGATGCGTCTAGTGCAGTAGTGCAGTAGCTAGAGGCAAGATGTAAGCTTACTTGCCACCTGCTTGCAACTCTCTTGCTTACAGATCGCTGCCGCTGGCTAGCCCTTAGAGGTGAACAGGGAAGCAGCGCTGTGTGTAAGTCTTCCTCTACCAGTACACAGCCTCTCCATCACAAAGACTCCTGCCGGGCCTCCTTGTGGCCACACGTGGTAACTGGATGTCTCGCGACTCCCAGCTAATCGACAGGGGATCTCGGAGCTGCAATTGTCCCCAAAGGTGAGCTGCACAAGCCCAAGTAGTGGACATGCCCTGGCACTGACCAACCACTGCCCTGCTGCCTTGTGGGTAAGTGTTGGAAGACAAAGGCTAGGGGAGTACACCCTGAGAGAAAACCAACGTGTTCAGCTGGCACTTGATAGGCGGTCCTCCGAAAGACTGGAGCTCCGGCAGCCTCCTACAACTGTGGAAGAGTGCCGGTCGTCCTGGACTTCCCTTGCCACCGGATCCCATCCTACAGTGAAGAAGTGCTGCTGGAACATGTGCGTCCCGAGTTGCACTTAAAATAATTTATCTTCACAGGTATTCATCTCTGCCTCGGTGGGACCAGCTACCGGAAATGATGGTGGTGGGGTGTCAATGCAAATGGCCTACGGCTGCTAAGTATTTGTGCTGAGCATGACTTGACCATCACAAACACCATCTTCCAACTGAGAAACAAGCACAAAGCATCATGGATGCACCCA
Organism: Hippocampus bargibanti; assembly: GCF_051943395.1. Classification (NCBI taxonomy): domain Eukaryota; kingdom Metazoa; phylum Chordata; class Actinopteri; order Syngnathiformes; family Syngnathidae; genus Hippocampus; species Hippocampus bargibanti. Next base: position 11,911,896 of record NC_142741.1, read on the forward strand.
CGCTCTCAACATTGGCACCTAATCAATTACAACATTGTGAGACGCTCGGACATAAAAGATGTCTTGCTCACTCGTGCAATGAGAGGAGCTGAGTGGTGGAACGACCACGACTCATGGTGACCAGGCTTCGAGTGCAAGTGCACCCTGGTATTCGTTACCAGAGGTCAGGGAAGAAGAGGCTAGACTGCACCCGGCTAGCAGAGCCTATTGCTCAGGACAAACTCCGTCTCAATCTTGCTGAAAACCTGGAAGACCTTGAGCCTATCCTGCTGGGAGAGGACTCCATTGATGGAGAATACCCCACTATCAGCTCCAGGCTCTATGAGGCACCATCCAAATCCGTCGGAAAGCACCAGGACTGGTTTGATGACAATACAGGCAGAATAACCTCGATGCTCACACATGCAACACATGCAACACATGCAACACATGCACACAGAACACAGTGCTGTACTCAACAACCTCACACCAACTGCGCTCCGGCAGCAATGGCAGAAACTCAGGGCGGCGGTGCAGTCAAAACTTTGTGCTCTGCAGAATGAGTGGTGGGCATCGCAGGCGGCTGAAATACAATTTCATGCCAATAAAAATGATATGCACAACTTTTATGATGCAGTAAAAGCCATTTTCGCCCCAAGAAACTGCGCTGTCCCCCCTCTGAAATCTAGCGATGGTACAACCCTCATAAAAGACCAGAAGCTAAAAGATGGGCAGAACACTTTGAATCCCTACTCAACCAGCCTTCCCCAACAGACCCTTTAGTTGTAGAGGAACTCCCTGATCACCCCACCATCAAAGACCTTGACCTTCCACCAACCTTTGGAGAGGTTGCTTTAAAACGAAAAGCAACAAGAGCCCTGGTCCTGACAGTATCCCGGCCGAGATCTTCCAACAAGGAGGCTATCTTTGAACCTGTGCCCTCTTCCTCTTCATAATCAATGTGTGGAAGCATGAAAATGTGCCTCAGCAGTGGAAAGATGCAAATATTGTCACCATCTACAAAGGCAAGGGGGGTAATTCCCTCTGTGGTAACAACCGTGGCATCTGACAGTTGATGGCAAAGTCCTGGCTGAAGTGATGCTACATAGACTGATAAACTGCATCACAGAAGATCTGCTGCCAGAATCCCAGTGTGGTTTCAGGAAGAACAGGAGCACCATTGACATGGTGGTCACAGCACGGCAGCTTCAGGAGAAGTGTAGATAACAGCACCAGAACCTCTTTGTTGCTTTCATTGATCTATCAAAGGCCTTTGACACGGTCAACAGGGACCTTCTCTCGAATATTCGCCTGAAGTTTGGATGTCCACAGAAATTTATCTACATCCTTAGCCAATTTCACAATGGGATGACATTACATGTGACTATCGGCCATGAATCACAACCCTTCAAAGTGCAGACTTGTGTACACCAGGGATGCGGCCAATCCTGTTCAACATCTTCCTCCTGTGTGTGGCACTGTTGTTCCATGAGATGATCGGGAAGAGCAGTGGGCTTCCGGCTTGATGGAAATCTATTCAATATCAAGAGGCTCCAGGCAGTCACGAAAGAAAGATAAGAGCATGTCATTGAACTCCAATATGCAGATGACTGTGCAGTTGTGGCCCACACACCAGAAGCACTACAAGCTAGTCTCTCAGCTTCTGCAGGTGCCTATGGCAGACTGGGCCTCTCTGTCAATGTGGAAAACACTGAGGTAATTTGTCAGTGGGCACCAATTCCTCCAGTTCTTCCACCGACATTCACCATCTCCAATAAGCCACTAGCAATAGTGGACTCTTTCAAATACCTGGGCAGCTTTCTCTCTGACGACTGCAGCATCGACAGAGAGATACAAAACTGGACCAAACAGGCATCAGCATCTTTTGGTAGACTCAGGAGGAGAGTCTTTTGAAACAAAAAACTCCACACCAAGACCGCAGTTTATCGGGCTGTTGTTATGTCAACCCTCCTCTACAGCTGCGAAGCATGGACCCTGTACAGTCACCACCTCAAGATGCTTGAGGCCTTCCACACCACAGCCAAACCGCACCTGAACGCTTCCATCGATTTGGGGATGGACAGTGCAAATAATGGCCATCGTGTGCCAAAACATGATTGTTGACAGGGCTAGTTGAGGTTTGTACGGTGGTCATCAAGCTGCGAAGCAGTGATGTCAAGCACTTTATATGCTGTCCAACAGCAAAAAAATCAAATTAGTCAATAGCGTTAATAATCATCATAATACATTTTATTGATAAGCGCCTTTCAATGCGCTCAAGAACACTTTAAAACCGTAAAACAGGGACATAGATAAAACCACAGATAAAATTATAAATAAGAACAAGAGAAAAAAAACTATACAGAATCAGAATTAGAAAGCCTTTGATAGTCCCACAATGAGGAAATTTGCAATCCACAGCAGCAATTCTAAAGGAGGTGGGGTGAAGGGTGAAAAGATAAAAACAAAATATTCTAAGCATAATAGAAATGTCAGACGACTGAAATGTATAACTGTGGAAAAATGTTTCATAAAGAACTCTACATAGTGCAAGTATAAAAAAGCACTTTTGATAAATGAAACTGGATTGAGTGACTGTGCTTTTTACAAATGCACTAGTGATGTGATAGAGTGTTCATGCACATTAGTAAACATATTATGTTATTTCATGTTTAGCTTAGTATACATTATGATTAGTGCACGTTTAATTTCAGTCTAATAGCATTATCAATCTTATTAGTTCAATAGTCGTTGCAAAGAAAAAACAGCTCCAACTACAATCTAAGACCCTCCCAACACAGAGTTGTTTGTATCCGATTGGACGGGAAAGATCGACTTGTCCGCAACTGATTGGACAACAGATCGCCACTGTGTATGTTTAAAAACTTGTCAGAGCGGGAGCTCATTCTCTTTGTTTTCCTATCTTTGTCTGTGTGCTCATGTCTTCATCCCACCGAGACGAGAAGTGCCTTTTCTGTCTCATTAGAATAAAGTAGTTTTTTGTTCACCATCTATCGTCGTTGCTGATATTTTTATCACTGAACTTCTGACAAAACCGAACCAGGAAAGACGAACAAGAATTTAATCCGAACATTAATTGATGCCAAAACCCGTTGCCAGTCTGCCAGCCTTAGCGTGAGGACTACCACCTGGGCGACCCAGTCAAGGCGAGACGGGAAGACAGCTCAAAACGCTCCCCGGTGGTTTAGCCCGTTTTAAAATTTTAACGGGAAACGACGCGTAGAGACGCGCGGTGAACCTGCTCCTTGGCTGACGCCAACCTACGGAAGAAACGAAGATGTTTTCGCTCTTCGCTGAAGCCTGCTTGTGCAGTCTGCACGAGAGACGGGAAGAATATCACTCCTTTCCGGTGGCGGTGGGGCTCCTAACGTTCTGGCTGAAGGACAACACGGCAGTATTCAGAAGTTCACTAAGTAAGTACCGCGCTAGCTAGCAGCCATTATTTGAATGTATTGTGAGACTACTCCTGGCCAGAGGCAGTCTTTTCCACTTGACTCACATACGAACCGGTGTAAAGCGATTATCGTTAGGCGAGGTGGCCAAATGAGAATACATATACCGGCGGATAAAGTGCATATTAATGTGCACGGGACATGTTTAGTTGTTTTTTATTAACTAAATGTGTCCGGTTTGGGTTCCACATGCCGAATTGTGATTCGGAAGTTTTCCAGCGAAAAAGAATATTGATAGAAGCTGGGATTCAGTCTGTGTGATGGCCGCTTTATTCTGAAAAGCGGAAGTTATAAAGGGCAGCTGCTACAGTACGGAGTCAAAAGGAAAGAAAAAAATCAAAAATACATTCTTAAAGTGGTTTGTTCTATGCTAGAATAGTGACACAGAGAGGGTTCTTTGTCTCGGAGAGAAAAAAAGAGTGGGGGCGAAGTCATTTGAGCCGTTAGTGCGTGCCAGAGTGTGTGTGTGTGTGTGCGTGCGTAAGTGCATTCATTTTGTGTGTGCGTGAACGCGCATCCTGGCTGAGGATTGGCGCGAATCAACATCGCGAGGTGTGCTTCTTTTCTGGTGATAGTTAAAGAAGGAATTTGTTGTTGCAATAGTGAAAATGGGTGCTATTTTTTCTAAAAAGACCCCAATTCATAGAGACGTAGAGTTTATGTCCAAAAAGTTTCCAGGAAGCGAACTTTATTGCAAGAAGTGGATGGACTGTAGTGGGTTCTCTGGTGCGTTGCAACTACAACCTTTGAGAGTGGTCATGTTTCGGTTAAAACTTCAGGAAGCATCCGCGATGAAAAAATATCTTGGAAAGATACATGCCGAGATAATTGCCTGTGAAGCTTGGATTGCGCAAGCAAAAATCAGGGAACGGGAAATGGAAGCCAAACGAATGAAAAAAGAGAAGAAACCAATGGTCGCGATGTCCTCCAAAGTGAGCTCTGACGATGAGACTGTGGCTTCATCTGTTGCACGTCCTAATGAAAAGTTCGTGGAAAATAAAAAGCAGCCATTGTGTCAATCCCCAGAGCTCCCCCACGGGAGGCGAGGGGGAGAGGCGGGGGCTGCCCCGGGCAGGCGCCTCAGCACCCCTCCTCCCCCTCCTCCCACCCCTCCTCCTTCTACCCCTCCTCCGCAGGGCTCAAGAAAGGGGAGGACGCCATCTGTTCAACCCCTGTGGGGCGGGTGGCCCCCCCGGTGACGACTCCAAATGTCTGTTGGGCATACCAGCAGAATGGAGCGCTTATGACCCCAACTGGAGGAATATGAGGATTACAACCTGATATGGCAAATCAGATTGCTGCTGATTGTGTCTCTTCGCGTACAAGGAGCAAAGCAAATTGTTCTGGACAATTGTATCCGTTTGAAGAGTTGAATGGAATTAAAATGAATAATGAAAGCGACTGTGACTCTTTACCACTTATTCAGGTGGCAAATCCTAATTCTTCAAACATACATGATCAAACTATCTTGGTTTATCGGCCATGGGGCGACAGTGATGTCGCAGAGGCATGTAGAGGACTAGGTAATGTTGCTGAAAATGCAGAAAGTTGGACTGAGAATTTTGAGGAATTGTGTGCTTCTTACCAGTTGAATGGACAAGAAACACTTAAGGTTCTCAGGAGATGCTTGGGACACCATTGGAAGCGGGTGAAAGGTGACTTTACTGGGAAAACATCGACGGGAACAAACATGACGTATGAGGAGGTGACAACCCAACGGAGATTGATTTGTGAAAACATCCGAACATTATGGAAAAAAACACCAAACTTTGGCATGATTCAGAATTGTAGACAGTTACGTGGGGAAGATATTAACATTTTTCGAGGACGCTCGGAAAATGTTTTTCGAAACCACTGCTGTATTCCTGAATCTGCTGATGAGAATTCCATATATGTCAACCAATTCAAGCAAACATTTTTGCAGAATTTGACGCCGGAAATTGGAGATTTCATTCGGAAACATTATGTCCAACACCGGACTGGAAGGTTGGTTGATCTCATGGAGTGGGCAATACACGCGCAAGAAGTGATGAGAAAAAAGTGGGGAAATGGTGCAAATTCGCCGATGGAACATGTGATGGCATCTACCATGGGTAACATAATGGAGAACGTGTTATACCAGGATCGGGTGAAGAGACGGATGCCGCACAATGATCGATGCTACAGTTGTGGCAATGTAGGGCATATTGCTCGCCACTGCAAAAAGAAACCTATACCGAAAATGAAATATGGGAAATCTTACAGACCTCCACCATATAATATACGATATGGTGAAGGACAAAAAACAAAACATTCAGATTGATGCGCGGAACCCCATTTCAACACTGATGACAACAAGCACAACAGTGGGAAATGGGAATCAATAAAACCAGTTGAAATCTTGGATTTGACTAATGTATTTGCCTTGACCTTACCGGAAAATGAAAAACCTTATTATTGGCTAAAAATTGGGAAAAAGGATGTCAAATTTATTTGCGATAGTGGTGCATGCAGATCAGTGTTAAGAGACACCATTCCAGGTGTCACTCCGAGTCGACAACAAATTTCTGTGGTATCTGCAGACGGGAAAGTGACATTGTTACCGATTTCTAAACCAATAAAAATTTTAGATGAGGGACTAACTCCATACAAGGTCACTATGGTCTTGAGTGGAGATTGTCCTATAAATTTGTTGGGGAGAGACCTGTTGCAACAACTACAAATAGCTTTAATACCAACAGAAGAAGGGTACAAACCCAAAAAAGTGAATTTTCTGGAGTCCTTCGTAGTTGACGCTATGGGGGACCCAGTAAAGGTCGATTCATTAGAATTATGACTAATGGCCATTTTAGGGGCGGAGGACTTTCCAGACGTCCCTGCCACCCTTTGGTCATCGGGAAAAACTGATGTGGGCTTACTTAAAACAGCAAAACCAGTTGAAGTATTGCCTAAAACGACTTATCGACCAAGACTTAAACAATATCCATTAAAACAGGATGGTATTATTGGCATCACCCCTGTAATACGGGATATGGTGAAAGCTGGTATTTTGATTGAAGACCCAACTTGTGAATGTAATACACCGATATTTCCTGTCAAAAAAGTGGAATCAGAAGTTTGGAGAATGGTGCATGATTTGCGACAGATAAATAAATCCATACAATCACGTGCTCCGTGTGTGCCAGACCCGCACACATTATTGAACAGTTTAAAACCTGACAAAAAATGGTTTACAGTAATTGAGTTGAGCAATGCCTTTTTCTCCATTCCGTTACACAAAAATTCACGTCATTGGTTCGGATTTACATTTAATGGGAAAAAATATACATATACAAGATTGCCACAAGGGTTTACAGATAGCCCTACATTTTTTTCACAGGAAATGTCTTCGTGTATTGCTGATTTTAAACATCCTGAATCTTCTCAGATTCTTTTGTATGTTGACGACATCTTAATTGCTTCGCCGACTGAAGATGAGAACAACACTGTATCAATAGCTTTGTTCCAATATTTGGCGAATACAGGTAACAAAGCTTCTTTGGATAAATTGCAGTTTTGCCAAGAAGAAGTTGTTTTCTTAGGACATCTTTTGTCAAGAAAGGGAAGAGAGTTGACAACTAAGAGAAAACAGACAATTTTGCAGGTTCCTCGACCTAAGACGAAAAAACAGATGATGACGTTTTTGGGACTGTGCAATTATTGCAGAACTTGGTTTCCGCGTTATGCACAAGTGACCCAACCATTATTGACACTTATATACCAAGACGAAATGGCACTGAAGACTCTATTCAGTGGACTGAAGAGGGCAGTAAAGCATTTACAGAATTAAAAAAATTGATAGCAAACACTAGCGTCTTAGCCTTACCTGACTATGACAAACCTTTTGTTCAAACAGTTGACTGCAAAGACAAATACATGACTTCAGTCCTGTTACAAAAGCATGGACAAAAGCTGAGACCAGTTGCATTTTATTCTAAAAGACTGGATCCAGTAGCTGCAGCTCTTCCAGCATGTGTTAGAGCAGTGTGTGCCGCAGCGTTGGCAGTTCAGTCGTCAGCTGAACTAGTGCTTTTTCATCCCACAACGCTGATGGTACCACACTCGGTTGACTTATTGAATACAGGCACGAAAATGACCTTCTTGTCACCAGCACGACATTTGTCTATCATGACAACCTTGCTGGAACAACCACATATAACTGTTGAGAGGTGCAATAGCATTAACCCAGTGACACTTATACCTCTACCTGTGGATGGAGAACCACATTCATGCGTTGACAGAATAAATGAGAACTGCAAACCACGACCAGACTTAAAAGACATACCTTTACCTGACAGCATCTACCTGTACGTTGACGTCTCTGCGTCTAGGTCGGATGCAAGGGCTAACAGGGTAGGCTATGCTGTTGTGACCGATGTTGAAATTGTTGCTGATGGCTCATTACCAAACACGTATTCAGCACAAGCAGCAGAAATGAAGCATTGACTGAAGTGTGTAAATGGGCGGAAGGGAAAACGGTGACGATTTTTACAGACAGTCAATATGCGTTTTCCACACTTCACTGCTTTGCAGCTCAGTGGAACCGCAGAGGAATGACTACATCGAACGGAAAATCTGTCGAACAGATTTATTGAGAGGCTTATTGAAAGCTATCCTCCTTCCAAAAAGTGTAGCTGTATGCAAATGTGCAGCGCACACTAGAGCTAAAGACAGAATTAGCCAGGTAATGCAAGAGCAGACACAGCCTCCAAGAACGCTGCTCAAACTACTTTCAATTTGGTAAATCAAGAAATGCGTGAATTAGTGCCTACACAAGTTTTGAAGGACATGCAAGCGTTAGCTACAAAATCCGAAAAAGATTTGTGGCTTGCCGATGGTGCTAAGCTCGTTGATGAGTTGTATAAAATAGACAACAAACCATGTTTACCGAGAAACATGTTCCCTATGGTGGCTCGATTGAGCCATGGTAGTTCACATGTATCAACAGCGGGCATGGTGTTTATAGCAGGGAAAGTATTCCATTTAAGCAGAGGTTTCAACTCGTATGCAAAAAACTTTTGTCGGAGTTGTTTGATTTGCTGTAAACACAATCCACAAGGTAACATGCGACCAAAAAGAGGAACATTTCCACAAGGGTCACACCCCTTTGAAGTGGTCCACATGGATTTCATTGAACTAAGCACAAGTAATTCTTATAAATACTGTTTGGTGTTAATTGATTCATTCACCAAATGGGTGGAAATTGTGCCTTCAAGGAAATCCGATGCATTATCCGTTGCAAAAGCAGTATGCAAACATATTATTCCAGAACATGGCATACCAAGAATAATTTGGAGTGATAATGGACCACATTTTGTTAATGACGTAATCACCAAAATCTCTGAACATCTGGGTATTAAATTAAAGAACAACTGTGCATATCATCCACAGAGTGCAGGATTGGTTGAAAGAACGAATGGCACAATAAAAAATCGACTCAGAAAAACCATGGAGGCAACAGGCAAACCATGGCCTGAATGTCTGTTTTTGGTTAAATTATACATGAGAATAACACCCACTAATAACGGCTTAACGCCTTTTGAGATCTTGCATGGCAGACCTTTCATCCTCCCATTATGGGAAGGTGTGCCCTGGCAAGAAAATGAATCAGATCCAGGCGCTTTGTTGGCAAAATGGTTGTGTGAAATGTTTACAACAAAAGAGGTCCAGTCCAGTCAGCCTGTGTACTGCCGCAGTCTCCACAGGAGCAGAACTGCTTCGGCCCGGAGACCACGTGCTGATCAAGGCAATTAAGAGGAAGTCCTGGTGTGCACCAATGTAGGAGGGGCCATTAACCATGCTGATCACAACGCCAACTGCCATCAAGATCGCCGAGAGATCCACCTGGGTGCATCAAAGCCACTGCAAAATCGTTCACCAACCAGATCCCGAGCAGGTGGAAGAGAGACGGAGCCAAATTACTCAGTAGCCATGGGTTTGGTCCACATCATCTTGCTGTATGAATTAGTGGAGGCAATCCAGATGACACACGTAAAGCCTCCCATTCCATCAGCCTGCCAAACTCCACCATTGCAACCAACGATGGCAGAAAAGTGCCCAAGCTTGACACATCCTGTAGCCTGCTTTCCACTAGAAGCTGCAGGAATTGTGTCATTTCCCCTTCGCATCCTCGTGAATGAAGATCGACAAGATGGAAGCAATTATCCCCAAGAGTTTTGGTACGCTCGTATCAAGTCAGGGAAGGCTTGGACCACTGGTTGGGATTCCGTTGTGGTCCGTTCTAAGCCTAACACAGAATGGGTTCGAAATAGCTGTGCCCAAGAAGCAAAACGAATCGTCGTCAAGATAGCTCGAGGGAACTGGTTAAGAACAGGAACTGGAACTGGTACAATGACTGATATCCAACTTGCTATTATAACTCATGATGTTGCAGGATGCCTGGACTTGAGACTCTGTCCTGATTCTCATGAACATCACACTGGTTTTCCCGTAACTATATGCATCTTGTCATCTTTGACAACACCAGTCGTGACATCGCCGTTCAAAAATAAACCGCACATCAGACTGACAGCCTATGTTGAAATACCTGACAAAAAAAGCCCAAAATTCAGGTGTCATGGACGCATTATATCAACCGTTTGCAGGAGAAAAACATGACTGGAATCCGTTGTTATCAAACACGTGGTATCGTTATGCTACATTAATTGCTAAACAAAATAGGAAAAGTAATTGCTTTGTTTGTTCTTTTATGCCACATTCTGTAACGCAACAAAGAGTGCATTCAAGACCTGGCTCCCTGATGATTTAACCATCGATCTCCATCAACACCCGTCGAAGCAATGAACCAAGGGCGAACAATAAAAATAATCCAACATTTTGGCACCGAAAGCCCGGCTCCTAGCTGATGGCTGCTGGAGGGGAGGTGGTGTGGGCCCTGTGTGTCTCTTTGTCCTTCGAGAGTGTTCGAGCGGGCAGCCTCTCCCTTCTGGTGCGTCTCTCAGGAAATGATTCACGGGTGAGTGCCGCTAGCATGCTGCTATGTTGGGTGAATGAATGTGGAATCCTTTGTGGCCAGAAGGATTTCTATGTGCGTAATCCACGTATTGTGAAGGGCTTGTGACGCGGGATCTGGATATCACCTGGTTCTGATTCCAGCTTGATTCTGGTTTTAGATCGGGTGGTTCGACCAAGCGGGTCTCCAATCCTGGGCCCGAGTGTAGATAGTCTACACGCGACTGATCGATGCTAATACTGGTCGAGATATGTCTGGTTTGCCACGCCCTGGGTATCATACTGTAAGACCAGAATAATTCTAATTACCGTATTTTCACGACCATAAGGCGTATATAAACGTCTCAGATTTCTATCAAAATGTGCGGTGCGTCCTGTAGTGCGGACGTGTTAGAGACCACCATGAGGAGGACGTGTAGAGAAAACGAGGGGGGGGGGTGCGGGCGTGGTTTGTGTATAAACGAACAGGTATGTGCTTTATGTAGAACATTGCTGTTTTAACAACCCTGAAAATGGCAATGAGACATGATTATGAAGCTCAGTTTATTAAAACTGAAGGCTATCAACTACGCCGAGGAACATGGGAATGGAGCCGCCGTGACATAATACGCAGACATAAGGCAAGGTGGCCGGAGTTGGAGGAAAGCTTCAAGCAATCGATCGGCGAGCTAAGAGCGAGTGGAAGGAGCGTTTCGACAGTCACCGTCCCCCTCAGAGCAGTAACGCTAGCGGAGGAAATGAAAATTGAACATTTCCAAGGAGGTCCGTCTTGGTGCTGGCGTTTTATGAAACTGTGCGATTTTTCCATGCGGACGGGGACTAATGTAGCGACGGCCGGCGAATTATTCTGAAAAGCTGCCATGCTAACGGAGAGAAACTCCCGGCGATTGTGATTTTTTTTTAAATAAAGATTTTGCCCAAAGAGACATTTCCAGCAGGCGTCATTCTTAAGGCAAATAAAAAGGGCTGGATGTTACGCCACAGTTTGCCAATGGATTGTGGATGCTTGGGCTAACGTGTCTGCTAGCACGGTGGTTTGAACTTTCGGAAAAGTCGGTACCGGTAATGTGCTCCTTTTTACCATGCCGACGCATATTGAGTCATAATTACAAAATGTTATTCCTTTGTAATTAATAAATAAAGCACTACCAAACTCAGTTTTGCTCCCGATCTGTTTTTTTAAATACGCATACTTGTATGCCTGTGTGTTGTTGTGAGGCGGATGTACGTATAGCAGTAGAGGATATGTACCGGTATATAAAACTTGCGTCCTTTCATCCGGTGCGCCCAATGTGTGTGTTAAATACAGAAATGGCATGCATAAATGAGACTGCGCCTTTTCACACGGTGCGCCGTTTGGTCATGAAAATACGGTATAATATTCACAAGGGGTGGATTTTTGGAATTCACTGTGCGCGAGGGCCGGAAGTGAAATTGGGAAATTGAGAGATTTTTTAATTTCACTCCGGAGGTTTATTGTTTTAAATAGCTGCAGCTAGAATGGTTGTCGACAAGAGACAAAAGTTCCTAGCTTTTGGTGCGTTTCTGCTTGTTGTCATGATCTGGTTGGCGACCAACGGGGGGCGCTGTCGGCCCCGCCTGCACCTGCACAGGTGCTGGTCGTCCCGATCAGATTGGCGACCAGCGGGTAGCGACGTCAGCCCTGCCTGCAGCCTCGCAGGTGCTGGTCGTTATCATCAATGACACTTAAAAGGACACCTGGCACGATCATCCGGGGCCGATTCATTGTTTGTTTGCTGCTTGTTTGCTGCATGCATTGCGTACGTGTTTGTTTAACCTTGGCGGGCTTTTACTTTTGGTCTTCTTTTGCTACTTTGTATTTTTTCCATTCAGATCATTTTGATGTTTTACATTTTGTTCCTGCTGACTTTATTTTAATACAATTTGTCAAACAACCTCCTGCTCCCTCCTGCCTGCTTTTTGGGATCCGAACCCGCCTTCACCACCTCGCAAACTGTGACACTTGTACCCACAAGAGACGAGGGGTTGTTCCCTCGGCGAGGCCTGCTTGATGACTGGCGATATTGTAGATTACCGTAATTTCAATTCATTCACCAACACTAGAACATGGTCAACAATGCTAGCCATTGCTACGGGGTTTCCCAGGGAGTTTCATTGTCCAGGGGGCAGAGGGTGGTCGGCTGGAGGAGGGGGGCGTTTGGGGGAGCAGTCTTTGTGTGTGTGTGTTCTTGTCTTCCCTTTTCGTGTTTTGTCTTTCGTCTTTTTGAGCATGCATTGTGTGTTTTTATGTATTGTTGTGTATGTACGCGCGTTGTGTAAACTTCGCTGAGAAAAAAAAGAGGGAATGGGTGGTTTGCCAGCAAAGAATGCAGACAGACCCCCCATCCTTCTTTCTCTACCCGTAGGAGGGGGATGGGTGTTTTGCCAGCAAAGAATGCAGACAGACCCCCCCATCCTTCTTTCTCTACCCGTAAGAGAGGGGTAGGGGATGAATTCACAGCCACATTCTGAGATCGGCAAATTGATTCATTCGCGAATAAGTTAATAAACGAAAATAAAATTAATAAAGGGCTGCGTTAACATTCACAAACATGTTGTGTATAAAAGACATTCTTCCTGCCAAATTTGATTCTGCCGCGAGGCCTCTCTTCTCCACAGAACCGAGGCTGCCTTGTCATCACAAGAGTACTGGACCGGGTGCCATGGAGTGGGCTGTCCTGTCTCATCGGGAGACCTGTCCAACCATGCAGCAAGGAGACTTTGGTCTCCGCTCGACGTCCTCATGAATGACATAACACTGTTTCTTCTTTCCATAGCTTTTTGACGAATGTCGTTTACTTGAAACAAAAACCTGAATTAAATAATTAATTAGACTGAGTTAGCAAATAAATAAAGAGAGCGGACAAATGAATAGACAGAAGCCGAACTACAGTGAATTTGTAAAATTAACAGCGTTGAAATTGTGCCACATTGTCCTCAAGAGTGATTTGAACATTGGCCATTTGCGTTTTGGAGTTATTTATGAGATTTGGATTTGGCCCGCTGTGTCTAAAAAACTGGGGGATGGTGTTTAAGCAGTGAGACCATTGCATTCCTTAGGATAACAATCATGTATGTTTTTGCTCAAGTTTTTCCTCTATCACGGTTCAATTGAGGAAATAAATATGTTTATCTCAAATTGAACTGAAATGAGCAAGATAGATGTTGCTAGATTCAATGATAAATGATTATGATTAATTCACTCTTTTGAAGCTACATGCCCTTTTCCATGAAAGACAAATCATTTTGAAATCCTGATTTGGGCAAATGCGAAATGGAATGGAAATTGTATAAAATGAAAGAATCAAAGAGTGACTTTATAAAATTATAAGTTTAGTTTTGTCAAACAGAGCTGAACCATGTTCTGTCCACAGCTTGTTCAAGCCATTTGAAACAAGCCAGTGTTATTTACGATGCCTCTTATCAAGGGTTTTTGTCAGCACAGAGCTTCAAAGACGGGTTTAAAACACCCAGAGACAATTCTGGGGCCCCACTGTGCTGGCTCCTAAACGACGGTTCAATTGGAAAAAGTAAATAAAATGGTCAGTAAATTGGGCTGAATAAGAGGAACATTTATCTTGAATTGGGTGGAATTGGCAAGGTAAATGTAACTAAATTTGCTGGTGATTAAGTCCTTAAAGAGATTCACCAGTTGATATTGTTGGACATTTCATAGAAGGAAAGTTTATAGATTTATTAAGATAATGATTGTGACGTGATCATTACACTGGTTTTGACCTGACAATTGTCATCCCCTGAAATCTTTGATTCATAAAAACGATAAATTGAATTTGATCGGATGCACCTTTATTAGTTTCTGAGCAGAGAAATTAATTTCAAAAGGAAAAGATGGAGTTGCAAAATTTGATGACTGAACTTTTTTCATTATGCTTTTTGTGCAGATGATGTGTAAAGCAACAATTCGCAAACAGAGCTGGGATGATGGTTGAGAAATTGTTCCATTTGCAGGATGAATTGATGAACTGTGGGGTGCATAAGCCATTTGCATCCACCCATCCTTTGATTTTCATCCGGAGTATCATCCGAACCGAATTTGCATTCTTGGTGTCTTTGGAGACAAAGTTTAATCTCTGCTTCAATTGTCATTGGAGATCCAACAAAGGAGAGGCCGCAATGGCTGGTGGGATGCACCTGCAGAACTAGAGTTGGCACACCCACCTGATGATTTGGGATCGATGACAAAGCCCATATTGAGAATAGATTTGTTTTCCAAAAGCATAATGTGTGGCATTTATTGTAATGCATGACAATTTTTATTGCACATATTTCTCATCCAACCATCTAGCGAGCAACGAATTGTTACAATTAGGCTTGATTGAATGAAAAGTATTCAACGTTGGACATGAAATGGAGGAAATCCAACGTTTATTAAGACAGCATGCAGATGCTAATTTATCTTCTGGCTACCTTTGCGTACAGCGATGACATTTGTCAGTTCAAAAGTAGTTTATAGTTACGACAAAAAGTGCAGGATAACCTGTCAAGATTGCGAATTATTATCATTATTATTATGAATTGACTGCAGTGCACATTAGAGGAATTTCTCACCGGTAAGAATGAAATTGGCAAATGAGTTGAGTGGGCACCGATGTCAGCCAGAGATTCAGGCGAAATCAGATATATTGTGTAGGGCTTCCACGCTAACCAGCTTCTTTCAGAATTGAGAGAAGGAGATCCTTCAGAAGGGGAGGACTCCTGCGGAATCCGTGCCAGGGTGGCCGCAGATGAAGCTGGGTTGCGCGAATGGATGTCCTACGCAGAAGCGAAACTGACTGTCAACTGGTGCCCTCCAACTGATTGACAAAAGGCGAGTACGAGATGACCACACAGATGACCAAGACCATGTCAACTTGTGCAAATTGTAGAAGGCTGTCCTCCACCCATACAATTTGGCGACATGCAAATGTCCACCAAAAACACATTTTTGCTGAGATGATTTGCTTGGGTGCCAGAAAAGGAGTAACAGCAGGAGAAGCTGTGCTCAATGTACAACATTTTCGTGGTACACGCTACATGAATTGGTTCTCATGCAGGTGTTGAGAGACATGCCAAAATTTGGCCTCCAAAATTTTTGACCAATAATTGACAGTTTTATGCAAATTGATGATCCGTGCAATGTAAAAGAAGGATCGTGTTCCGCGCAAACGTTCCCAATTGGCATATTGAGACTTTTCATGTCTCAACAGAGGGGAGTGGCAATAGCTTAGATCATCATTGCCAAAATTTTCACTTTTGGTGTTGAGTGATGTTGGCTGCAACGTCATTCCCCAAGAAAGTGGTGCCCTCCAGAAATGCAGACTCACTAACAACTAACATACACTAACCAACTAAAATCTAACAATAACAATGTCTGCCATTTCTGTGAGAGAATGCATTGGAGAGCCTAAACGATGAGACATATTTTGATAGGGAAAGAAACACCAAGAAAGGGTGCTGTGCAGAATGAAACCATCCCTTCAACATGTGACCTGGCACAAGTCTTCTTTTAGTCTCCACAGGACGGAGCTGCGGTCTGAAGAAGATGACGTGGGCCACCCCAAAGTGGGATGGACCGGTTGCAGAGCTGCTAGCCGTCTTCGCAGCAACAAGCTTCGTCTGGACTCTCGAGGACACAACACCGTTCGTCAAGAAGATTCCCGATGCACATCACTGGAGCCGACAGACACACACCTTCTCCCATTCACCAGCTCATCCGTACCACACCCTGGGGCCTGCTTGCGACAAATGCTACAAACAATTTTGTTCCTACTCGTCATCCTGGTGATCAGCATCCAGGATCCCATGAAGATTTGACTATTGTAGCTAGCGAATGACATTACTTTGATTTGAGAATGTTTCCATTGTGATTTTCTTTTTTTTTTCTTTTTTCTGTTCACATCCACCAATGTTAAATATGTTCGTCAGGGGGGAGATGTTGGGGTAATTCGCCATACAAACATCTCTAAACATCGCTCCGTAGTCTTTGTTTACATTTTGAACTTCCTCATATGTCATATCCTGCCTTCCTTTACACGATGTCGCATTTTCATTACGTCACATCCTGTCGCGTCATTACTATGCGCCGCATAAATACTCCTGCAGCTCGTTCGTCTCTCTCTCTCTCTCTCTCTCTCTCTCTTTCTCTCTCTCTCTCTCTCTCTCTCTCGCCATGCTCTGTCCTCCGTCCACACCGCGATGTCTCCGAGCTCTCCCAATTAAATCAACTTTCTGTTCAAGACCTGGCTCCCTGATTATTTAACCATCAATCTCCATCAACACCCGTCGCAATAAACCAAGGGCGAACGATAAAAATACTCCAACAAACTCCTTGCCAATGAGAGCCACCACGTCCAGCACAGCACCATTGACTTTCATCCGAGAGGGACAGAAAAAGCCCAACCATCCTCCTGCCAAACCAGAAGTTGGACAGCTATCCAGGGCCCGCGATTGGGAAATGCGGGTTGACATTGGCCAGCAATTGGTTTTCCCAGCGGAGATTGCAGCCACCACCCTCAGACCAGACGTGGTGCTCTGGTCCCCTTCACTGAAGGCTGTCTACATCGCAGAACTCACAGTCCCGTGGGAAAACTCTGTTGAAGAGGCCTATGAGCGCAAGAAGCTGCGCTACACAGAACTCGCAGTGGATGTGCAACAGAGGGGATGGAAAACCAAGGTATATCCAATTGAAGTTGGATGCAGAGGGTTTGTGGCTTCCTCCACCATCAGCCTGCTAAAAGACCTGGGTATCCACGGACAGGCTCTGCGGCACGCAGTTAAATCAGTCTCTGAAGCCGCAGAAGGAAGCGGCCAGTGGATCTGGATGAAGAGCAAGGACCCTTGTTGGGCTCATAGAACAGCAACCTAAGACAAAACACCCCTCCCACCCACCAGCTTCTCAACATCTGATTGGGCATGGGACACAAGCGCGGGCGTGATCAACCTGTCGCTGGCCACCATCGATGACGGTGTCTAGTGATTAAAAGGCCGAAACACCCAATGATTCTTTGGCATACTACTGACGATGTGTCCCAAATTCACAACCTCTCATCCCTGAGGCACAGCTCCCACACCACTCTCAACATCAAGGCTAATCTCATGTGAGGACCACCCATTGGCACAAAAGGACAGAATAACATCACGTCCAGTGTTTCATGATTCTTCTTTTGACATTCCTTAAAAGACTACTGAGGGTAACCACGTGTTGACGATTTTATATACACATCCTTATACTTCTGATGTTAATTTTAATTTCTACTCTTTTTTATTTATTTAGTTTAGTGTAAGTTGTTACTTTACATGTAGTTCAGTGTGAACTGTAAGTTGTTACTTCACGTATTTGTAGTTTAGTGTGAACTGTTACTTTCAACATTCTTAGTTCAGTCTGATTGTGAACTTTTGTGACAGGTTGTAAATTATCGTATTTCCTATTTTGGTTACATTCGCGTAGTTCTATTGGTTTACAAATGATATATATCGAAAATGTTTATTTAAACATGGAACGCCTGCTTCGGTTCATGTTTCGTGTCGGACCGATTTAGATCGTTGGACCGGAAATTGTTGTGCGCGTACGTTTGCATTAGATCGGGGCATTCGAAGTAAACCACTGTTGAGTCAAGACGTATCACATTGCTTGTCTTGTGGTTTTTTTCTGGATCCCACAACACCGTATCTCCCTTACTATAGTGGAGAGCGCAACATTTTGGAGGCACCGCTGGGATATTTGCGTTCGAGTGTTGTCTACTCGCCGTGGGTAGAAGCTCGCGCCGAATATCCCCAATCAACCCAGTCGGAGTGGCGTCGCCGTTTACTGGTTTGTTTCTACATGTGCTCTAGTTGCATCTCTGTGCGTACAGCCACCACTAGAGGGCACTGGAAGACTTTGAAGTGAATCCGGCCAGCTGAACTGCGTCTACCCTCTCGAAAATGGCGTTAGAGGAATTACAGTTGGACATCAAAGGCAAGTTATTTGGACTGAATTTTCAACAGTTGTCAGAGTTATGTGCTGAAATCCAAATATCTGGACTGGAAAGAGAGCAACTTACAGGAAAGACTCGAGGCCAACTAATTAATATTGTGTCAACCTACATTGAAAGAGCTGAATTAGAGCTAGAAGATGGAGGAATGTCAGATTTGCTACGTATAAAGGACTTGATTGAAAGTATAAAAGATTTTGAACCAGGAATAGCCAAACCAAGTGAAAAAGGTCGGGATGCAGTGCGAAAGAGAAGCATAGTGCCCCCAGACACTGCCCCCTGGCGCAAAGATTTCAAAATATCTGGACAAATAGGTGAACTCGGACAAAAAGATAAACTCACATTTCCTAATTTGGTCAGACAGATAGAAAGTGGGCTCAGTAAAGGCTACCAGGGGGATGAGATCATCGATGCAGTGGTTCGTGCCATAACACCAGGTCTGCAGTTGAGAAGCTACCTCGAAGGGAAAGAAAATCTTACCCTAACTTCTTTACGAAGGATTCTCCGATCTCACTATCAAGAGAGAGGAGCCACTGAGTTGTACAAGCAGCTCTCATCGGAAGTGCAGACTAATAAAGAGTCCCCACAGAAATTTCTACTGCATGCAATGGATCTTCGTCAAAGGATTCTTTTTGCATCTCAAGAAGCTGAATCAGGAGTGAAGTATGATCCCACGTTGGTCCAGAGTTTATTCCTGCACACAGTTCTGACGGGGTTACAGAGTGACAATGTAAAGAGTGACATGCAACCTTTCCTCCTGCTAACCACCACATCAGATGAAGTACTGTTAGAAAAACTAAACATGGCATGTGCAAATGAAAAAGAGCGACAGGAAAAAAAGAAAAATGCTGCTGCACGGGTGACAACGCTGAACACTGTCCAGGTAGATGACACACCAGTCCCGATTGGGAAGAAGACAGTCTTAAAGCAGAATACTGTTACTGTGCCGAATGAACTCCTTTCAGAGATCAAAGAGATGAGGTCAGAGATGATGCTGTTAAAAGAGCTGCGTGCAGAAGTGTCCCAGATCAAAGAGACTATTCAGAAACCAACAGCCACTTCTCAGCCCACCAGCGGAGGACCTGAACGCCTGCCTGACCACTACCCTGAACAGGTCGCCTTCACTCCACCTTCACAATATCAGGTAGATCCACCAGCCAGGCACTACTACACCCAGCACTCCCCATCAGCTCTTCAGCAGTACCACCCAGCACCAGGGCCCAGGCCGATGAGGGGGGCAGCACAGTTCCAGCAGCGGTTCGCCCCTCCGCAGTACTACATGCCCCGTCGCCCTCAGCCCAGGTGTTATTCTTGTATTCAGACAGGTGAAGAATATTGTCAGCACTGTTTTAAATGTGGAAGTAGTGAACATTTCAGAGCAGGCTGCAAAGCACAGAACTCAGCTAGGAACCATGCTTTAAACTAGAAAGGGTTACTCCAGTGGGACATGGTGTGACCACAGAGACAGATAGGTCCCAGTGTTACAGTGGTGCTATGAAAATGGAATGTAAGCCCCACACACGTGGCCCCGTTCAGAAGAGACATAAGCAGTCATTTGTCGAGCGTACAGATAAGAACCAGTGTGGCAAATTACCTTCGGTCAGGGAGTTAGTGGGAAAGAAATGTCTTATTCGGTGCTTTTTGGGTAACAAAAGGGTTGAAGCACTCTGGGACTCGGGGTCCCAGGTGTGTGCTGTAGATGAGTTATGGAAACAAACAAACTTACCTGACGTGTCATTGAAAAATGTGAATGAACTTATTGACCCTGATAACAATCTCAATATTGTGGCAGCTAATGGAACGGATATGCCTTATGTAGGATGGCTTGAGATATCATTTAAACTTGGTGCTAATGATCCAGGGCTACTTGTACCAGTATTAGTACTAAAAGGTGACCAGCAACAGTGTCCTATCATAGGGTTTAATGTCATTGAGCGTCTTGTGTTAGATAGCCTCTCTAATGAGTCACAAACAGGGGATACAGAAAAGCTCTTGAAATCGGTTAGACTAGCTTTTCCCCACCTTAAGCGCAATAAAGCTGCCACTTTCATAAAAGCAGTTAGTCTGGGACAAGCACATGAGTACCGTGTAAAAACAACAAATGAGAGATTCACTATAGCCAGGCATAGCTCACTTATTATTCCATGCAAAGTACAGGCTAAGCCCTTTAAGGAAGATGTTACATTGGTTTTTGAGCCAAGTGAAAACCCACAGTGGCCAGATGGCCTCGAGCTTTGTGACTCGTTGGTCTCAGTTAAGGCAGGTTCCATCCCTAGGATAGTTGTTAGTGTCCAGAACCCTACTAATCATGATATTAGGTTTCCAGTAAAGGCTATTATTGGTACAGTGCAGTCGGTAGGGTCTGTCTACCCACTTAACATATTTAAAAGGGACCTTCCTTCAGTGGTTGTCAATGAGGTCCATGTCCAGAATACCACCATCGCTCTCAGTGAGCAGTGGGACCCCCCAATTGACCTTTCTCATTTGGACGAAGATAAAAGAAAGACCGTTCAGCAGATGTTGAGAGAGGAATCGGCATCATTTTCAAAATCGGACGACGACATAGGGTGTGTGGAAAACCTACAAATGGACATTTTGTTGAAAGACACTGAGCCTGTTTCAAAGACATATATGTCTGTCCCAAAGCCAATGTACAGAGAGGTGAAAGACTATTTACAGGACTTGATAGCGCAGGGGTGGGTGGAAAAGTCCACTTCCTCCTACTCATCCCCTGTCGTCTGTGTCAGGAAAAAAGATGGTACACTGCGCTTATGTATTGATTACAGAGAGCTGAACCGGAAAACACACCCTGACCGGCACCCCATCCCACGGGTACAGGACGTGGTGGATAGCCTTGGGGGTAACACCATCTTCTCGCTGCTGGACCAAGGCAAAGCATACCACCAGGGGTTCATGTCCAAAGGGAGCCGACACCTGACTGCCTTCGTGACCCCTTGGGGCCTTTATGAATGGATTCGAATTCCGTTTGGACTCATGAATGCACCAGCAGCGTTCCAGCGGTGTATGGAACAATGTCTGGAGGGGTTACGGGACGAAATATGTGTCCCCTATCTTGATGACATTCTTGTTTTCAGCGGGACATTTGACAACCACGTTGAGGACGTCAGACGAGTGTTGCGACGTCTCAGGGAAAATGGAATAAAACTCAAAGCCCGAAAGTGTGACCTCTTTAAGCCGGAAGTGAGGTACCTCGGCAGGATTGTCTCTGCTGAGGGGAGCAGAATGGACCCGGCAGATACAGCAGCAGTGCGTGCCCTGAAAAACAAGCAGCCAGGCACTGTCGGTGAGCTTCGAGCCATTTTGGGACTATTAAGCTATTATAGGCAATACATCAAAGATTTCTCTTGTATCGCTAGTCCCTTGTATGCTTTGCTTAAAGCCCCTCTGAATGTTGAGACTCAGCAGCATCAAAGACAAAAATGGAAAGTGAGACATAACAGTGTGTCTTCCAACACACGTATTGAGTGGGGTGATGAGCATCAGTCAGTGTTAGAGCAGCTAATAGACTGTTTAGTTCAACCACCAGTTTTAAGTTTTCCTGACTTCGCGCATCCTTTCATTTTGCATACAGATGCCTCTAACCGGGGTTTAGGTGCTGTGTTGTACCAAAGACAAAATGGCAAACTTCGCGTGATAGCCTATGGCTCTCGGACATTAACTGCAGCTGAGAAGAATTATAATTTACACTCGGGCAAGTTGGAATTTTTGGCGCTTAAGTGGGCGATCACAGACAAGTTTCGTGATTATTTGTACTATGCACCATTCTTCACTGTGTATAGTGACAATAATCCACTCACGTATGTACTGTCGACTGCTAAGTTAAATGCAACTGGGTGCAGGTGGGTCGCAGAACTTTCTGATTTTAATTTTACTGTTAAATATCGTCCCGGTAAGGAAAATGTTGATGCAGACAGTTTATCTAGGATGCCCCTTGATATGGTAACATATATGGAAGGATGTACAAAAGAAATGTCGTATGATGCTGTGAGTGCTGCCGTACAAGCGGTTGACCAACAGAACGAGTCTAGTGCAGCTTGGTCTATGGGAATCTCAGCTATGTGTGCCGAGGTGTCACTAAACACACCGATAGCCCCATTGACTGTTGGACAGATCAAGCTAGATCAAGAGACTGACCCCATTATAGGACATATTATTAGATACAAACTGGCGGAGACGAAACCGCTAGGTACTGAACTAAGAAAGCATTGTCCTCAAGTTGTTTGTCTTGTGAGGGAATGGGACAAGCTACACTTTAATGACAGAGGTGTTTTGTACAGAAAAACGGCAAACAGAACCCAACTACTGCTTCCTGAAAAACACAAGGTGACAGTGTTAAAAGAGCTGCATGATGAAATGGGCCACCATGGTGTAGAAAGGACTCTTTCCCTTGTAAGGGATCGTTTTTACTGGCCCTTTATGCAAAAAGAAATAGAGGACTATGTACTGAGAGAGTGTGTGTGCCTAAAACACAAAAAGCCCAACCGTGAGACCAGAGCCCCTCTTACTAATATTGTGACTACTCAGCCTTTTGAACTTGTCTCCGTTGACTTTTTGCATCTTGACAAATGTAAGGGTGGTTATGAATACGTGCTTGTGCTAGTAGACCATTTTACACGTTTCGCTCAAGTTTATGCTACAACGTCCAAAGCTGGCAAAACAGCGGCAGACAAAATCTTTAATGACTATGCTTTAAAGTTTGGGTTCCCCCTTCGAATTCACCATGATCAGGGTGGTGAATTTGAAAATCAACTTTTTGCTCAACTGAAGGAATATTGTGGGGTTGCGGGTTCAAGGACAACCCCCTACCATCCACAGGGAAATGGACAAGTTGAACGATTTAATCGAACACTGATCCAGATGTTAAAGACACTGACAGAGAAACAAAAGAGTAACTGGAAAGACTCACTAAACAAACTCGTTTATGCTTACAACTGTACCAAAAGTGAGGTGACAGGGTTCTCACCTTTTTACTTACTTTATGGACGTTCACCACGTTTGCCAGTTGATATGTTGTTTAGTTTGAATCCAGACTCGAACCAGGGTGAAACCAACCAGAAGGACTATGTGAAGAAGTGGAAACAGGGCATGGAGGAAGCGTATGCGATCACGCAAGAAAATAACAACAAAGCTGCTGCCAGGAGTAAGAGACTATATGACAGTAAACTAAAGTATTCTACCCTGTTGCCCGGTGATCGTGTTCTGGTTCGAAACTTAACCCCACGTGGAGGTTCAGGCAAACTGAGAAACCACTGGGAGGATGTTGTTCATACAGTGGTTCGTCAAGTCAGCCAAGACATTCCAGTTTATGAGCTGAAACCTGAGAGGGGGAAGGGCAGATCTAGGATACTCCACCGCAATCTCTTGCTGCCATGTGATCATTTGCCATTAGAGACTTCACTACAGTCCCAGTCCAAGGAAAAGTCCACTCGGCAACGACCGAACAAGATGCCGGAAATGGATCCGGAAGAGGATGATGAGGAGGATGAGTATTATCCAGTGTTGCATCGCCAGAGCACCCGACCAGACTCACCAGAACCGCGGGACGTGAGCTTTGTGGAGACAACCCACCATGATGACAATCAACTGGGGAATGAACTGCCGGGGACGGAGCCGGGAGCTGCGGAAGTTGACCAATCTCAGGAGGGCAACATTGGTCCGGAAAATGATCCACCTGTGACAGTGTGTCCCCCTTTTCCCCAGCCACCCCCCAGTAATCCTGATATTGGGGGAAATCAACGGCCACGACGAGAACACAGGAGACCCAAGGTATTCACGTATGATCGCCTTGGTTCGCCATCTTGCTACAATGTAGGGACAGTACCATATCATGGTGAACAGACAATGCCTTGGATGTATGGCGCACACCCCTATTATGCCACGAAATACTACAGAAATGGTTAATCGACACTTCGGTTTAATAGAACAGTGAGATGGAAACAAGAAGACCCCGATGAGCCCTGTATAAGTAAAACGGAATGTATGAAAAGAGTTCCAGTCTGTGAATTGTTGATTGTTATAATGTAAACAGAATGTATGAAAAGAGTTCCAGTCTGTAAACTGTTCATTATTATAGTTCATATTTGGATGCAGTTCATAATACCGTGCGTCATTGTTTTGGGCACGTCGTCCAGCGTATTTATGTATTTACTAGTACATATGTTGGGGACAACATCTATTTTGAGGGGGAGTATGTGACAGGTTGTAAATTATCGTATTTCCTATTTTGGTTACATTCGCGTAGTTCTATTGGTTTACAAATGATATATATCGAAAATGTTTATTTAAACATGGAACGCCTGCTTCGGTTCATGTTTCGTGTCGGACCGATTTAGATCGTTGGACCGGAAATTGTTGTGCGCGTACGTTTGCATTAGATCGGGGCATTCGAAGTAAACCACTGTTGAGTCAAGACGTATCACATTGCTTGTCTTGTGGTTTTTTTCTGGATCCCACAACACCGTATCTCCCTTACTATAGTGGAGAGCGCAACACTTTCACCTTTGTAACTAGTAGCTGATAGGCTCATTTGAAATGTTGTCATTCCAGCTGGCTACCTCGTGTGAGGTTTCTCCCTCGATTGAGTGTCTTTAAACTATCCGGAAGACTAGGTTTTCTACTTTGGTTCCTGCTTGATTCTTACATTCAAACAAGTGATTGCGCTTCAATCACAAAATTGGATCTATCACTCACTGGTGCTTTCTACTATCTTTGCGCTGCTTTTTCCCCTGTATATGATAGTTGTCCATTTTAAGCTCTAAAAGCGCTGCATAAATCAACGTGTTCGACCAAAGACTAATTCCTTGTGTGTTCTACCTACTTGGCAATAAAGATGATTCTGATTCTGATTGTACTGTACTCTACTCTTAGTCTTGCTTCAACTACTCATTCCCATAGTTTCATCAACTTTATTCCTTTAGTTACTACAACTCTGTACATCTACCTTGTTCTTAAAAATTGGCACCAGTACACTTTGCCTCCATTTGTCAGGCCTCTTCTCACCATCTAAGATTGTTGGATTATTTTTATCATTCGCCCTTGGTTCATTGCTTCGACGGGTGTAGATGGAGATCGATGGTTAAATCATCAGGGAGCCAGGTCTTGAACAGAAAGTTGATTTAATTGGGAGAGCACGGGACATCGTGGTATCGGCCGCGGAGGGAGCAGGAGAGAGAGAGACGAACGGGCTGCAGGAGTATTTATGCGGCGCATAGTAATGACGCGACAGGATGTGACGTAATGAAAATGTGACATCGTGTAGGCAAGATATGACGTATGAGGAAGTTCAAAATGTAAACAAAGACTACAGAGCGATGTTTACAGATGTTTGTATGGCGAATTACCCTAACAAAGATCTTGTTGAACAACCCAGTCAAAAACACCAACAAATGGAGGTATGGAAGTGTCATGGAGAGGTTCCTTGACACTTACATACCTCCATTTGTAAATCATCAGGCCAGAGCGCCTTTATACGCTTCATTTTCTTCAGCACTCTCCTCACTTCCTGTCTACTCTCTTTTGTGTGACAAAATCAGCTTACCCATCAGCAGTCCTCTTTCTCCTAGCGTGCAAATAATATATGCATTTTTTCCATTCAAAAATCAAACTCATTCAGGAAAGATTAAAAACATGTTTCCGCCAATACTACTCAGTTCATTTTGTGGGAATTATACGGGCAACTTGGTCCTAGGGCAGATAGTATGGTCACAATCCCCTGCCTTGAAAGGGTACAGCACTCTTGAAAGACAACTCCTTGGTAAGTCATAACAGACATCTGGACCAAAACTAAATACATAAATCGTATCAGAGCAGATTAACTATCACATAGACCAATAACGTTCATAGCGCGTTTCCACAAATCGATCAAGAGAAGGCAATCTATGCATGGTTAACAACACCTTTGATTAATATTTTGTGGGGATGCATCATTTTACATACCAACATCTCATATTCTTTAGAAGACAGCAAAAGAGGGGGAGAGTTGTCAGCTAACTTTATTACAGAAGTGGATACGCCTGCTGAACACTGCAAATTTGATCCATTGAAAGATGAAAAAAATAAGAGCCATGAGAATCCTCAAGCTGTCAGAGGGCAGTTTGACCGTAACCCAACTCTGTCTAAAACAATAATTTATATCAGGCAACAGGAAGAAGTGAGAAAACACAAACAGCCGATAAAAAGTGGCACATCCAGACAGAAGAGGCCACATTCAAAAGTAGGGATCAAGCGCTGCACAAACATGCCCTGAACCAGTGGTTCTTAATCTTGTTGGAGGCACCGAACCCCACTAGTTTCATATGCTAATTCATCGAACCCTTTTTTCAATTACTGTGCTCACTAACTGCAGACAAGACATTTGCGGCTGAGGATCCACCAAACCCCTGAGACCGACTCACCGAACCCCTAGGATTCGATCTAACCCAGTCAAAGAATCACTGCCCTAAAGCAAGGGTGTCAAGCTATTTTTTTGCCATGGGAGACATGGTAGTTGATAGAGTGTTTTTATGCACATCGGTAAACATTATGCTATTTCATGTTTAGCTTAGTACATTTTATGTTATTTCATGCTTAGATCAGTACATATTATGTTATTGCATGTTTAATTTAGTCTACATGGATTTATGAAGCTTATTAGTTGAATAGTTGCGAAAGCAGAATGTAACAAGCATCAACTCTCAGTCTAATGTTCTTTCAAATACTTGTCCGTAGCTGATTGGACGACGGATCACTGCTGTGTAGTTTTAAAAACTAGTTTGAGGAGGCGGGCTGTGTTCTTCTTGGCTTCCCGCTTCCGACGAGAGATGTCCTCTTTTTGTTTTACGAGAATAAAGTAGTTTTTTTTCTGTTCATCATCTATCGTCACCGCTGGTGTCCGGTTAAAACTTCGTTTGTCTTTCCTGGTTCGCGCATTGTCTGGAGTTCACTTGATAAAAATATCAGCAAGTACAATAGATGGTGAACAAAAAACTACTTTATTCTAATGAGACAGAGAAAGCACTTCTCGTCTCGGTGGGACGAAGACATGAGCACAAGAGCACAAAGAACAAAGAGCAAAAGAGCAAATGAGCAAAAGAGACCGAGCTCCCTCTCTGACAAGTTTTTAAACATACAGAGTGGCGATCTGTTGTCCAATCAGTTGCGAACAAGTCGACCTTTCCCGTCCAATCGGTTACGAGCAACTCAGCGTTGGGCGGGTCTCAGCTTGAAGTTGGAGCTGTTGCTTTTTCTCCACGACTATTGAACTA
This sequence comes from Hippocampus bargibanti, assembly GCF_051943395.1. Lineage (NCBI taxonomy): Eukaryota > Metazoa > Chordata > Actinopteri > Syngnathiformes > Syngnathidae > Hippocampus > Hippocampus bargibanti. Next base: position 11,939,595 of record NC_142741.1, read on the forward strand.
ATAAGACTGATAGTTTTATTTAACTAAATTAGACTGAAATTAAACGTGCACAATTCATTATATATGCTAAGCTAAACATGAAAAAACATATGTTTACTTAATCTAAACATGAAATAACGTAATATGTTTACTAATGTGCATAAACACTCTATCAGCTGGTATTTCATCATAAAACTTCGTTGAACTCCGAACCAGAAGAGAAACAGGAATTAGAACCTCCTCTCGGGCGTCGTTACGAATTTGTGCCCTACATGGAACAATTTGAAATGTTGGTTCAGACTTTAGTAAGCATCATGGAATTTGACAAGTTTGATTTGCTTTCTTTCCCAGGCCAACTACAATGATGTGGTGGGCCAGATTTGGCTCCTTTGACACCTGTGACCTAAACCAACTGAGAAAGGAAATTGTATCAAGACACAGAGGCCCAGTTGGCAGGGGCAAAAGTCTTCTCGATGTCTTCTCAAAGTTGAATGCAACATCTGGGTTTTGTTATCTGGAATCATAGCCTTACAGTAAATGACATTCATTGGCCTTTTGGAAGATATGTTTTCAGAGACTCATTATTGGCGCGACATTTTCAGCAAAGACGGAGGCTGCCCCGTGTGATGCGGGTGACATCTCGGTCTTTGGTCAAGATAAAGCACAGCGTGACAAAAGGCTACGGGAAAGACTCAAAAAGGGTGAAAAAGCCAACCTCATTCTCAATGAAAAATGCAGGTTTACTGTTGAATGAGGGAAATTCGATGGACATTATTGCAAAAGGATGTGAGTTAGATATGGATAAAATCAATGCTACAAAGTCGAGACCTGTTGTGTACATCTCTTGTGGTCTGACACCAGTGGCGGTCCGTGCATTACACACCTAGGCCTTCAGTGAAGTCCTGCTTAGTCCGACTTGAACAAATATCCCTCGTAATACCATAATTTATGACACAACGGCTGGAGATATCATTTACAAAAGCACACACACGCAGTACTGGGCGTGGCATCACCTTAATCGTCTACAACACAGGCTATTTTCCAGAGCAATTACACATCAATAAATCTGCATCAGCAATTAGAACTTGTCATATGTGATACTACAAACACTTAAAAATAAAAGGAAATTTAAAATCATTTGTCCACAAAGTTTTATTAAGTCCACCAAGAATATGCAATCTTTAACAAGATTTTAGGCTAAATTACTAAATGTCAGTTTAATATAAGAAAAACAACAAGACGTTCACAAAACGAACTATTTGTTGAAAATAAAAGTAAACAAATCTTTTTCATTTGTTCTTGAGAATAGGCCTACATGTGACAGCGAGTTGTCCTCTCCTTCAGCCATTGTGGGTTAAACAAGATAGTATATATACTTGGTTTTTCTGCTAAAGTTTGTCTGATCTGTTGTAGTTTGGTTGATTTGCATAGCGCTGCCTCCACTGAGGGCTGAGGTAAAGTGAGTATCCAATCACAGGATGCGTACATGTCATGTTCAATGCGAGGCCCTCTAGCTGGCCTTACTGTGCCAACTCGTGATATGATTGGCTATCGGAACTATATATCAACTACATGTGCCCGTTCATGTACAGCGCACAGACGCCCTCATTGTTGATTCTGAAGGCGTCGGTCAGATTTCATACAGCCTGGCAACACAAGCTAGCTGAATTCTGATTGCATTAAAAACTCCGACCTAAAACTACAACACTGAAAGGAGCATAAACAAATGGATATAATATAACATCAAGAAAACAGTATGTAGAATAATTATATATATATTTAGAAAAAATAATTTTTTAATGAAATTGACTTTTATTATAATTATGATAATGATGTCTGATGAGGGCGGCCCGGTAGTCGAGTGGTTAGCACACCGGCTTCACAGTGCAGAGGTCGCCGGTTCGCGTCCCGGTCCGGCCTCCCTGTGTGGAGTTTGCATGTTCTCCCCGGACCCGCGTGGGTTTTCTCCGGGTCCTCCGGTTTCCTCCCACACTCCAAAAACATGCATGGCAGGCAGATTGACCACTCCAAATTGTCCCTAGGTGTGAGTGTGAGTGTGAGTGTGACTGTTGTACGTCTTTGTGTGCCCTGCGATTGGCTGGCAACCAATTCAGGGTGTCCCCCGCCTCGTGCCCGAAGACAGATGAGATAGGCTCCAGCAACCCCCGCGACCCTAATGAGGAATAAGCGGTACAGAAAATGAGATGAGATGAGATGAGATGAGATGCCTGATTATGTTAGGCGAGCAGAGAAGGCCTTGCTGGCTCTGACGGCCCACTACTGTCTGACACCCATGGAGGTGCAATATGTGCAAATTGAAAAGGAAGCTGGCCCAAGTACATGGGCCTGTGAGTCCGTACCGAGTAGGCTTGTAATTCACAGCGAGATCTGATTAGGGAGAATCCTTCTACATTCAAATACATAAAATGTGTGGAGAGAACTGGTCGATGTTTTGATATTATTTTTGTTAGATTGCTGCGATATGAACACAAGCAAATACATTTTTGCCATTGTCTTACTGAGAAGCAAGTGTATTTGCACGCATGCAGAGTCATTATTTTTATAAATCCCCAAGGCTTTCATGAAATGCAGTTAAATTCATGAAATTCAGTTTTTCAAAAATGTATATCTTGCAAATAAGAAAAAAAACATCTATTTAAACTAAATCAATTTACTTGTGTAGAAATGTTGTATAAATACCGTATGTTCTTTGTTTTTTTTAATCCTGAGGTGCGGTCACTCAGCGTGCAAAAGCATACAGGGGTTAACAATATTTTCAAAACATCATGTGACTTGCCTCAATGCGTTCTGACAAACAAGAAATACATTTTGTTCTTTAGCTTTCACGTATAGAGGCCCATTTCTGTGTAAGGCAAGGTAGTGTGAACTGATATTTTCACTGTCTTATCTTATCTCAGTCAGTGGTGCAAAGGACAGTGTGACTGATTTACCTTGACATTATTTCTGTCACGCTTAACGAGAGGAGTGCCGGAGAACTGAAGAGGATTAGAAATTTCAAGTTAAAAAAAAAACAGCAGATGACGGCTCAAAAAGGAGCAGCAAACTGGAGTGCACTATTGAATAAATGTCGAAATAAATATGCATTATGTGTATGATGCTTCATTGTACTTTACATTTCAAATGTCAGTCTTGAGATGAAAGACTGAAGGAATATTGTATAGGAAATATTTGTTACCCTCGTGAAGATAAGACAATCGGACAATGTATGATTTTTTTTGTTCTTTTGACTTCAAGACGGCTTCGCGAGGTACTGATACTGTATATTGTTTTTCTACTTTCATTCCTTTTAAAACTTTGCTGCTGTGAAATTTAAATTTCTCCACTGCAAGACGAATAAAGGCAAATCCAATCCAATACCAGAACTGATGTTTGTTGAAGTAGTATTGAAACATGGAAGTATCAGAAATGTAAATATATCTTATGTCATCACCTTACTGGATTTTACTGTCAATATCATCAAAGTCAAAGACAAAGGTGATATCAGAATCAGAATCAGAATCAGAATCAAAATCATCTTTATTGCCAAGTATGTAGAACACACAAGGAATTTGTTTCCGGTAGAACACGATGCACTACTATCGTTGTCAAAAAAACTGCTAAGTGGCACTATACAGTTCCATTTTGGCTACTGTTGAAAGAGTTCAAAGAGTTAATGGCTTGGGGGAAGAAGCTGTTTAAATGTCTGCTGGATTTGGTGCGCATGGATCGGTAGCGCCTGCCTGAGGGGAGTAGCTGGAAAAGGTGGTGGGCAGGGTGCGGAGGGTCCAGTAGTATTTTCCGCGCCCTAGTATGGATTCTTGCAGTCTGCAAGTCCTCGAGAGTGGGTAGGGCGGTGCCAATGATTTTTTCCGCCGTCCTAACTGTCCGTTGAAGTCGGATTTTGTCCATTTTTGTGGCGGCCCCGAACCAAACAGTGATGGAAGAACACAGGATGGATTCGATGACAGCCGTGTAGAAATGTTGCAGCACCTCCTGTGGCAGGCCATGCTTCTTTAGCAGCCTCAGGAAGTACATTCTCTATTGGGCCTTTTTCAGGATAGAGTTGGTGTTGACCTCCCACTTCATGTCCTGGGAGACTGTGACTCCCAGTAACTTGAAGGTCTCAACGGTTGACACCAGGCAGTTGGATAGTGTGAGGGGTAGCTGTGGTGATGGATGTTTCCTGAAGTCCACGATCATTTCAACTGTCTTGAGCGTGTTCAGCTCCAGGTTGTGACGGCTGCACCAGAGCTCCAGCTGCTCCACTTGTTGTCGGTACGCAGACTCGTCGCCGTCTTTGATGAGACCGATGACCGTGGTGTCGTCTGCGAACTTTATGAATTTGACAGCTGGGTGCGTTGAGGTGCAGTCGTTCGTGTAGAGAGAGAAGAGCAATGGAGAGAGGACGCATCCCTGCGGGGCTCCAGTGCTCGTGGTTTGTGTTGTGGATGATATATTTCCCAGTCTGACCTGTTGTGTCCGTCCTGTCAGGAAGCTGAGGGTCCACTGGCAGATCGTGGGGGACACACCAAGCTGGAGAAGTTTGGGGATGAGGAGTTCTGGGATGATGGTATTGAACGCAGAGCTGTAGTCCACAAACAGGATCCTTGCGTAGGTTCCTGTGTTGTCAAGGTGGTCGAGGATGTGGTGCAGTCCAATGTTGACTGCATCCTCCACAGACCTGTTTGCCCGGTAGGCAAACTGAAGAGGATCTAGCAGAGGTCCGGTGATGTTCTTTAGGTGGTTCAGCACGAGGCGTTCAAAGGACTTCATGACCACAGACGTCAGAGCGACAGGTCTATAGTCGTTCAATCCCGAGGGTGCTGGTTTCTTTGGAACTGGGACGGTAGTAGACTGTTTGAAGCAGGATGGGACTTCACACTGCTCCAGGGATCTGTTGAAGATTTGTGTGAAGACCGGAGCCAGCTGGTCAGCGCAGACTCTCAGGCAGGAGGGGGACACTCTGTCAGGTCCTGCAGCTTTCTTGATCTTCTGCTGCTTGAAGAGCCGTCTAACGTCCAGTTCATGGATGTGTAGGGCAGAGGGCGGAGATACGGTAGTTTCTGGTAATGGTGGGCAGACCGGGAAAATGGGGGTGTCCTTTTCAAATCGGCAAAAGTATGTATTTAACTCATCAGCCATACAATTGTTGTACACTGCTTGGGGGGAAGGTAAACGATAATATGAATTATTTGTTCCCCCTGTCTACATACAGCGCTGTGGTACATGTATTTGAATATTCCAGTCAGCCTCACAGTGAGCGATAAAAAGAAAATATATAAATATTTCTACATTTTATTAACACATAAAATGTAAAATTCATATATATATATATATATATATAGTAAAGTCTCGTTATATCGATATCGGATATATCGATAGTCCCGGTTATATCGATACTATTTCTATGCACGCACGGAGAAAATTACATGCAAACAGGGTCGGATATATCGATAGTCCCGGTTATATCGATATTTTTTCGGACTCCCTTGAATATCGATATAACGAGACTTTACTGTATATATATATGAATTTTACATTTTATGTGTAAATAAAATGTTTGAATATTCAAATACATGTCCCACAGCGCTGTATGTAGACAGGGGGAACAAATAATTGATATCACCTTTGTCTTTGTATATATATATATATATATATATATATATATATATATATATATATATATATATATATATATATATATATATATATATATATATAAGACAATTTAGGCCACTCAGCCAGCCAGCATCTCACTTTGCCACAGCAATCGACTGTGTGATGGCACCGGAGGGGGGAGTGTCCACCGACACGGCCATGACTAGAGCCGAGGCAGGTCGGGCGTCAGTGCTCGGGCGCGTGAGATCCCCGTTACGAGCACGCCGCGTCGGGCCCACGTCCGGCGCCACTGCCTCTTTGAGTCAGTTCGTTGTGCTTCGGGGAGAGGTGGTGGGTTGGGCGCGTCAGCGCCGCAGACAGCCGCGGGGTCGGGCCGCGCGTCAGTGTGAAGAGCAAGGTAAGGCCGGGGAAAGGGCAACTGGTAGAAGACCGGCGACCCAGACCTACGCCCACCCGACGGAAGTGAGTTCCGGAGTTTGGCAGCAGAGTGGCCGAAAGTTCTGCCCCCCAATCGTGGTGAGACGGGCAGATGGCACACAGAGGCACAGAGGTGGAGGGAGGATGAGGATCTTATGGACCAGGAGGGAACGGAAATTTGAAGAAGGACAGACAGAAAGGAGAGATCAAGCATTGCCGCACCCTTGCAGTCTCTGTCATGCAGTCTCTGTAATGCAGTTCTTGTAGAGACGGCTATGATGCCACAGATCCCAGGCTAAAAAAGCTCAGAGTCTAAAAATGCCTCCGTCATCTCCATCCACCTACTGTATACGGCTCCAAAACCTGGCCACTGAGCAACATTCTTGCAGCGATACTCGATGGCTTTGACTACCGGGTCTTCAGGAGGATTGAAGGTATCTTGTGGACCGAGCGAATCAGGAATAGGACTCGAAGGGACACAACCAAACAGCCACATGCCTTGCCTTACAGCAATGCGGGGAGTGCGATGGTATGGCCATGTCATTATCTTGCCCCAGGAACACCCAACCCAATCCATCTTGGCTTTCAACCCCCATCAGGCCAGCTGGACAGAATAGCGCTGGACCTTGAGGCATGCAATGTGACCTATGAACAAGGGTCACATTCACCACACACCACAACACCTTCACCACAATAGATCCAGATGGAGAGACCTGGTTGATAAGGTGTGTTCCATGTGCCAGGAAGTGCAAAAGGACTAAAGAAAAAGAAAAAAAAGAGCTTTTTGGGATTGATGAAAAGTCTTGTCTTTTCCCTACAGAAAGTAAAAATATTGATTGGAGCTGAGGTGCAAATTACAGTCACAGGTAATAACAGGGTGCCGTGAGGGCGTGCATCACAAAAGAAGAAAATTGCCCCTGGCAGGCATCTGGCAGAGAAGGGTGTGTGTCTGTGTGTGTGTGCGTGTGCGTGTGTTTGTATGTCTGCATGTATGTCATACTTTACTAACCCGGGTATTTCTTGACTACAGGAGATGGTATTCAGGCATGCAAAGTGATTATAAGATGAACTTGCAGAGGAAGAGACACATAGGTGGCCAACTGTCAAGACAAGACAAGTTTATTTTCTGTTGCATTTCAAAAGAAATTGATGAAAGTGTTGATTCTGGGTGCTCTTTGATTAATATATCATGAATTGTCACGAACAGAAGCATGCATAGACAGGACATAGCTGTAAAACAAGTACTAATATGAATTAATCAATCAGGGGTGAGGGATATATATGTATTTACAGTAAAGTCGCGTTATATCGATATATTCTAGGGAGTCGGAAAAAATGTCGATATAACCGGACTATCGATATATCCGATCCTGCGCCGAACTGCATTAAAGAGGGGGGGGGGGGGATACGTCAATGGGGGATCTTTGTTATGGCATGTAATTTTATCATTGGGTTCATGGATTGCGTATCTAACATGTTTTTTGTACAGTAGTGAAGTGAAAAATAAAGTTGTGCATAAAATAAAAATGTCTTTACACTTTTTTAATGACTATTTCCTTTCAAAAATGCAACCAACCAATGCTAAATCCTCAAGTTCTATTCACACGAAGCCACGAACGCCAGCATGTACAATCATATGAAAAACAGTGATTGTTGCAAGCAATAAAGATATCTGGATGCAACACAATTAAATACTGTACATGGATGAAAAACCAAAACTGCAACGTTTTCATAACTTACGTTGATGCCGCACATCAAACACTTTCGCGATGAAGGATTTGCTTGTTAGATAGTCCTCCACAGCCACGATTGACTTGTACGTTGTTCGGATATCACAATTCTTCTATTAAATCCATGGTTTAATTGGTGTCAAACAACAGTACTGTATATAACAGGGGTCGGGAACATTTTTGACTAAGAGAGCCATAAAAGTAAAATATTTAGAAATGTTTTTCAGTGAGAGCCACATGCACGGGCGCACATACAAACGCTCGCGCACGCGCGCGCACACACACGCGCAAGCACGCGGCCACTTTTCAACAAAATATCAGAATGTATTATTTAAAATAACTTTGTGATAGTAATCACCGTTAACATGAATGGTTTTCCGTTCCTCGTGATTGGTAAAAATCCAGGCAAACGATCGGAATAAAATTCAATTCGCCGGTCCAGAGGCGAAGTTACTGCTAGCTAGCCTGCACACGGCTCATAAGCTTCCACACTTGCTATCGGCAATCTACTTCTCGCAGAAGTATGTTGATGCTAACGTTAACATGGGGCTTGTTAAAATGTCACTGACATTCGACTGTTTAATCGATGGTACTGTTTCATTGGAAATTAGAATCAGAACAATTTCTCTCCTCTAATGCTCCGGTGCATTCACGCTGAAGTGCACTAGTTGGGCTCATTTACAGGGGCCTTTACCTGTTTCAACATGACGGCCATTATCATCCAATCAAAATGGCGCTTTCAGCCATTCTAGGTCAGTGTCATCCAATCAAAATTGCGCTTTCCGCCAACTGCAGCCCGAACAGGAAATGAACGGCGAAAAAAAAAACAATATGTATTTAGTTTTATCGGCGAGCCATATGCAATCATCAAAAGAGCCATATATGGCTCACGAGCCATAGGTTCCCGACCCCTGGTATACAAGCTATGCTGCTAGTTCTTTTTTAATGTGCTCGCGTCGACAGGATAAACACGGAAGCTGGTTACGTGACAGTTCGAGAGAGTGCCTGGATAGAATGCCGGCGCGCAGCTGTGACATAACAACAGCTCTTGTTTGTATCTGGATGTGATAACGGCTATGTTTTGTTATTAAAAAGACCGACCAGTAGTAATGAAAGCTGTGAGCTATCAACAGTCTCAGCCAATCGCTAGTTTTTTTATTGTGTTTGCATCGACAGGATAAACACAGACGCTGGTTACGTGACTGGGGGATCTTTAATACAGTATGGAATGAAAACTAAACATTGTTGCAAAAACGATTGCATCCATATACAGTAGTGGGCATGTACATACAGTAACACTGCAACAGGGAAACTGCAACGCTTATATCTTACTGTACATTATGTATGCATGTTTTGTCTGAGAACCGTGTTGCATCCGAAAGCCTCCAGTAGAGGGCACCCAGGCTCCATAGGATACAATATACAGTACAGTACAGTAAATCTTTAATCGATTGCAAACATGTATGCTTTACTCTTTCTCTTCTGTATTTGAATCATATCCATGAATGGATGTGTAACAAGAAAGCATATTCTCCAAATCTGAAGCCATTGTTTGGATTCTCCAGCAATGCAAGACGTCTTGGCGTGACGTGAAGTCATTTTTATTGGTGTTTTGCATTTATCATAATGCGTGTTTTGGGGATTGTAGATGCTATAAAACATTTTCTGATGTCACGCTTCAGCAGACAAAACAACAAACATTATTGCAAAAAACGCTTGCATTCATATACAGTACATGTACATAACACTGCAATTATGTATGCTATTTAAAAAGTCATCAATCTTCTTCTGCTTCCCATTTTTATAACCTCTAAAGATGGAGGCCACTGATTTGCTGTGGCGACCCCTTGAAGGGAAAAGCCGAAAGGAAAAGAAGAAGAAGAATATAAACACTTCCATCTTGTTTAACGTTTCTAAAAAAAACGAATGCATTTTCTACGGATTCAAAGCAAGATCGCATGTCCGCAGCACCTTGCAACGCTTTTGTCGGTGTTGCAATAGGTGTGCATTCAGTCGGTTCTTCTTCATCCTCATCATCATCACGGGAATCTCCTGGGGCATACTTGGCTTTGACCTCTGCTGCAATATCCGCATCTGATGAGCTTGGGAATGTCGCAATGTCTTTGTCGACTGCAACATACGATGCAACGTCGGCGACTTTTAGCTTTTCAGCCAACACTGCAAGAGGAATGTTGTCGTCATCCTCTTCATTAGCTGCAGATGTTTCCTCACTGCTTCCGTCACTGCACCCTGGATGTTCAAATTTGCAGTGACGGAAGCAGTTCTTGATGGTGTTTTCAGATACCGTGCTCCACGCTTTGGAAATTGCTGTAACGGCATCCAAAACAGTCCATTGCAGTGTTTTTTTTTTGCTTTGTAGGTGACCGGCAAACTCTTCACTTGGTTTTAATTTAGTTGTAATTTATCGCTACCCGTCATGTTAGCGCACGGCATGATTGTAAGTCTTACTTTTGAACGTTTACCCCCTGCGGCAATCCTCATCCTTGTAGACATATGATTTCTCTGGCTGCAGCTTGTAAAACAAACCAGTTTCATCAGCGTTGTATACATCGTCGGGGTGGTAACCCCTCAGCAGCTCTTGCAGTCTGCCATTGTGCCAGTCGTCAACTTGGTTCTGATCCACTTTCTTGGCCTCTCAAGTAATCTTGCGTAGCTTCAGATCCTTCCAAAGTCAAAAATCAAAGTCATCTTTATTGTCAAATACAATACTGTATGCTAATATGCATGACATACAGCACAGATGACATTATGTAATGTCCTCTCGTTCCCAGCATGCAAGGCACTTATAATGACTTTAACAAACATACAGTAATACAGAACAGTAAACATGAAACATGAAAACGCAAATTTGCCAGGAGAGGGGAGCCACATGTTCACGCGCCGCCATCTTGGGAAAAACAAACATGTACGACAACACAAAGACACAGAGTCATTCATTCTTCAGGACTTGCTGTACTTTTCGTTCCTTGTAGCGATTTAACCAGCCTTTGGAGCATTTAAAGTCGTCATGGCCCAATTCTTTTGCAAGCGCTTCAGCCTTGGTCTGCAGCATCACTGCTGATACCGGGATGTTCTGGTTCCTCGCTTGCCTCATCCAGGTATCCACCGCGTCCTCAACATCAGGGCGCGTCGCCTTTCTCATCCTCTTTGAGCCAGGTCCGAAGTCCAGCGCTTCGTATGCCGTCTTTATTTTATCCTTACTCTTCAACCACGTTGACAAAGTATTTTGCGGCACGTCGAATTCCTTTGCAATAGAGGATTTGCTCCGTGTTGGATTCTCCTCAATAGCCACGATTGCCCTGTGCTTCGTTCCGAGATCACAATTCTTTCGTTACGCCATTGTTGAAGACACACGAGCTGCCGTCTGATACACACGAGCTGCCGTGTGAAAATGAAAATGGCGTCTGCTCGCAGGAGCTGGTCACGTAACCAAGACACGTGACCAAGTCACGTGACCAAGTCGACCAATGGCGCGACTGATGGTGTGTCACGTAACCAAGTCACGTGACGAAGTCGACCAATGGCGAGGCCGATGGCGCGAACGATGGCGTGTATCGATATAAACATAGCAAAATGGTCGGCGGGAGATGAAAAAGAGCACCGTAGTAACCGGATTATCGTAATAACCATGTATCGTACTAAACGGAACTAATATATATATATATATATATATATATATATATATATATACATTATATATATACATTTTTTTTAAAAAGCAGACAGGCGGAACTCAACAAACATGTGTAAATACGTATATCAAACTAGTGGGGCACATTAAAAAGGTTACTTAACCTGCCCACAATAAAAGGACACTCTAAAATTAAATGGAATGAAATAATATGAATATATCTCACTCTTGCAATGTATTTTATTATTATAGTCCATTTATTATTATATTGTTGCATTGTCCAGTCCAAACATGACAACATATTTTACAGGGAATAAAACGCACCAGCACAAAAATTTAAACATATCTTCATTCATCACGAATTAAAAAAATAACATCTTATTAAAAAAGTGTCAGGGTAATAAATTCAGGTAAAATTGTGTTTTGCAAGGAAAAGTGCAGATACTTAGCCACAAAACTCTGCTCCTTGTGTCCTGTGTTGGGGTAATTCGCGATACAAACATCTCTAAACATCGCTTTCGAATCATTGTTTACGTTTGAACTTCCTGATACGTCATATCCTGCCTTCCTTCACATGATGCCCTGCCTTCCTTCACATCCTACCGCGTCACACACTGTGCGCCACGTATAAATGCTGTCCCTTTCTGGTTCGTCTCTCTCTCTCTCTCTCTCTCTCTCTCTCTCTCTCTCTCTCTCTCTCTCTCTCTCTCTCTCTCTCTCTCTCTCTCTCTCTCTCTCTCTCTCTCTCTCTCTCTCTCTCTCTCTCTCTCTCTCTCTCTCTCTCTCTCTCTCTCTCTCTCTCTCTCTCTCTCTCTCTCTCTCTCTCTCTCTCTCTCTCTCTCTCTCGCCATGCTTCCTCCTTAGCCGACACCGCGATGTCTCCGCTCTCTTCAAGATTAAACCAACTTTCTCTTCTACACCTGGCTTCCTGATGATTTCACCATCCTCTGCCGTCAATGCCCGTAAAAGCAATGAATCGGGGACGAACGATCAAAATAAACCCATCATCCTGTCCAGGTGTTCTTCTCTGTCTCGTCACTTCGCGTGTATTAATGTTCCCCTTTGAGGAAGGCACGAAATTGGCTCAGATTGTTCCAGGTCTGACCTAAAAGCGTTAGAGGCGAATGAGGACCCGATTTGAAAGCAACACTAGTTTGTGTCTTTTAAAATGGCAGTGATTGGTAGTGAACCCAAAACGTTCAGATGCACGTTCACCCAATATTTCAATAAGAAAAATAGAAACATGTTTTTTTTAATTCAAGACATAAAAAAAATGAATTGGATTGGATTGGATTGGATTTACCTTTATTAGTTTCGCAGTGAAGATATTCACTTTGCTGCTGTGAGGTATGAATTTATCCACTGTGAGACTAATAAAGGCAAATCCAATCCAAATCCATTTCAAGACATATGCTTATTTTTAACTGTGCACAAAGTGGACTATGCACTGATGTCAAGCGAGTGTGTCATAAACTAATTAATATGTTGAGTTGGGTGTGTCTTCGCCTCCATGACAGAGGATCTGTCGAGCCTCTGAGTTAATTAACCAAATATGTAGGGTTGGATCAAACCAAGGTTTTGAACCACTGCTCTATGGTGAAAATGACAGTTTGTATAGAAAAACTAACAGACACAGTCACACAAACAAACACACTAACTCACACCAACATGTACACAAATAGAGGTAAACAAACATGGCCAAACTCAGACAGAGTGCAGAAGCACTTTTTATGAGAGAGAGTAGACTGCCTGCTTTACTACTGCGTTCGGTGACATGAATATGATGTTTGTTTTATGATATATAGAAAGAAGAAATGATGTGATGTGATCAGTACAGTTTAAATTGGGATATTCCCCATTCATCAACGATAGACATGACTCCATAGATTTTACACCCGGTACAAAATAGCAAAATACAATGACTGTCAACAATGAAAGAAAAGCGAGTATCACTTAGATCTAAGCAATATTTTTGGAGTTTTATGGTAGTAATGATTGTGGTTTTATTCTATTATTTTACTTTGATACCATACAATTTCCTTGTCGTGAGTTGTGAGTTAACGCAACCATAATGTTGGATTCCGGAACAAACAACAATGCTAGAAGCCAAATAGTACAGCATTTTTGCTTTTGAACTCCATTCTATATAGATTTTCTAACCAATGAAACATATTATTTCATTATATTTTGAAGGTTGATGTCATTCGACATGTTTTAAAAGTTTTTAGTTGACTCTTGCGATACAGTTCGGGTTTTTTTCTGGATCCCACAACACCGTATCTCCCTTACTATAGTGGAGAGCGCAACATTTTGGAGGCACCGCTGGGATATTTGCGTTCGAGTGTTGTCTACTCGCTGTGGGTAGAAGCTCGCGCTGAATATCCCCAATCAACCCAGTCGGAGTGGCGTCGCCGTTTACTGGTTTGTTTCTACATGTGCTCTAGTTGCATCTCTGTGCGTACAGCCACCACTAGAGGGCACTGGAAGACTTTGAAGTGAATCCGGCCAGCTGAACTGCGTCTACCCTCTCGAAAATGGCGTTGGAGGAATTACAGTTGGACATCAAAGGCAAGTTATTTGGACTGAATTTTCGACAGTTGTCAGAGTTATGTGCTGAAATCCAAATATCTGGACTGGAAAGAGAGCAACTTACAGGAAAGACTCGAGGCCAACTAATTAATATTGTGTCAACCTACATTGAAAGAGCTGAATTAGAGCTAGAAGATGGAGGAATGTCAGATTTGCTACGTGTAAAGGACTTGATTGAAAGTATAAAAGATTTTGAACTAGGAATAGCCAAACCAAGTGAAAAAGGTCGGGATGCAGTGCGAAAGAGAAGCATAGTGCCCCCAGACACTGCCCCCTGGCGCAAAGATTTCAAAATATCTGGACAAATAGGGGAACTCGGACAAAAAGATAAACTCACATTTCCTAATTTGGTCAGACAGATAGAAAGTGGGCTCAGTAAAGGCTACCAGGGGGAAGAGATCATCGATGCAGTGGTTCGTGCCATAACACCAGGTCTGCAGTTGAGAAGCTACCTCGAAGGGAAAGAAAATCTTACCCTAACTTCTTTACGAAGGATTCTCCGATCTCACTATCAAGAGAGAGGAGCCACTGAGTTGTACAAGCAGCTCTCATCGGAAGTGCAGACTAATAAAGAGTCCCCACAGAAATTTCTACTGCGTGCAATGGATCTTCGTCAAAGGATTCTTTTTGCATCTCAAGAAGCCGAATCAGGGATGAAGTATGATCCCACGTTGGTCCAGAGTTTTTTCCTGTACACAGTTCTGACGGGGTTACAGAGTGACAATGTAAAGAGTGACATGCAACCTTTCCTCCTGCTAACCACCACATCAGATGAAGTACTGTTAGAAAAATTAAACATGGCATGTGCAAATGAAAAAGCTGCACGGGTGACAACGCTGAACACTGTCCAGTTAGATGACACACCAGTCCCGATTGGGAAGAAGACAGTCTTAAAGCAGAATACTGTTACTGTGCCGAATGAACTCCTTTCAGAGATCAAAGAGATGAGGTCAGAGATGATGCTGTTAAAAGAGCTGCGTGCAGAAGTGTCCCAGATCAAAGAGACTATTCAGAAACCAACAGCCACTTCTCAGCCCACCAGCGGAGGACCTGAACGCCTGCCTGACCACTACCCTGAACAGGTCGCCTTCATTCCACCTTCACAATATCAGGTAGATCCACCAGCCAGGCACTACTACACCCAGCACTCCCCATCAGCTCTTCAGCAGTACCACCCAGCACCAGGCCCCAGGCCGATGAGGGGGGCAGCACAGTTCCAGCAGCGGTTCGCCCCTCAGCAGTACTACATGCCCCGTCGCCCTCAGCCCAGGTGTTATTCTTGTACTCAGACAGGTGAAGAATATTGTCAGCACTGTTTTAAATGTGGAAGTAGTGAACATTTCAGAGCAGGCTGCAAAGCACAGAACTCAGCTAGGAACCATGCTTTAAACTAGAAAGGGTTACCCCAGTGGGACATGGTGTGACCACAGAGACAGATAGGTCCCAGTATTACAGTGGTGCTATGAAAATGGAATGTAAGCCCCACACATGTGGCCCCGTTCAGAAGAGACATAAGAAGTCATTTGTCGAGCGTACAGATAAGGAACAGTGTGGCAAATTACCTTCGGTCAGGGAGTTAGTGGGAAAGAAATGTCTTATTCGGTGCTTTTTGGGTAACAAAAGGGTTGAAGCACTCTGGGACTCGGGGTCCCAGGTGTGTGCTGTAGATGAGTTATGGAAACAAACAAACTTACCTGACGTGTCATTGAAAAATGTGAATGAACTTATTGACCCTGATAACACTCTCAATATTGTGGCAGCTAATGGAACGGATATGCCTTATGTAGGATGGCTTGAGATACCATTTAAACTTGGTGCTAATGATCCAGGGCTACTTGTACCAGTATTAGTACTAAAAGGTGACCAGCAACAGTGTCCTATCATAGGGTTTAATGTCATTGAGCGTCTTGTGTTAGATAGCCTCTCTAATGAGTCACAAACAGGGGATACAGAAAAGCTCTTGAAATCGGTTAGACTAGCTTTTCCCCACCTTAAGCGCAATAAAGCTGCCACTTTCATAAAAGCAGTTAGTCTGGGACAAGCACATGAGTACCGTGTAAAAACAACAAATGAGAGATTCACTATAGCCAGGCATAGCTCACTTATTATTCCATGCAAAGTACAGGCTAAGCCCTTTAAGGAAGATGTTACATTGGTTTTTGAGCCAAGTGAAAACCCACAGTGGCCAGATGGCCTCGAGCTTTGTGACTCGTTGGTCTCAGTAAAGGCAGGTTCCATCCCTAGGATAGTTGTTAGTGTCCAGAACCCTACTAATCATGATATTAGGTTTCCAGTAAAGGCTATTATTGGCACAGTGCAGTCAGTAGGGTCTGTCTACCCAGCTAACATATTTAAAAGGGACCTTCCTTCAGCGGTTGTCAATGAGGTCCATGTCCAGAATACCACCATCGCTCTCAGTGAGCAATGGGACCCCCCAATTGACCTTTCTCATTTGGACGAAGATAAAAGAAAGACCGTTCAGCAGATGTTGAGAGAGGAATCGGCATCATTTTCAAAATCGGACGACGACATAGGGTGTGTGGAAAACCTACAAATGGACATTTTGTTGAAAGACACTGAGCCCGTTTCAAAGACATATATGTCTGTCCCAAAGCCAATGTACAGAGAGGTGAAAGATTATTTACAGGACTTGATAGCGCAGGGGTGGGTGGAAAAGTCCACTTCCTCCTACTCATCCCCTGTCGTCTGTGTCAGGAAAAAAAAGATGGTACACTGCGCTTATGTATTGATTACAGAGAGCTGAACCGGAAAACACACCCTGACCGGCACCCCATCCCACGGGTACAGGACGTGGTGGATAGCCTTGGGGGTAACACCATCTTCTCGCTGCTGGACCAAGGCAAAGCATACCACCAGGGGTTCATGTCCAAAGGGAGCCGACACCTGACTGCCTTCGTGACCCCTTGGGGCCTTTATGAATGGATTCGAATTCCGTTTGGACTCATGAATGCACCAGCAGCGTTCCAGCGGTGTATGGAACAATGTCTGGAGGGGTTACGGGACGAAATATGTGTCCCCTATCTTGATGACATTCTTGTTTTCAGCGGGACATTTGACAACCACGTTGAGGACGTCAGACGAGTGTTGCGACGTCTCAGGGAAAATGGAATAAAACTCAAAGCCCGAAAGTGTGACCTCTTCAAGCCGGAAGTGAGGTACCTCGGCAGGATTGTCTCTGCTGAGGGGAGCCGAATGGACCCGGCAGATACAGCAGCAGTGCGTGCCCTGAAAAACAAGCAGCCAGGCACTGTCGGTGAGCTTCGAGCCATTTTGGGACTATTAAGCTATTATAGGCAATACATCAAAGATTTCTCTTGTATCGCTAGTCCCTTGTATGCTTTGCTTAAAGCCCCTCTGAATGTTGAGACTCAGCAGCATCAAAGACAAAAATGGAAAGTGAGACATAACAGTGTGTCTTCCAACACACGTATTGAGTGGAGTGATGAGCATCAGTCAGTGTTAGAGCAGCTAATAGACTGTTTAGTTCAACCGCCAGTTTTAGGTTTTCCTGACTTCGCGCATCCTTTCATTTTGCATACAGATGCCTCTAACCGGGGTTTAGGCGCTGTGTTGTACCAAAGACAAAATGGCAAACTTCGCGTGATAGCCTATGGCTCTCGGACATTAACTGCAGCTGAGAAGAATTATAACTTACACTCGGGCAAGTTGGAATTTTTGGCGCTTAAGTGGGCGATCACAGACAAGTTTCGTGATTATTTGTACTATGCACCATTCTTCACTGTGTATAGTGACAATAATCCACTCACTTATGTACTGTCGACTGCTAAATTAAATGCAACTGGGTGCAGGTGGGTCGCAGAACTTTCTGATTTTAATTTTACTGTTAAATATCGTCCCGGTAAGGAAAATGTTGATGCAGACAGTTTATCTAGGATGCCCCTTGATATGGTAACATATATGGAAGGATGTACAAAAGAAATGTCATATGACGCTGTGAGTGCTGCCGTACAAGCGGTTGACCAACAGAACGAGTCTAGTGCAGCTTGGTCTATGGGAATCTCAGCTACGTGTGCCGAGGTGTCACTAAACACACCGATAGCCCCATTGACTGTTGGACAGATCAAGCTTGATCAAGAGACTGACCCCATTATAGGACATATTATTAGATACAAACTGGCGGAGACGAAACCGCTAGGTACTGAACTAAGAAAGCATTGTCCTCAAGTTGTTTGTCTTGTGAGGGAATGGGACAAGCTACACTTTAATGACAGAGGTGTTTTGTACAGAAAAACGGCAAACAGAACCCAACTACTGCTTCCTGAAAAACACAAGGTGACAGTGTTAAAAGAGCTGCATGATGAAATGGGCCACCATGGTGTAGAAAGGACTCTTTCCCTTGTAAGGGATCGTTTTTACTGGCCCTTTATGCAAAAAGAAATAGAGGACTATGTACTGAGAGAGTGTGTGTGCCTAAAACACAAAAAGCCCAACCGTGAGACCAGAGCCCCTCTCACTAATATTGTGACTACTCAGCCTTTTGAACTTGTCTCCGTTGACTTTTTGCATCTCGACAAATGTAAGGGTGGTTATGAATACGTGCTTGTGCTAGTAGACCATTTTACACGTTTCGCTCAAGTTTATGCTACAACGTCCAAATCTGGCAAAACAGCGGCAAACAAAATCTTTAATGACTATGCTTTAAAGTTTGGGTTCCCCCTTCGAATTCACCATGATCAGGGTGGTGAATTTGAAAATCAACTTTTTGCTCAACTGAAGGAATATTGTGGGGTTGCGGGTTCAAGGACAACTCCCTACCATCCACAGGGAAATGGACAGGTTGAACGATTTAATCGAACACTGATCCAGATGTTAAAGACACTGACAGAGAAACAAAAGAGTAACTGGAAAGACTCACTAAACAAACTCGTTTATGCTTACAACTGTACCAAAAGTGAGGTGACAGGGTTCTCACCTTTTTACTTACTTTATGGACGTTCACCACGTTTGCCAGTTGATATGTTGTTTAGTTTGAATCCAGACTCTAACCAGGGTGAAACCAACCAGAAGGACTATGTGAAGAAGTGGAAACAGGGCATGGAGGAAGCGTATGCGATCACGCAAGAAAATAACAACAAAGCTGCTGCCAGGAGTAAGAGACTATATGACAGTAAACTAAAGTATTCTACCCTGTTGCCCGGTGATCGTGTTCTGGTTCGAAACTTAACCCCACGTGGAGGTTCAGGCAAACTGAGAAACCACTGGGAGGATGTTGTTCATACAGTGGTTCGTCAAGTCAGCCAAGACATTCCAGTTTATGAGCTGAAACCTGAGAGGGGGAAGGGCAGATCTAGGATACTCCACCGCAATCTCTTGCTGCCATGTGATCATTTGCCATTAGAGACTTCACTACAGTCCCAGTCCAAGGAAAAGTCCACTCGGCAACGACCGAACAAGATGCCGGAAATGGATCCGGAAGAGGATGATGAGGAGGATGAGTATTATCCAGTGTTGCATCGCCAAAGCACCCGACCAGACTCACCAGAACCGCGGGACGTGAGCTTCGTGGAGACAACCCACCATGATGACAATCAACTGGGGAATGAACTGCCGGGGACAGAGCCGGGAGCTGCGGAAGTTGACCAACCTCAGGAGGGCAACATTGGTCCGGAAAATGATTCACCTGTGACGGTGTGTCCCCCTTTTCCCCAGCCAACCCCCAGTAATCCTGATATTGGGGGAAATCAACGGCCACAACGAGAACACAGGAGACCCAAGGTATTCACGTATGATCGCCTTGGTTCGCCATCTTGTTACAATGTAGGGACAGTACCATATCATGGTGAACAGACAATGCCTTGGATGTATGGCGCACACCCCTATTATGCCACGAAATACTACAGAAATGGTTAATCGACACTTCGGTTTAATAGAACAGTGAGATGGAAACAAGAAGACCCCGATGAGCCCTGTATAAGTAAAACGGAATGTATGAAAAGAGTTCCAGTCTGTGAATTGTTGATTGTTATAATGTAAACAGAATGTATGAAAAGAGTTCCAGTCTGTAAACTGTTCATTATTATAGTTCATATTTGGATGCAGTTCATAATACCGTGCGTCATTGTTTTGGGCACGTCGTCCAGCGCATTTATGTATTTACTAGTACATATGTTGGGGACAACATCTATTTTGAGGGGGAGTATGTGACAGGTTGTAAATTATCGTATTTCCTACTTTGGTTACATTTGCGTAGTTCTATTGGTTTACAAATGATATATATCGAAAATGTTTATTTAAACATGGAACGCCTGCTTCGGTTAGTGTTTCGTGTCGGACCGATTTAGATCGTTGGACCGGAAATTGTTGTGCACATACGTTTGCACGCACGTGGTTGGAACTGAAAATAGCTGATGCTAGAGGCTCGGCTGCTTCTGAATTCTTTGGCATCCGTTTTAAATTATTTTGTTGTTGTTGTCCCTGATGTCAAGAGACATATCGTCAGCCAACTTAATAACATACCATAATAAACAATGACTTTTAAAAACTTTATTTGTTTGCACAAGGGCCGATAAGAAATGTTGATTTTCATAATAATAACACTTGACATTTAATTTACGATAGATGTACTAATTAATTCATTCATCTTTCTGAATATGTTATCCTCATGATGATTGCAAAGGGTGCTGGACCGCACCCCAGCCATCCACGGTCACTTGGCGGGGAAACCATGAATTGGTTGCCAGCCAATCACAGGGCACCCAGAGACGGACAACCATCCATGCTCACAATCACACCTAGATTCAGATGAAAATGTTTCTTCAGCCGTCTTCTTCTAGGTGTCGGACGTTTCGCTTCTCATCATCTTTGTCAGCGAACTAAACAGTTGACTGGTTGGGTGAATTCACATGCACCCTCGAAGACCCCGCAAAGGGTGTAGAGCTGGTCCACTGTTCCATGGCCGGTACAAAAACCACACTGCTCCTTCTCAATCTGAGGCTCAACTTCCCGAAGGACCCTACCCTCTTGAATCCCTGTATAGAACTTACCAGGGAGGCTGAGGAGTGTGATCCCTAGGTAGTTGGAACACACCCTCCGGTACCCCTTTTGAAAAAGGGGGACTACCACTCCGGTCTGCCAACCCAGATGACCACAGGATGTTGCAGAGACGTGTCAGCCAAGACAGCCCCACAACATCCAGAGCCTTAAGGAAATCCGGCGGATCTCATTGCCACCGAGGAAATGTTTAACCACATTGGTGACTTCAACCACAGAGATTGGAGAGCCCATCTCAGACAAGCACCAACCACATTATGGCCACAACTCCGATTGCCCGCCTCAGCAAGGGAGGTACAGAACATGGTCCATTTGGATGTCAATGTCCTCCAACTCCCCCGGGACATGTAAAAGGCTATGCCAGAGGTGGATGTTGAAACTGATTCTGACAGGGGATTCCACCATACTTTCCCAACAAACCCTCACAACATGTTTGGGTCTGCCAGGTCGGATTGGCATCTTCCCCCACCAACGGAGCCTACTCACCACCAGGTGGTGATCATTTGAGAGCTCCGCCCCTCTTTTCACTCGAATGTCCAAAACATGCCGCCGCAAATCCGCTGATGCAACTCGCCAACGAGCCCCATCTCCAAAGGGGTCCGGGTGACCCGCGTCCGGGCAAGGGAAAACCAGATCAATTCATGTTTTTCTTCATCAGGGGTCTTTTGAGTCGTACTTTGTCTGGCCGCTCACCTAGGACCTGTTTGCCATAGGTGACCTTGCCAGGGGCATAAAGCCCCAGACAACTTAGCTCCTAGCATCATCAGGACACACAAAGCCCTCCACCACGGTAAAGTGGCGACTCATGGAGGGGGGTTTCTCAACCAAAATGGAAAATTGTCATGGGAAGGAAATACTGTTGATATTTGATCACCCCTCATAGGGAATATGTAACGCCGAAAACGCCCGCGACAAAAAATGAGTTTGACACTCTTATAATATATTTTGTTACAATATTTTAAAAGTGGTTGATTAACACTCACTATTGAGCTAACACAAAAAGTCAAAGTCAAGTCAAGTGAGCTTTATTGTCAAATATGTTAATATGCATTAGATACAGCACAGATGAAATTAATGTACTCTCAGTCCGAGCGTGCAAGGCACTAATAGCTAAAAAAGACATACAATTGACAACAGACAATACATGTTATTTCTGAATGTAAAGTGAGTTAGTGACATATGTAAAGTGAGGTAGTGACATATACAGCGTGACGTAATGTAGTAATGCAAAGACAAACAACAAGAAAGGGTTGAAGTGGTTGAATTGAGGTTCTGCAGAAAAAAATGAGAAAGAACAAAAATAGAGTTCAGGATGATAGTACAGTGTGTAGCGTGTCTTCAGAGTTCGGTGAGTGTGGCAGTGGGAAGGGGCAGGGCTGGGAGGGAGTTGAGTCTCCGGACTGCCTGGTGGCAGAAACTGTCCTTGAGCCTGCTGGTCTTGGCTCGGAGATTCCACAGTCTCCTACCCGATGGCAGCAGGCTGAAGAGGCTGTGGGAGGGGTGGGTGGGATCGCCAGCGATCCTGATGGCTCTGCGGGTGAGGCGGGTGTTGTAAATGTCCTGAAGGGGGGAGAGAGACACTGATGATCTTCTCAGCTGTCCTCACAATGCTCTGCAGAGTCTTGCGGCAGGACACGGTGCAGGCGCCGTACCACACGGTGATACAGCTGGTCAGGATGCTCTCGATGGTACCGCCGTAGAAGGAGGTCGTGGCTCCAACTCTTTTGAGCTTGCGGAGGAAGTACATGCGCTGGTGGGATTTCTTGGACAGTGATGATGTGTTGTAGCTCCAGGACAGGTCTTCGGATATGTGCACTCCCAGGAACTTGCTGCTGCTCACTCCCTCCACTGCAGCACCGTCAATGGTTAATGGAGCATGCTGGGGGCGCACTCTCCTGAAGTCCACAACAATCTCCTTCGTCTTCTCCACATTCAGACGGAGATTGTTGTCCTTGCACCACGTAGCAAGGTGGCTGACCTGATCCCTGTAGGCTGTCTCCTCATCGTTGTTCATGAGGCCCAATACATTTGTGTCATCCGCAAATTTTATGAATAGGGTGGAGCTGGGTGATGCTGGTGAGCAGTCATGTGTGAGCAGAGTGAAGGGGAGGGGGCTCAGACACACCCCTGAGGGGCCCCTGACACACCCCTGAGGGGCCCCTGTGTTCAGCGTGATGGTGCTGGAGGTGTTTCCAAATCTGACTGCCTGTGGTCTCCCCGTCAGGAAGTCCGGCAGCCAGTTGCACAGGAAGGTGCTGATCCCCAATTTGCTTAGTTTGTTGGTGAGCTGTTGGGGGATGATGGTGTTGAATGCTGAGCTGAAGTCGATGAACAACATTCTGACGTAAGAGTCTCTGGTCTCCAGGTGGGTGAGCGCTGTGTGGAGAGCAGTGGAGATGGCATCATCGGTCGAGGGGTTGGGCCGATATGCAAACTGCAAAGGGTCATTGTTGGGGGGACGGCAGCCTTGATGTGGTTCATAACTAGCCGCTCGAAGCACTTCATGACGATGGGAGTGAGTGCAACTGGGCGGTAGTCGTTGTGGCAGGTGGGGGACGACTTATTTGGGACCGGGATTATGGTGTTTGCTTTGAGGCACGTGGGCACAACAGCCTGGCTCAGAAAGGTGTTGAAGATGTTTGTGAAGACATCTGTGAGCTCATCCGCGCAGTCTCTCAGGACACGGCCAGGAATGCCGTCTGGACCCGGGGCTTTGCGTGTGTTGGTCCCTCTGAGGGATCACCTCACGCTGTCCTGGGACAGTGTCAACACCTGGTTGCCGGGAGGTGGTGGGGTCTTCTGTGCTGGAGTGCTGTTGTCTGTCCCAAAGCGGGCGAAGAAGTCATTCAGCTTCTTGAGCAGAGTGGTGGAGTTCTCGCAGATCTGTGGAGAAGGCTTGCAGTCTGTGATGGTCTGTATCCCACACCACAGGTTCCTGGTGTCTCTGCTGTCTCTGAAGTGGTTGGCGATCCTCCTGGAGTGATGTCTCTTGGCCATCCTGATGCCACGTGAAAGGTTGGCCCTGGCTGTCCTCAGGCCCAGCTCATCGCCAGCTTTGTAGGCAGCGTTCCTAGCCCTGAGGAGCCTGTGGATTTCACTCGCCAGCCATGTCTTCTGGTTGGCCCGGATGGTGAAAGATCTGGTGACAGTCACGTCATCCATGCACTTCCTCATGTAGGAGGTAACAGAATCTGTGGACTCTTGGAGGTCTGTGGTGTTGTTGTAGGTGGCCGCTTGTCTAAACATGTTCCAGTCAGTGTTGGAGAAGCAGTCTTTGAGTGCCTCTGACGACCCATCAGGCCACACCGTTATCTGCTTCTTGACTGGTTAGACGACTTTGACAAGTGGCCTGTATGCGGGCATTAACATGATAGTGGAGTGGTCCGAAGCTCCTCGGTGGGGCAGGGGGTATGTTTTGTGGGCTCCATTGTGTGTGGTGAAAACTGTCCAGAATGTTGTTACCTCTAGTCGAAAAGTCAATGTGTCCATGGAGTTGTGGAAACACGCTTTCCGGGTTGGCATGGTTGAAATCGCCAGCCAGGATAAGGAAAGCATCTGGGTGGGCTGTCTGTTGCTCACTCATGTGCTGGTAGAGTTCATTTAATGTCGCGCTCCTGTTGTTGATTATGGCACTGTCCAGTATGCTGTCGTTCAGCCATGTTTCCACAAACAAAAGGGCACAACACTCACCCACGGTCTTTGAAGTTGAGGGGAGAAGTCTGATGTATTCCATTTTATTGGCCAGCGAGCATACGTTAGCCAGCATGATGGTAGGAATGGTCGGCCGGTGGGGGCTAGCCACGAGCCTAGTGCGGATACCTCCACGCTTCCCCCTCTTATGTTTCCTCATACAGCGCTTGTGGCGCCTCCACTCTGGGTTGAGTGCAGGAGTGGGGGTCGGTGGAGGACTGGGGGTCAATGGACGACCCGACTCCCTGAGCAATCCATACTTGTGTAGCACTTCTGCTTCAGCTGGTGTTAGTTTTAAAAATGAACTGCCAATGTGAAGCAGAACCTCACGGCAGTACGTACGCCTCGGTTGTAGCGAGGTAGATGGAGACGAACATTTACACGAGTGAGACAAACATAATAACCATGAAAAACCCAATTTGCCGGGAGAGAGAGGAGCCACTGCATGTGCACGCGCCGCCATTTTGGAAAAAAACAAGGTCTTTGCTAAAGATTAGCAACACCGATGCTCAATGATTGGCTGCCCTGAATTCTGAGGCATACTGTCACATGCGGATTGACATCTCGGGGCGGGGCCACGTCTCCCCACTCCCACCACCTGCTGTCAATTCCCTCATCAGGACTCATTGTATTAACACGGGTCGCTGTCACCTTGCTGGTGCCGGATTATTGCGTATTGCCTCGTATCCTGCCAGTACCCTGGACTTTCTATCTTTGGTGCTCGTGTTGACCTTGTCCGAGGTTTCTCCCCCCACGTACCCGTGGGTCTTATTTTCTTTCGGGAGTGTGCCTATTCTGTACCACCATGTGCGATTTGCTTCTGGCAAGGGTGGCCAACCAGTCATAGACTAAGAGCCACATTTTTTACAATGTTACTGCAAAGAGTCACATCAAAATGGTGGCGAGTGAACACGCAGCGGCTCCCCTCTCTCTCCTGGCAAATTGGCGTTTTTGTGTTTATTATGTTTGTCAAAGTGCCTTGCACGCTTGGTCCGAAAGGACAATAATTTCTTCTGTGCTTTATGTCATGCATATGAGCATATTTGACAATAACGCTGAATTTGATAAACATGGGAACACAAGAACACCCCATCGCCCCATCCCTCACACACACAGACCTCTGCTCTGACAGATGTATTATAAGTATCACATTTTCAATACAAAATCAACAAATATATCGGAAATTGACTCCTAGAGTACTAAAACCACAGGCAACAAAGAACACTGTCTTTACACACACAAACTCAGTTCAACCAAGTCCACAAACAAAAATATAATAATTTACAATAGTGTGTACGTTGCTTAGTGGGACTTCTGGCATTCTTTGTCTTGGACAATCCTCATTAAATCTGGCTTGCATTCTGTTGTTTCCACTTGAAGCAATTCTTTTACATGAGTGTCAGTCAGAACCGGTCGATGCTTTGATCTCA
Source organism: Hippocampus bargibanti (assembly GCF_051943395.1). Taxonomy (NCBI): domain Eukaryota; kingdom Metazoa; phylum Chordata; class Actinopteri; order Syngnathiformes; family Syngnathidae; genus Hippocampus; species Hippocampus bargibanti. The sequence goes on from NC_142741.1 coordinate 11,965,733, forward strand.
CAGGTTTCATGGTAGAAAACACAGACTCGCAGACTTATGTTGACCCAAACACTGACAGTATCTTAAGCGCAGCCGGTTTGACATTGGGGTATTTTTCCATTGGCACGTGTTTCCAGAACTGATTGGTCCCTTCCCTTAAAGCACGTTTCAATTGATCTTCCTCACAAAGATCGATCATCTCTAACTCAGCCGCAGCTTCATCTGTGACTAGCGGGGCTTTCAAACATTCCGTCTCCACATTAACCGGGTCGACAAGGAACGTAATCTGCGGCCTTTTCAGTTGTAGATCACGGAATCGGGTCACAATGTTTTCGTAAAAGTTTTCAACCAGTGTTCCATATCTGGCTCTTTGCTCATCCAGGGCGGTGCTGGTGACTTGCCCGCTGGCTTTTAGCACAGTGGAAAAAAATGTTAAATCTCCCTTTTGTATATGCTCCCAGAACAGCTTCAGTTTGTTGACAAACGCAAACACCCTTTGCACCAAATCAGGCAGAATTTTTGACTTACCCTGCAGGGTAAGGTTCAGTCTGTCCAAGTGACACAGCATGTCGTCCAAAAAAAGCCAGATACATAATCCACTCATGGTCCGAGAGCACGGGATAGTCCTCGTCTTTCTCTTCCATGAACAGTTTCACGGCATCCAACAGCTCAAAAAAGCAAGAGAGTACTTTGCCTTTTGACAGCCACCTTACAGTGCAGTGCAGCGGCAGGTCACCACGAAGCCGAGCTCAGCGATGAGATTCTTGAATTGTCTGTGGTGAAGCGCATGAGTATGTATGTAGTTGACGATTTCCATCACAGGCTTCATGACATTCTCTGAAATCAATGATTTAGACACGAGTTGCTCCCTGTGGATGAGGCAGTGGAAATTCCAAAACTCAGGAAATGTTTGGTCAGCTTTGCACATCCCCACAAGCCTGTTCACAGATCCGATCATGGCAGGTGCTCCATCCGTGGCTACCGCAGTCAGTTTCGGTATGGGCAGATTTGCTTTCGCTAATGCAGCCATCATTGTTTCCTTCACATCTATGCCACAGGTTCTGTCTTTTAATGGCACAATATCAAGGAGTTCTACTTTGATCACACAATCCTTTGTCACAGACCGTGCAAATATTGCCAACTGAGGCTTGTCTTGTATGTCACAACTTTCATCCAATGTGACACTAAAATACTCACATGCTTGAAGGTCAGAGTGCAACTGTGATTCAATAGCGGTGCTAATATCTGAAATTCTGCGTTCAACAGTGTGGCGGGACAGTTGGACATCTGCTACCATTTGTTTTAGTTTGTCGTTTTCAGGAGACAAGATTTGAACAGCGTCACTGAAGCATTTCTTAATAAACTCCCCTTCGTTGTATGGCTTTTTAGACTGTGCAATGGTCCAAGCCAGTTGGTATGATGCAAGTGTTACGGTTTGTGGGTGCTTTGTAAATTTTCGGAAAAAAATGATCTGCTTTTCAGTTTCAGTTTTCAAAGTGACCAACTTGTGCTTGCGAAGTTCATTCCCTTTCGGGAATTCTTGGTCGATGTGAGCTGAAGTGGCGCTGAAGATTTGACGCTTTGAAATGCGCCAATGACGCCTGACATATAAGGCAGAATGGCTTGCCCTTACGCTCAACAAAAAAATATAAACTCTCCCACTCTGTTAAAAACGTACTGTTTGTCTTCATATTTTCGTTTTGCTGTGCATTTTTTCCCTGCCATTTTGAGTGCGAACTTGATGCAAATATAAGTGTTTACATCGTAAACAATTTATGTCGAGGCTATGACTGTTTGTGTCGAGGCTATGACTGGTGACCCGTGGTTTATGACATAAATGATTGATTTTCATGTCACACACATGTGTGTTAACGTCATATGGTCATCTTGATACCGTAATTTCACGACTATGAGGTGCACTAAAAGTCTTCACGACTCTCAGGTGCCCTTAAAAGTCTTAAATTTTCTCCAAAATGTGTAGCGCGTGCTATGGTCGCGAAATTACGGTATATAGAGGATGAATGGCAGCGCCAGCGGCAAACCATTTTTTACGCTTGTCATGTGGACGGCCCTTAAGAGCCGGCCCCTTAAGAGCTGCATGAAATCAGTCAAAGAGCCGCATGCGGCTCAGGAGACGAGGGTTGGCCAGGCCGGGCTTCTGGCGTAGTAGGCGGGTCGCCTTTTCCCCTTGCTCCCTACTTGTCGTGTTTAAGCGTTCTTTATTTTTTTATTAATCCCTTGGTCTTCTGGTTTTCGGACCATTAATAAACATCCTATAAGGACCTTCCATCTGAGTCGCCTGCTTGGGGATCCAGACATTCCATTTCGTTCCGACGAGTCAGTTGCTCTCTGCCTCGTTTGGAACGTGACACATCCGTTTCACATTCAATGGTTTGCTAATCAATTACTTAATGGTATCATTGTCTATCAATATGTGTGTGTGTGTTTGTGCTTGTGCTTGTGTGTGTGTTTGCTTGTGTGTGTGTGTGTGTGTGTGCGTGTGTGTGCATGTGTGTGTGTGCCTGTGTGTGTGTGTGTGTGTGGGGGGGGGTGTGTGCGTGCGTGTGTGTGTGTGTGTGTGTGTGTGTGTGTGTGTGTGTGTGTGTGTGTGTGTGTGTGTGTGTGTTATTGAGAATCAACGTCATCTTATCCAATTACGGCAGACAGGCGTATGGCCACAACCTGTTGGCCAAAGAGATAAAAAAACAGGACGTAAAGCATCTAAGACAGGGGTCGGGAACCTATGGCTCGCGAGCCATATATGGCTCTTTTGATGATTTCATATGGCTCGCCGATAAAACTAAATACATATTCTCGTTTTTTTTCGCCGTTCATTTCCTGTTGGGGCTGCAGTTGGCCGAAAGCGCCATTTTGATTGGATGATACTGGCCGTCATGTTGAAACAGGTAAACGCCCCTTTAAATGAGCCCAACGAGTACACAAGATTGAATGCACCGGAGGATTCACCTTTGAGGAGAGAAAAGGTTCGGATTCTAATTTGCAATGTAACAATACCATCGATGAAACAGTCGAATGTCAGTGACATTTTAACAAGCCCCATGTTAAAGTTAGCATAAATGTACTTCTGCGAGAAGATATTGCAGATAGCAAGTGTGGAAGCTAGCTAGCTAGAGTCGTGTGCAGGCTAGCTGGCAGTAACTTCACAAAGTTATTTTAAATAATACATTCTGACATTTTGTTGAAAAGTGGTCGCGCGTGCGTGCATGGGTGTGTGTGTGTGTGTGTGTGTGTGTGTGTGTGTGTGTGTGTGTGTGTGTGTGTGTGTGTGTGTGTGTGTGTGTGTGTAAGCGCCCGCATGCGTGTGGCTCTCACTGAAAAACATTTCTTAATATTTTACTTTTATGGCTCTTAGTCAAAAAGGTTCCCAACCCCTGGTCTACAAGAAGAAGAGGAAAACAACAGCATAAGGACAACGGCAAATCCAGCAAATTGCAAAAACATGCAGAAGTTATCGGTCAGTGGCGGTCCGTGCATTTCACACCTAGGCAAAACGAAGTATTTGTTGAAAATAAAAGTAAACAAATTGTTTTCATTTGTTCTTAAGAATAGGCCTACATGCGACAGCAAGTTGTCATCTCCTTTAGCCATTGTGGGTTAAAAAAGTGAGTAGATATACTTGGATTTTCTGCTAAAGTTTCCGGGTCTGATCTGTTGTAGCTTGGTTGATTTGCATAGCGCTGGCTCCGCTGAGGGCTGAGGTGAAGTGAGTATCCAATCACAGGACGTGTACATGTCATGTTCAACACGAGGCCCTCTAGCTGGCCTTACTGTGCCAACTCGTGATCTGATTGGCTATCGCAACTATATATCAACTACATGTGCCCGTTCATGTACAGCGCACAGACGCCCTCACTGTTGATTCTGAAGGTGTCGGTCAGATTTCATACAGCCTGGCAACACAAGCTAGCTGAATTCTGATTGGATTAAAAACTGTGACCTAAAACTACAACACTGAAAGGAGCATAACCAAATGGATATAATATAACATCAAGAAAACAGTATGTAGAATGGTGTCAAAAGCTGCAATAAGGTCAAGAATGTTGAGGAAGGAGAGTAAACAGGCGAAACCTGCCAAAAGACGATCATTTGTGACTTTTAAGAGAGCTGATTCTGTCCTGCGGTGGGGGCGGAAACCAGATTGGAATCGTTCGTCGAGATCATTGTGGGAGAGGTGAGAGTGTAGCGTGGAGTACACAACTTTTTTTCTAGGATTTTGGAAATAAAAGGAAGGTGAAAAATGGGGCGAATGTTCTTGAAGTCATTGGGATCAGATTCAGGCTTTTTAAGAATTAGTGTGACAGCTGCCGTTTTGAGGGAAAAAGGACGATTCCTGAGGATAGCGAGGAGTGATATGGCTGAAATGAATGGAAGGAGAGATGACAAGCAGGATTTGACCAGAACTGGTGGGAGGGGATCTAATTGACAGGAATAAATCCTGGATTTAGTTATGAGGGCCGAGATTTTAGAGGGATGAGGGAGTTCAAAAGAAGACAAGAGATGAGAGGGGGTCGGAAGGTTGGGGGAGCGGAGGGTACAGAGGAGCTAAGATGCTGGTGGATTTTGTTGACTTTTTCAGAAAAAAATAGAAGTAGAGAATTGCAGGTGTCAGAGGAATAAAAAATGGGGGGTGATACAGGGGGTTGAATGATTCTGTTATAAAGAGAAAGGAGAGCCCGAGTATTTCCAGTATTTTAGTCAATGAGTCCAGAGTAGTACTGTATTGTGATTTTGCTTGAGAGATTCTGTTCTTGTAGAGAGATAGTTGAGCAGTGTACATATATAACTGTATCGTTCCTGTTGGGTTATTTTGATCGTTCGCCCTTGGTTCATTGCTTCGACGGGTGTTGATGGAGATCGATGGTTAAATCATCAAAGAGCCAGGTCTTGAACAGAAAGTTGATTTAATTTGGGAGAGCGCAGAGACATTGCGGTGTCGGCCGCGGAGGGAGCATGGAGAGAGAGAGACGAACGGGCTGCAGGAGTATTTATGCGGCGCATGGTAATGACGCGACAGGATGTGACGTAATGAAAATGCGACATCATGTAAAGTAGGATATGACGTATGAGGAAGTTCAAAATGTAAACAAAGATTACAGAGCGATGTTTAGAGATGTTTGTATGCCGAATTACCCCAACATCTGCCCCTTGACGAACATTTTTAACATCGGTCGAGGTGAACAGAAAGAAGAAAAAAAGAAAATCACAATGGAAACATTCTCATGCAAATCAAAGTCATGTCATTCGCTAGCTACAATAGTCAAATATTCATGGCATCCTGGATGGTGATCACCAGGATGACGAGTAGAAACAAAATTGTTTGTAGCATTTGTCGCAAGCAGGCCCCAGGGTGTGGTATGGATGAGCTGGTGAATGGGAAAAGGTGTGTGATCTGTCAGCTCCAGTGATGTGCATCAGGAATCTTCTTGACGAACAGTGTGGTGTCCTCGCGAGTCCAGATGAAGCTTGTAGCTGCTAAGACGGCTAGCAGCTCCGCAACCGGTCCATCTGCATAAAACTGTCAATCATTGGTCCAAAATTTTGGAGGTCAAATTTTGGCATGTCTCTCAACACCTGCATGAGAACCAATTCATGTCGCGTGTACCACGAAAATTTTGTACATTGAGCACAGCTTCTCCTGCTGTTACTCCTTTGCTGGCACCCAAGCAAATCATCTCTGCAAAAATGTGTTTTTGGTGGACATTTGCATGTCGCCAAATTGTATGGGTGGAGGACCGCCTTCTACAATTTGCACAAGTTGACATGGTCGTCAACATTATGGCGATCTGTGTAAATGGTCATCATACTCGCCTTTTGTCATTCAGTTGGAGGGCACCAGTTGACAGTCAGTTTCACTCCTGCATCGGACATCCATTCGCACAACCCAGCTTCATCTGCGGCCACCCTGGCACAGATTCCGCAGGAGTCCTCCCCTTCTGAAGGATCTCCTCCCAATTCTGAAAGAAGCTGGTTAGCGCGGAAGCCCTACACAATATATCTGATTTCGCCTGAAACTCTGACTGACATCGGTGCCCACTCAACCCATAAGCCAATTTCATTCTTACCGGCGAGAAATTCCTTTAATGTGCACTGCAGTCAATTACTTTAATGTGCACTGCAACCAATTCATAATAATAATAATAATAATAATAATAATAATTTGCAATCATATCAATCTTGACAGGTTATCCTGCACTTTTAGTCGTAACTATAAATTACTTTTGAACTGACAAATGTCATCACTGTACGCAAAGGCAGCCAGAAGATAAATTAGCATCTGTATGCTGTCTTAATAAACGTTGGATTTCCTCCATCGCATCTCCAACGTTGAAGACTTTTCATTCCATCAAGCCTAATTGTAACAATTCGTTGCTCGTCAGATGGTTGGATGATATCGTCAACAAGCAGGCCTCGCCGAGGGAACGACCCCTCGTCTCTTGTGGGTACAAGCAGAAGCGCACCGAAAGCTAGGAGCTTTTGTCTCTTGTCGACAACCATTCTAGCTGCAGCTATTTAAAACAAAAAACCTCCGGAGTGAAATTAAAAAATCTCTCAATTTCCCAATTTCACTTCCGGCCCTCGCGCACAGTGAATCCCAAAAATCCACCCCTTGTGAATATTATAATTAGAATTATTCTGGTTTTACAGTACGTCAGCCAGGGCGCGGTACCAGACATGTCTCGGTCTGTGGTGGCACCGATTATGTTGCGCGTATAGTACGCTATACGCATTTAGGCCCGACTTAATGGGGACCCGCCTTGGCCCGATCATCAGAAATAGAACCCATAATTTGAAACGCGCTATAATCAGATGATAACTACCAATAAAGTCGCGTTACTAGCCCTCGATACGTGGATTACGCGCATAGAAATCCTTCTGGCCACAAAGGATTCCACATTCATTCACCCAACATAGCAGCATGCTGGCGGCACTCACCCGTGAATCATTCCTGAGAGACGCACACCAGAAGGGAGAGGCTGCCCGCTTGAACACTCTCGAAGGACAAAGGGACACACAGGGCCCACACCACCTCCCCTCCAGCAGCCATCAGCTAGGAGCCGGGCATTTCGGCGCCAAAATGTTGGGTTATTCTGATTGTTCGCCCTTGGTTCATTGCTTCGACGGGTGTTGATGGAGATCAATGGTTAAATCATCAGGGAGCCAGGTCTTGAACAGAAAGTTGATTTAATTTGGGAGAGCGCGGAGACATTGCGGTGTCGGCCGCGGAGGTAGCATGGAGAGAGAGAGAGAGAGAGAGACGAACGGGCTGCAGGAGTATTTATGCGGCGCATAGTAATGACGCGACAGGATGTGACGTAATGAAAACGCGACATCATGTAAAGGAAGGCAGGATATGACGTATGAAGAAGTTCAAAATGTAAACAAAGATTACAGAGCGATGTTTAGAGATGTTTGTATGCCGAATTACCCCAACAGTTCCCCTTTGCAATTTTGCACAAAACTGTGGAACAGCACCCTGTTATAATCATTGTAGTTCCAGCTCTGTACTCACATGAACAACTATTCCGTATGCAAATTGCCAAACGAACGTTCGTTTGGCAATTTGAATACTCGGCACGGCAGCCAATACGAAGCCTGTTTCGTGCTTCGAACTATACCGTGACTAAAGTGTACTTGATAGTTTTGAAAGGCATTTAGAAAGAGGAGTCCACGTGGCTTGCAGCGGGTTTGCTTGTAGCTTTTGCTTTATTGAATAAAACAAACGTTTGATTTGAAAAATGTTTTTATTTTTTTTCTTGAAGAAATTGTCGGCCACCTGGGCCGAGACGTTTTGAAAGTTATATGTGTAATGATATGAGCAAATCGTATTTGCATGTTCTAGTTCTACTAGTGATGCCTGGCTAGTATAGATCAAAGGATGCGCTCCTGCAAGTCAGTCTGATGAGAGCCTACGAGAGCCACACATGTCAATTGCCTTCTCCCTCCAACCAACACAGCCGTCCTAATAAAGAACCTCAACTCTATCCAGAAGAAGATTCCACGGAGGAAGGACATTGAGCACAACCCACGGCAGAAAATGACAGAAATGGAAGCTTTACGTCCACCCACAGCTCTGCAGCTAACAGGTAACGTGGCTGAAAATTGGAAGAGATTTAAGCAACGTTTTGAACTGTATTTGTCTGCAATTGAAGCTGATGAAAGCCATTCAAAGATGAAAGCATCCATGTTTTTGCACGTTGTGGGAGAGGAAGCTCTAGAGGTCTACAATAACTTAACATTTGATGCTGAGGATGACAAGATGAAGCTTACAAAAATAATGGAAAAGTTTGAAGCTTACTGCATTCCGAAACGCAATGTGATGTTTGAAAGGCACAGATTCTTCACATGTGTACAGAATGCAGGAGAAACTATTGACCAATATGCAAATGAGCTGAGAAACAGATCAAAGACATGTGAGTTCGGTGGATTAACAGAATCACTGATCAAAGACAGAATAGTGTGTGGCATTACAGATAATAAACTGAGAGAAAGGCTACTCCGAGAATCAGATCTGGACCTGGAAAAAGCCTTAGCACTGTGTAGAGCCGCTGAGACTGTTAAGTCACAGGCTAAAGAGTTGCTAAATGATACTAGCTGAAACGTGGATGCAGTGGAAAGAAATGCACACAGATTCAACAAAAACAAGACTGCTGAGATCAAAGCAAGAGTGAGACAACCCAACAAAAATAGGATACTCAAATAAAAATCTTGTACTCGTTGTGGTATGCAACATCCCCTAAAGCAATGTCCAGCATATGGGAAAATATGTAAAAACTGCGACAAAGCAAATCACTATGCTCGTTGCTGCAGGAACCAAGACATGAAAGGCAAGGTAGATGCAGTAGATGATCATTATGAAGTGGAGGAACTTTATGTGAATGCTGTGAAAGATGAAAGAGAAGTAAGAGATTGGATCACTACGCTGAAAGTGAACAACATTCATCTAAAATTCAAATTGGATACTGGAGCCAATGTGAATGTCATTTCAGAGACTGATTTCATGAAGATCAGGCCGAGACCAAAAATACATGAAGCAAATATGAAAGTAACAGCTTATGCGGGTTCAGTCATACCAATGAAAGGAAAATGCATTGTGAATGTGACACATAAAGGCCAATTACATAAGCTATCTTTCATCATAGTTCCAAGGGATGTGCAGGGTCTACTAGGATTGTCGGCAAGTGAGAGACTACACCTAGTGAAGAGAGTTTTTGTTGTGGATAGACAAAAAGAGACAGCATATGATCAACTGATGGAGCAGTACAAAGACTTGTTTCAAGGGTTAGGCTGCCTACCAGGAGAACACACAATCAGAGTGGACAAAAGTGTACCACCAGTGATACATCCATGCAGGAAACTCCCATTTGCTCTTCAAAAGCAGCTAAAATCCGAATTGGACAACATGGAGAACAAGCATGTAATACAGAAAATTGATGAGCCGACTGACTGGGTCAGTTCCCTTGTTGTCGTGGACAAAAAGAATGAAAAACTCAGAATATGCCTGGATCCCAGAGATCTAAACAGAGCCATCAAGAGAGAACACTTCAAGCTACCTACTCGTGAAGAGATTATGGCACAGTTTTCAAAGGCAAAGTATTTCAGCAAGGTAGATGCTTCTTCAGGATTTTGGCAAATGAAGCTGGATGAGCCAAGTTCCAAACTATGTACTTTCAACACTCCGTTTGGAAGATACAGATTCCTAAGACTACCTTTTGGAATTGCTTCAGCTCCTGAAGTTTATCACAAAAATCAACATGATATATGAGCACTTGGAAGGAGTTGATACCTCGATGGATGACATCATCATTTGGGGTGCTATCAGAGCTCAACATGACGAGAGACTGAAAGCTGTGCTAGAAGCAACAAGAAAAGCAAATCTGAAGCTTAATGTCAGCTAGGCACAACAGAATTGACATTTCTGGGAGATATCCTAAGCAGTGAAGGTATCAGACCAGACCCACAAAAAGTGTCTGCTATAGAAAACATGCCAAGGCCACAATGCAAAAAAATATGTGCAACGGTTTAATGGGATAATCACTTTCATGGGAAAATTTAGACCCAACCTGTCAGAAAAGATGGCCCCACTGAGACAACTAACTGAGAAGAAGATAGAATGGCAATGGAATCATGAGCATGAAAAGGCATGGAATGAACTGAGGAAGCTGCTCACAGAGGAACCAGTACTGAAATTCTATGATCCAGAAAAACCAATCAAAATATCATCGGATGCATCACAGAGTGGGCTTGGTGCAGTACTTCTACAAAAACATGAAGGCTGGCAACCCGTAGCATATGCATCACGTTCGATGACGGATCCGGAAACATGTTATGCACAGATTGAAAAAGAACTGCTCAGCATTACGTATGCCTGTGAGAGATTTCATCAATTTGTGTCAGGACAAGAAATCAGCATGGAGACTGATCACAAGCCCTTAATAGCATTGTTTCAAAAGCCACTAAATGACTGACCACTGCGTATACAGCGAATGATGATCAGGCTGCAACGTTACTCACTGAAGGTTGCATACACCCCTGGAAAACTGATGTATACAGCTGACAGTCTATCCAGAGCTGTTGACCCGAAGGAGCACTCGAAGGCTAAACTGGATGAAGAAGTCGAAGCTTACGTACACATGATCACAAGTGCATTGCCAGTTGCAGATGCAAAGATGGAGATTATACGGATGGAAACAAACAAAGATGAGACACTGAAACAATTGAAACAAATCATCAAAAATGGATGGCCCGAAGTGAAACAAAATTGTTCACCAGATGCAGCGGAATATTGGAACTACAGGATGGAGTTATCTGTAGTGGATGGCATCATATACAAAGGAAGTAAGATGGTAGTTCCAAAGACTTTGAGAAGTGAAATGCTCAAAAAGATTCATGAAGGGCATCTTGGAATTGAAAAGTGCAAGAAAAGAGCACGACAACTGATGTTCTGGCCTAGAATGAATCAAGACATCACAGATCAAGTGTCGAGATGTACAATTTGCCTCAAATATCAAGCAAATCAACCGGCAGAACCACTACACCCAAACCAAGCACCAGAAAGACCATACTAGAAGGTGGGTGCTGACCTGTTTTCGTGTCAAGGTAAATATTATCTTTTGGTCACAGACTACTACTCCCTGTATCCAGAATTTTACAGACTGCAAGCTACAACAGCAGAAGAAGTGATAACATGCATGAAGGCCATATTTGCTCGAAACGGGATTGCGAACCAAGTGTTTTCTGATAACGGTTCACAATTCGCCAATGAGAAGTTCGGAAAATTTGCGAAAGAGTGGGACTTTAAACACATAACCTCAAGTCCACATTTTCCACAATCCAATGGGTTGGTGGAAGGTTCTGTCAAGACTGTGAAAAGGCTGATGTGCAAGGCAACAGACAGTGGAACGGATTTCTACCAGAGCTTGCTGGTGTATCGCACAACGCCGCTCGAGTGTGGTATGTCCCCGGGCCAGCTACTCATGAGACGTGTGCTGAGATCCAACTTACCTATCCCGGAAAACCTGCTAAAGACAAAGGAAGGGGAGAAAGTGAGGAAGATCAAAGAACAACAGAAACAAAAACAAAAGCTCTGTCATGACAGAGGAACACGGAACCTACCTGAACTACACACCGGTGACCAAGTCCGGTACAAAGACAAAACAGACACATGGTCACAGAAAGGGACTGTTCTGTGTCAGGTCCAACCAAGGACATACAACATTCAGACAGAGGAAGGTGCTGTTTTAAGAAGAAACCGCTGAGATCTTCTCAAAGAACCAACAATAGCGAGTCAACGAACAGAGACTGTAACAAAGACTGTTGTAACACCTCTAATTCCAGGACATGATATCCGAAAATCCTCAAGGAAAGTGAAACCACCTGAGAGACTGATTGAAACCAGTCAACATGTTTTTCTAAGTGATCATGTGGTGGAAAAAATAATGGATGTATTATGTGATAATGAATGTATCATGTGAATGTTTCATTTATTGTTGGAAGGTTTGGAAAGACTTTATTCAAGTTTAAATTTGCTAATTACTGAGATAATTAAATTAATTACATTTGTTCAAAGTAAAGAATTCAATTAAGATAGGGAGATGTAATGATATGAGCAAATCGTATTTGCATATTCTAGTTCTACTAGTGATGCCTGGCTAGTATAGATCAAAGGATGCGCTCCTGCAAGTCAGTCCTGCAAGTCAGCCTACGAGAGCCACACATGTCAATTGCCTTCTCCCTCCAACCAACACAGCCGTCCTAATAAAGAACCTCAACTCTATCCAGAAGTGCTATCATTTATCGAACCCGCTTACACAAAGCAACACAATATGCCCAACGTAAAACTTGTACGTCCTGGGCCTCTGGGCAGACGTTATTTGAAACACTGTTTAAGTGAATGAATATTGTTGCATCTGGTTTCTCTGCCACCAGCACACGACTTGACGTGATGACGTATTGGATCGTGTGTGTCACCCTTTATTTGAGGGACTTTTTTTCACCATTTGCCTCCATCTTCCTGAAGTCCAGGATGGGGTGTGTCAATGATAAGAATTCTCGTGAAATGTCAACCTCTCCTATCTTTGTTTTTATATGACACCTCTGTCTTTTCCTGCTTTATTTTTTTCTTTGTCCATGCTGCCAGATTGACGTAGTGTCAGCAAACCGCCGTCAAAAAAGCAGTGAGGTCATTCAAGATATTCATTTGTGATTCATTGCCAGAGCTATAACAGCTCATGACAGATGACAAAACAAATGCATTTTAGTCCTTGTTCGTTCACTTCTCCCCCATATTATCAAGTTTAGTGCCTTTTCAATGATCATAACAAAACATAAACACTGTAAGACATAACCGTCTCCATGTAATCTATTTGAAAGTCTTGGTCGATGTCACGAATTATAAGATGGTATTGCTTAAATTGAATGAACGAACATAAAATAGCTTATGTGGTCCACTTGTCATCTCCATCCTATTATTGACACAGTCATAAACATAAATGACAGCAAATAAGTCAGTAATGAAGGACTAGACCAAACATGGGCAAACTACGGCCCGCGGGCCACATACGGCCCGTTAGGCTTTTTAATCCGGCCCGTCGAATTTGCCCAAATTATAGTACAACAGTGTCTAAAACTCATGACAAAAAGTTAGCGAATAACAGGGCAGATAACTGAAAAGTTATCATTTTTCACAACTTGAAGCACAATGAGACAACTAATCACATTAAAAAACATTGTAACAAAGTATAAAGTTTTTTTCAAATCGATCATGCACCTGCTACAAACACTAGCTTGCTTAATTTACGGTAAATGTGCATGGCTGTAGATTTTGCTGCAGTAGTCGATTGTCATTGTGGTGCACGATGCAACGTTTGCATTGCTTCCTACGAGCCACTAAGCCCCTTTCATAAGTCTCACGTACACTTGACAGTCACGGTTTAATGTAAATGTGGGTTTTGTAGCTCACATATGTTGTTAGCTTCTTTTGAATCTTTCTTCTGGCCTGAGGTTCTGTGCATCTATTTTGGAAAATGACATGCAATTGCACGACTTTATAACGCTTACGAAAGTCCGGAAGAAAGAAGCAGGCTTCTGATTGGCTGCCGTGCCGAGTATGCAAATTTCAACTGCAGGTAGTCTATGTTTGTGTGTTCGGCGACGGTACACGTGTATTGTTTGCGCGTGAAGGCGAGGGCGTCAGTGAAGAGTTTGTTGAGCGCGCGGTCAGGACAAACCATCTATGATTTGGCGGAATTTAACACAAGTAGGTATTATTGAGCTTATAGCCGTTGAGGAATGAGCACACACGATGAATATGTGGAGACGTGTTTATTCCAACGGCTAACAAGTGGATCTGAACTGAACAGCAAAAGCAGTGCAATACATGCACCATGAACTGCCCCCTCCCCTGCACCTGCTGGGTGAGATGCCTGGTCCTAGTGCCCGCCACACAGCCCCCCCCAGAACACCCAGAAGGAAGGTCAAGGTGAAAATTTTGCAGGGGGCTTAACCAGCCTGCCCCAACGACTATGCAGTCCATCATTAGGTGGTGTAGGTGATTCGGGCGAGACCTCAGTGGGGGAACGACACTCAACCCTGGCATGCCGCGGTGAGGCTGGAGGTTTCGGAGGGCGTCCGCGACGTGGGGCCTGGGCCGGCGAAACGTCCTCGCCTGCAACTAAATGAGCCGGTTTGAGCCTGTCTATTGAAATTCCCTCCCTCCGCCCACCCATATCGAGCACAAAACTCTTTTTACCGTGTTCGAGCACTCTAAACGGGCCGTCGTACGGCGGTCGGAGGGGAGAGCGGTGGGCATCGTGACACACAAAGACGAAACGGGCTGACCTAAGAGCAGACGGAACAAATATTTTGGGGACGCAGTGGTGAATTGGTGCTGGAGTCAGGGGCTCTGCTGGCAAAAGGGGGAATGAAGTTGCACCCGAAGCTTCAGGCAGAAATTCACCAGGAACGCGGAGTGGTTGACCGAGCACTAACTCTGCGGGGGCGGCGTTAAGGTCTTCTTTAGGGGCCGAACGTAACCCGAGCAGGACCCACGGAAGCTGGTCGACCCAGTTACCGTCCGACAGCGCGGCCCGTAGCGCGGCCTTCAGTGACCGGTGGAAGCGTTCGCACATCCCGTTAGCCTGCGGGTGGTAGGCCATAGTGCGGTGTACCTGCACACCCAAGGACTGCGCCATGGACGACCAGAGCTCGGACACAAACTGGGGGCCTCTGTCCGAAGTGATATCGGATGGCGTGCCGAAATGTGCGACCCAGGACGACAGAAATGCGCGAGCAATATCTGCCGAGGTCGTGGAGGACAGGGGGACTGCTTCCGGCCACCTAGTGGTTCGATCGACCATGGTGAGGAGATGTGTGCAACCCTGCGAAGGAGGGAGGGGCCCGACCAGATCCACATGGACGTGGTCAAATCTCCTGTCCGGAATTGGAAAAGTTTCCAGGTTTGCTCGGGTGTGCCTGTGGACTTTGGCGCGCTGACATGCCACGCATGCAGCTGCCCACTTCCTGACGTCCTTCCGTAACCCAGGCCAGACAAACTTGGCCCCAATAAGTTTGACTGCCCGGACGCCAGGGTGTGAGAGGGAATGAATAGAATTAAAAATTCGCCAACGCCACTCCTGCGGAACCACGGGACGAGTGCGACCCGTAGACACATCGCAGAGGAGAGCGGGACCCCCTTCACACAGTGCCACCTTCTCAAGTTTCAGGGCTGTGCCTGCTGCCTTGAGTTCGTGGATGTCCGGATCCTCAGATTGGGCGGTGGCCATCTCTGAAAAATCCACCCCGAGCTGGACTGGACACACAATCACGCGTGACAAGCAATCGGCCACAGGGTTACATTTGCCGGCCACGTGCTGAATGTCTGTTGTGAATTCAGAAATGGCCGCCAAATGCCGTTGCTGTCGGGCCGACCACGGTTCAGTCACCTTTGACATGGCGAATGTGAGTGGTTTGTGATCCACATAAGCGGTAAACCGGCGCCCCTCGAGGAGGAAACGAAAATGGCGCGTTGCAAGATAGAGTGCTAACAACTCTCTGTCGAAAACACTGTACTTGCGTTCGTTATCTTGCAGTTTCCGACTGAAAAATGCAAGGGGCTGCCATTCGTTCTCCACAAGCTGCTCAACCACCGCCCCTACGGCAACATCAGACGCGTCGGTAGTCAAAGCTACCTGTGCGGTTGAGATTGGGTGGACCAGAAGAGTTGCACCCGCAAGAGCTTCCTT
The DNA here is from genome assembly GCF_051943395.1 of Hippocampus bargibanti. Lineage (NCBI taxonomy): Eukaryota > Metazoa > Chordata > Actinopteri > Syngnathiformes > Syngnathidae > Hippocampus > Hippocampus bargibanti. The sequence continues at coordinate 11,981,473 of NC_142741.1, forward strand.
GGCCCGTTGGAAGGATTGTGCTCATTGCGGTGCCCACTCAACGGGGTCGTTAGCCTTCTTTTTTCTCAAGGCGCCGTAGAGGGGTTGTAGGAGGTCGGCTGCGTGAGGAAGAAACCGGTTGTAAAAATTGATCATTCCCAAAAACTCCTGCAGAGCCTTAACTGTGGCCGGGCGGGGGAAATCCACCACTGCTTGTACTTTGGCGGGTAAGGGGATGGCGCCCTGTGGAGAAATGCGATGCCCCAAGAAATCGATCTTGGACAGACCAAATTGGCACTTAACAGGGTCAACTATAAGGCCGTGCGAATCAAGGCGCTTGAAAACTTCGGTTAAGTGCGACAGGTGTTCCTCCGGTGAAGGGCTGGCCACAAGGATGTCGTCTAGATAGACAAATACAAAATCAAGACCTCGCAAGACTGAGTCCATCAGTCTTTGGAAGGTCTGTGCCGCCCCCTTCAGGCCAAAAGGCATGCGGAGAAATTCAAAGAGGCCAAAGGGGGTAATCACCGCTGTTTTGGGCACATCCTCCACCCGTACCGGCACCTGGTGATAACCGCGAACTAGATCTACTTTTGAAAAGATCACGGCGCCGGCCAAACGTGCGGAAAAATCTTGAATGTGCGAGATGGGGTAACGGTCATGTGTGGTTATGTTATTCAGCCGACGAAAATCACCGCACGGCCGCCAAGAACCGTCACTTTTGGGCACCATGTGTAATGGTGAAGCCCACGGGCTGTTGGAACGCCTCACGATGCCCATGCGCTCCATCGTCGCGAACTCCCCTTTCGCCATTGCCAATTTTGCCGCGTCGAGGCGACGAGCGCGGGCAAAAACTGGCGGGCCAACCGTGGGAATGAAATGCTCTACCCCGTGTTTAGTATCGGCATTGGAAAAGGCGGGTGTGGTTAACGACGGATAATCGGTCAGCAGGCATTCATAAACGTTACCCGATGTTAAATAATTTGCATGCGTTAACGGCCCGAGCCCTCCGGCCTCACACGGAAAAGTGGCGAAAGAGATGGCGTCAATCAAACGACGGTTGGCAATGTCCACAAGAAGTCCGTGAGCACATAAAAAATCGGCGCCAATTATGGGAACTGTGGTCGCGGCAACAATAAAGTTCCACTTGAATTCCCGTCCGTGGAAACGCACAGTCACTGACCTGGAACCGAAGTTAGCAATGGGCGAGCCATTAGCTGCGCACAAGGCAGGCCCGCATCCACCTGCCATCTTGACCGCAGCGGTGGGCGTCAGCAGGCTTACTTGTGCCCCGCTGTCCACAAGGAAACGTCTTCCTGACGAGGAGTCCGTGACGAAAAGCAGCTCGCTTTCGTTGCTGGCGCCCACGGCTGCTACTGGGTATTGGGCGTTGAAATTTCCCGCCGTCTCGTAGGAGCAGGGAGGTGCGCATCGTCGAGCCTTGGCGCCAAACCGCTGATGGAAATAGCAGGTGGCTTTCCCGCGCCGCTTCTGCGATCCCACTGCAGCCACGACGGTCGGATCAATTTGCACGGCTAACCGCCGTATCGCGCTCGATCTGCTTCTTCCGCCAAGCCACGATAGTCGCCGGTGGCTAGGCACGTCGAGTTAGCGAGCACGGCGCGCACTTCGGGTGGTAGGTGGCGAAGGAAAATGTGGGGGAAAAGGAATCCGCCATCATCCGCATTTAACAGCGACAGCACTTTGTCCATTAGATCCACTGCTGTTCCGTCGCTGAGTCCGGGAAGCGAAAGAAGTCTGTCTGCTCTCTCGGAGGCCGATAGCGTGAACCGTCGGAGCAGCCATTGTTTGAGCGCGTCGTACTTCCTGCATCGTGGAGGCGCGCGCAGAAGTTGCATCATGCGATGCGTTGTCGGTTGGTCGAGGGACGCCACGACCATGTAATATTTTAGGTCATCTGTCGTGACGCATTGTAGGTGGAAAAGTGCTTCCACATGCTGGAACCACGAAGCCGGGTCGCTGTGCCAGAACTCGGGCAACTTCGCGGCGTAGGCGGCAGCTGCGAGTTTGGGCGCCGGTCGTGGCGACATGGCCGTAGAAGAAACATCTTCGTCCGTTGCCATGAACATTTCCATTGTCGGGGTCACCAGTGTAGCCGTTGAGGAATGAGCACACACGATGAATATGTGGAGACGTGTTTATTCCAACGGCTAACAAGTGGATCTGAACTGAACAGCAAAAGCAGTGCAATACATGCACCATGAACTGCCCCCTCCCCTGCACCTGCTGGGTGAGATGCCTGGTCCTAGTGCCCGCCACACAGCCCCCCCCAGAACACCCAGAAGGAAGGTCAAGGTGAAAATTTTGCAGGGGGCTTAACCAGCCTGCCCCAACGACTATGCAGTCCATCATTAGGTGGTGTAGGTGATTCGGGCGAGACCTCAGTGGGGGAACGACACTCAACCCTGGCATGCCGCGGTGAGGCTGGAGGTTTCGGAGGGCGTCCGCGACGTGGGGCCTGGGCCGGCGAAACGTCCTCGCCTGCAACTAAATGAGCCGGTTTGAGCCTGTCTATTGAAATTCCCTCCCTCCGCCCACCCATATCGAGCACAAAACTCTTTTTACCGTGTTCGAGCACTCTAAACGGGCCGTCGTACGGCGGTCGGAGGGGAGAGCGGTGGGCATCGTGACACACAAAGACGAAACGGGCTGACCTAAGAGCAGACGGAACAAATATTTTGGGGACGCAGTGGTGAATTGGTGCTGGAGTCAGGGGCTCTGCTGGCAAAAGGGGGAATGAAGTTGCACCCGAAGCTTCAGGCAGAAATTCACCAGGAACGCGGAGTGGTTGACCGAGCACTAACTCTGCGGGGGCGGCGTTAAGGTCTTCTTTAGGGGCCGAACGTAACCCGAGCAGGACCCACGGAAGCTGGTCGACCCAGTTACCGTCCGACAGCGCGGCCCGTAGCGCGGCCTTCAGTGACCGGTGGAAGCGTTCGCACATCCCGTTAGCCTGCGGGTGGTAGGCCATAGTGCGGTGTACCTGCACACCCAAGGACTGCGCCATGGACGACCAGAGCTCGGACACAAACTGGGGGCCTCTGTCCGAAGTGATATCGGATGGCGTGCCGAAATGTGCGACCCAGGACGACAGAAATGCGCGAGCAATATCTGCCGAGGTCGTGGAGGACAGGGGGACTGCTTCCGGCCACCTAGTGGTTCGATCGACCATGGTGAGGAGATGTGTGCAACCCTGCGAAGGAGGGAGGGGCCCGACCAGATCCACATGGACGTGGTCAAATCTCCTGTCCGGAATTGGAAAAGTTTCCAGGTTTGCTCGGGTGTGCCTGTGGACTTTGGCGCGCTGACATGCCACGCATGCAGCTGCCCACTTCCTGACGTCCTTCCGTAACCCAGGCCAGACAAACTTGGCCCCAATAAGTTTGACTGCCCGGACGCCAGGGTGTGAGAGGGAATGAATAGAATTAAAAATTCGCCAACGCCACTCCTGCGGAACCACGGGACGAGTGCGACCCGTAGACACATCGCAGAGGAGAGCGGGACCCCCTTCACACAGTGCCACCTTCTCAAGTTTCAGGGCTGTGCCTGCTGCCTTGAGTTCGTGGATGTCCGGATCCTCAGATTGGGCGGTGGCCATCTCTGAAAAATCCACCCCGAGCTGGACTGGACACACAATCACGCGTGACAAGCAATCGGCCACAGGGTTACATTTGCCGGCCACGTGCTGAATGTCTGTTGTGAATTCAGAAATGGCCGCCAAATGCCGTTGCTGTCGGGCCGACCACGGTTCAGTCACCTTTGACATGGCGAATGTGAGTGGTTTGTGATCCACATAAGCGGTAAACCGGCGCCCCTCGAGGAGGAAACGAAAATGGCGCGTTGCAAGATAGAGTGCTAACAACTCTCTGTCGAAAACACTGTACTTGCGTTCGTTATCTTGCAGTTTCCGACTGAAAAATGCAAGGGGCTGCCATTCGTTCTCCACAAGCTGCTCAACCACCGCCCCTACGGCAACATCAGACGCGTCGGTAGTCAAAGCTACCTGTGCGGTTGAGATTGGGTGGACCAGAAGAGTTGCACCCGCAAGAGCTTCCTTGGCCCGTTGGAAGGATTGTGCTCATTGCGGTGCCCACTCAACGGGGTCGTTAGCCTTCTTTTTTCTCAAGGCGCCGTAGAGGGGTTGTAGGAGGTCGGCTGCGTGAGGAAGAAACCGGTTGTAAAAATTGATCATTCCCAAAAACTCCTGCAGAGCCTTAACTGTGGCCGGGCGGGGGAAATCCACCACTGCTTGTACTTTGGCGGGTAAGGGGATGGCGCCCTGTGGAGAAATGCGATGCCCCAAGAAATCGATCTTGGACAGACCAAATTGGCACTTAACAGGGTCAACTATAAGGCCGTGCGAATCAAGGCGCTTGAAAACTTCGGTTAAGTGCGACAGGTGTTCCTCCGGTGAAGGGCTGGCCACAAGGATGTCGTCTAGATAGACAAATACAAAATCAAGACCTCGCAAGACTGAGTCCATCAGTCTTTGGAAGGTCTGTGCCGCCCCCTTCAGGCCAAAAGGCATGCGGAGAAATTCAAAGAGGCCAAAGGGGGTAATCACCGCTGTTTTGGGCACATCCTCCACCCGTACCGGCACCTGGTGATAACCGCGAACTAGATCTACTTTTGAAAAGATCACGGCGCCGGCCAAACGTGCGGAAAAATCTTGAATGTGCGAGATGGGGTAACGGTCATGTGTGGTTATGTTATTCAGCCGACGAAAATCACCGCACGGCCGCCAAGAACCGTCACTTTTGGGCACCATGTGTAATGGTGAAGCCCACGGGCTGTTGGAACGCCTCACGATGCCCATGCGCTCCATCGTCGCGAACTCCCCTTTCGCCATTGCCAATTTTGCCGCGTCGAGGCGACGAGCGCGGGCAAAAACTGGCGGGCCAACCGTGGGAATGAAATGCTCTACCCCGTGTTTAGTATCGGCATTGGAAAAGGCGGGTGTGGTTAACGACGGATAATCGGTCAGCAGGCATTCATAAACGTTACCCGATGTTAAATAATTTGCATGCGTTAACGGCCCGAGCCCTCCGGCCTCACACGGAAAAGTGGCGAAAGAGATGGCGTCAATCAAACGACGGTTGGCAATGTCCACAAGAAGTCCGTGAGCACATAAAAAATCGGCGCCAATTATGGGAACTGTGGTCGCGGCAACAATAAAGTTCCACTTGAATTCCCGTCCGTGGAAACGCACAGTCACTGACCTGGAACCGAAGTTAGCAATGGGCGAGCCATTAGCTGCGCACAAGGCAGGCCCGCATCCACCTGCCATCTTGACCGCAGCGGTGGGCGTCAGCAGGCTTACTTGTGCCCCGCTGTCCACAAGGAAACGTCTTCCTGACGAGGAGTCCGTGACGAAAAGCAGCTCGCTTTCGTTGCTGGCGCCCACGGCTGCTACTGGGTATTGGGCGTTGAAAATTCCCGCCGTCTCGTAGGAGCAGGGAGGTGCGCATCGTCGAGCCTTGGCGCCAAACCGCTGATGGAAATAGCAGGTGGCTTTCCCGCGCCGCTTCTGCGATCCCACTGCAGCCACGACGGTCGGATCAATTTGCACGGCTAACCGCCGTATCGCGCTCGATCTGCTTCTTCCGCCAAGCCACGATAGTCGCCGGTGGCTAGGCACGTCGAGTTAGCGAGCACGGCGCGCACTTCGGGTGGTAGGTGGCGAAGGAAAATGTGGGGGAAAAGGAATCCGCCATCATCCGCATTTAACAGCGACAGCACTTTGTCCATTAGATCCACTGCTGTTCCGTCGCTGAGTCCGGGAAGCGAAAGAAGTCTGTCTGCTCTCTCGGAGGCCGATAGCGTGAACCGTCGGAGCAGCCATTGTTTGAGCGCGTCGTACTTCCTGCATCGTGGAGGCGCGCGCAGAAGTTGCATCATGCGATGCGTTGTCGGTTGGTCGAGGGACGCCACGACCATGTAATATTTTAGGTCATCTGTCGTGACGCATTGTAGGTGGAAAAGTGCTTCCACATGCTGGAACCACGAAGCCGGGTCGCTGTGCCAGAACTCGGGCAACTTCGCGGCGTAGGCGGCAGCTGCGAGTTTGGGCGCCGGTCGTGGCGACATGGCCGTAGAAGAAACATCTTCGTCCGTTGCCATGAACATTTCCATTGTCGGGGTCACCAGTGTAGCCGTTGAGGAATGAGCACACACGATGAATATGTGGAGACGTGTTTATTCCAACGGCTAACAAGTGGATCTGAACTGAACAGCAAAAGCAGTGCAATACATGCAACATGAACTGCCCCCTCCCCTGCACCTGCTGGGTGAGATGCCTGGTCCTAGTGCCCGCCACAAGCTTGAATATTTCGTTGTGTAATAATATGTTTTGAATGTTGAAAGTGATTCCATTTTTCAATAAATGTTGATTTCTTTAACTTTGCCCCTTCGATGGAAACTTATTAAAAACAGACACAATCTTGATAAATCACAGTGCATATGTTATTTTAATCTATTTCCATTTCCTCCTCCAAGTATCTGCGAAATAGTATGTAAACGCCATATTCCTTGAGACAAATTTATTAACTGATCAGGGATATTTTTCACATTTGAAAGACAGTTAATAAATTGGGTTGTAGTGTTCTTACTGTGCTATGAGGTTTGTACATACTACATTTAAAGGACAACCGGCACCATTTTTTGTTTTTGTTTCCCACTGACATCAGAAAAAACGTTTTATAGCATCTAAAATACCCAAATCAGGCAGGCTGATATTTTTAGTTAAATGACAAACACCAATAAAAATAACTTCAAAATGAATCCGGAAATGGTCAGTTTCAGAAGGTCCCACCCCCTGTTCGTGACGTCATGCCAAGATGTCTTGCCTTTGATCGAGAATCAAAACAATGGCTTCAGATTCGGAGAAGATGTTTTCTTGTTACTCATCCAGTTATGAATATGATTCAAATAGTTCTGAAGAGGAAAGCATAAATGTTTGCAATTGATTCCAGGAGTCCTCCTATATCAATTCGAGCCGTCAATGACAGCAATGTAGCACCCAGAAAATGCAGAAGATTGCGCCCAAGCTCCGTTGGAAATGGGCTGACTTGTCAGCTGGGAATTTGTGTCAAATAGTTGTCTTTGTGCAACAAACAACGATTCACCATGGCGTTATTTATGTGTTTTCCTTCTAATTTCACCATCAACACGGATCATCACGAAATTTTCAGACCAAACAAAGTACCCAAAATGCATTGTATGTCACTTTCTCGGTCAGGGGCGGTCCAAACGTGACGTCACATGGTGATCGTCATCAACTCAAAAACAAGACTTCATGAATATTCAGCGCAAGTCTTAAAACGTAAACTATAGCTATATGCTGTAGTTTGTAAAATACGCTCAGTCGAAGTCATTTGAAGTGATTTTATAAATTATGGACATAACTTGTTCAGAGTATTTCCGGCCCAAACACTCCCTCCAAATGCTCCTGGCCCGGCCCCTCTGTCAAATTTTAGAACCCAATGTGGCCCGTGAGTCAAAAAGTTTGCCCACCCCTGGACTAGACGTTTTAATGAGGATCAGATACATCTTTCAAACGGCAGCAAAAATTAACATGGAACAGTTTTTCATTGAAGTTGTTTTGTTATGTGATAAGCAAAGGCATTTTAAATGCATGGAAACTTAAACTTGATCCGTTTTCCTACTTCACTATATTCAGAAAGGGTTGTGATGGAAATAGTTTTTGGTAAGATTTTCATCCAGAGAATTGACTACTTGAGAGGTGTGTCATGGGCTTTATTCTAACAAGTAACGTAACAGGAGCAAATAATGACCGGTAAACCAAAACAATGGCGGCAAAATGTCAATGCGATAACAAAAAACAAGTGGCCTTACTAACAAACAAAATGTGTTGGACAGAGCCATAGAGGAAGGTAACAGAGTCAAAGAGGAGAGTCAAAAGCAATTTACAAAACACATACATTTAAGCGTAGGCGGCCAGGTGAGCCAGTGCGTCGACCTCACAGTACAGAGGTCTTGGGTTCAATCCCCTCTATGCCCTCCCTGTGAGGAGTTGCTGTTGTTGGTGTAATGATATGAGCAAATCGTATTTGCATGTTCTACTAGTGATGCCTGGCTATAGATCAAAGGTGCATGCGCGCTGCTGCAAGTCAGTCTGATGAGAGCCTACGAGAGCCACACATGTGAATTGCCTTCTCCCTCCAACCAACACAGCCGTCCTAATAAAGAACCTCAACTCTATCCAGAAGTTGTATCATTTACCGAACCCGCTTACACAAAGTAACACATGGTGTCAGAATTGGTCTGGAAGACAAGAGGACGATAAAAGGACTTGGAACGAAAGATTCCACGGAGGAAAGACATTGAGCACAACCCACGGCAGAAAACGGCAGAAATGGAAGCTTTACGTCCACCCACAGCTCTGCAGCTAACAGGTAACGTGGCTGAAAATTGGAAGAGATTTAAGCAACGTTTTGAACTGTATTTGTCTGCAATTGGAGCTGATGAAAGCCATTCAAAGATGAAAGCATCCATGTTTTTGCACGTTGTGGGAGAGGAAGCTCTAGAGGTCTACAATAACTTCACATTTGATGCTGAGGATGACAAGATGAAGCTGTCAAAAATAATGGAAAAGTTTGAAGCTTACTGCATTCCGAAACGCAATGTGACGTTTGAAAGGCACAGATTCTTCACATGTGTACAGACAGTTGGAGAAACTATTGACCAATATGCAAATGAGCTGAGAAACAGATCAAAGACATGTGAGTTCGGTGGATTAACAGAATCACTGATCAAAGACAGAATAGTGTGTGGCATTACAGATAATAAACTGAGAGAAAGGCTACTCAGAGAATCAGATCTGGACCTGGAAAAAGCCTTAGCACTGTGTAGGGCCGCTGAGACTGTTAAATCACAGGCTAAAGAGTTGCTAAATGATTCTAGCTGCAACGTGGATGCAGTGGAAAGAAATGCACACAGATTCAACAAAAACAAGACTGCTGAGATCAAAGCAAGAGTGAGACAACCCAACAAAAATAGGATACTCAAACAAAAATCTTGTACTCGTTGTGGTACGCAACATCCCCCAAAGCAATGTCCAGCATATGGGAAAATATGTAAAAACTGCGACAAAGCAAATCACTATGCTCGTTGCTGCAGGAACCAAGACATGAAAGGCAAGGTAGATGCAGTAGATGATCATTATGAAGTGGAGGAACTTTATGTGAATGCTGTAAAAGATGAAAGAGAAGAAAGAGATTGGATCACTACACTGAAAGTGAACAACATTCATCTAAAATTCAAATTGGATACTGGAGCCAATGTGAATGTCATTTCAGAGACTGATTTCATGAAGATCAGGCCGAGACCAAAAATACATAAAGCAAATATGAAAGTAACAGCTTACGCGGGTTCAGTCATACCAATGAAAGGAAAATGCATTGTGAATGTGACACATAAAGGCCAATTACATAAGCTATCTTTCATCATAGTTCCAAGGGATGTGCAAGGACTACTAGGATTGTCGGCATGTGAGAGACTACATCTAGTGAAGAGAGTTTTTGTTGTGGATAGACAAAAAGAGACAGCATATGATCAACTGATGGAGCAGTACAAAGACTTGTTTCAAGGGTTAGGCTGCCTACCAGGAGAACACACAATCAGAGTGGACAAAAGTGTGCCACCAGTCATACATCCATGCAGGAAAGTCCCGTTTGCTCTTCAAAAGCAACTAAAATCAGAATTGGACAACATGGAGAACAAACATGTAATAAAGAAAATTGATGAGCCGACTGACTGGGTCAGTTCCCTTGTTGTCGTGGACAAAAAGAATGGAAAACTCAGAATATGCCTGGATCCCAGAGATCTAAACAGAGCCATCAAGAGAGAACACTTCAAGCTACCTACTCGTGAAGAGATTATGGCACAGTTTTCAAAGGCAAAGTATTTCAGCAAGCTAGATGCTTCTTCAGGATTTTGGCAAATGAAGCTGGATGAGCCAAGTTCCAAACTATGTACTTTCAACACTCCGTTTGGAAGATACAGATTCCTAAGACTACCTTTTGGAATTGCTTCAGCTCCTGAAGTTTATCACAAAACAATCAACATGATATATGAGCACTTGGAAGGAGTTGATACCTCGATGGATGACATCATCATTTGGGGTGCCACCAGAGTTCAACATGACGAGAGACTGAAAGCTGTGCTAGAAGCAACAAGAAAAGCAAACCTGAAGCTGAATAAAGAGAAATGTCAGCTAGGTACAACAGAATTGACATTTCTGGGAGATATCCTAAGCAGTGAAGGTATCAGACCAGACCCACGAAAAGTGTCTGCTATAGAAAACATGCCAAGGCCGCAATGCAAAAAAGATGTGCAACGGTTTAATGGGATGATCACTTTCATGGGAAAATTTATACCCAACCTGTCAGAAAAGATGGCCCCACTGAGACAACTAACTGAGAAGAAGATAGAATGGCAATGGAATCATGAGCATGAGAAGGCATGGAATGAACTGAGGAAGCTGCTCACAGAGGAACCAGTACTGAAATTCTATGATCCAGAAAAACCAATCAAAATATCATCGGATGCATCACAGAGTGGGCTTGGTGCAGTACTTCTACAAAAACATGAAGGCTGGCAACCCGTAGCATATGCATCGCGTTCGATGACGGATCCGGAAACACGTTATGCACAAATTGAAAAAGAACTGCTCAGCATTACGTATGCCTGTGAGAGATTTCATCAATTTGTGTCAGGACAAGAAATCAGCGTGGAGACTGATCACAAGCCCTTAATAGCATTGTTTCAAAAGCCACTAAATGACTGTCCACTCCGTATACAGCGAATGATGATCAGGCTACAACGTTACTCACTGAAGGTCGCATACACCCCTGGAAAACTGATGTATACAGCTGACACTCTATCCAGAGCTGTTGACCCGAAGGAGCACTCGAAGGCTAAACTGGATGAAGAAGTTGAAGCTTACGTACACATGATCACCAGTGCATTGCCAGTTGCAGATGCAAAGATGGAGATTATACGGATGGAAACAAACAAGGATGAGACACTGAAACAATTGAAACAAATCATCAGAAATGGATGGCCCGAAGTGAAACAAAATTGTTTACCAGACGCAGCAGAATATTGGAACTACAGGATGGAGTTATCTGTAGTGGATGACATCATATACAAAGGCAGTAAGATTGTCATTCCAAAGACTTTGAGAAGTGAAATGCTCAAAAAGATCCATGAAGGACATCTTGGAATTGAAAAGTGCAAGAAAAGAGCACGACAACTGATGTTCTGGCCTAGAATGAATCAAGACATCACAGATCAAGTGTCGAGATGTACAATTTGCCTCAAATATCAAGCAAATCAACCGGCAGAGCCACTACACCCACACCAAGCACCAGAAAGACCATACCAGAAGGTGGGTGCTGACCTGTTTTCGTGTCAAGGTAAAGATTATCTTTTGGTCACAGACTACTACTCCCTGTATCCAGAAGTTTGCAGACTGCAAGCTACAACAGCAGAAGCAGTGATAACATGCATGAAGGCCATATTTGCTAGAAACGGGATTGCAAACCAAGTGTTTTCTGATAACGGTCCACAATTCGCCAATGAGAAGTTCAGAAAATTTGCAAAGGAGTGGGACTTTAAACACATAACCTCAAGTCCACATTTTCCACAATCCAATGGCTTGGTGGAAAGTTCTGTCAAGACTGTGAAAAGACTGATGTACAAGGCAACAGACAGTGGAACGGATTTCTACCAGAGCTTGCTGGTGTATCGCACAACGCCGCTCGAGTGTGGTATGTCCCCGGCCCAGCTACTCATGGGACGCGTGCTGAGATCCAACTTACCCATCCCGGAAAACTTGCTGAAGACAAAGGAAGGGGAGAAAGTGAGGAAGATCAAAGAACAACAGAAACAAAAACAAAAGTTCTACCATGACAGAGGAACACGGAACCTACCTGAACTACACACCGGTGACCAAGTACGGTACAAAGACAAAACAGACACATGGTCACAGAAAGGAACTGTTCTGCGTCAGGTCCAACCAAGGTCATACAACATTCAGACAGAGGAAGGTGCTGTTTTAAGAAGAAACCGCCGAGATCTTCTCAAAGAACCAACCATAGCAAGTCAACGAACAGAGACTGTAACAGAGACTGTTGTAACACCTCTAAATCCAGGACATGCTATCCGAAAATCCTCAAGGAAAGTGAAACCACCTGAGAGACTGATTGAAACCATTTAACATGTTTTTCTAAGTGATCATGGTGAAAAAAAATGATGTGAATGTTTCATGTGGATGATTCATTTATTGTTGCAAAATTTAGAAATACTTTATTCAAGTTTAAGGTTGCTAATTACTGACATAATTAAATTCATTACATTGGTTAAAAGTAAAGAATTCAATTAAGAAAGGGAGATGTAATGATATGAGCAAATCGTATTTGCATGTTCTACTAGTGATGCCTGGCTATAGATCAAAGGTGCATGCGCGCTGCTGCAAGTCAGTCTGATGAGAGCCTACGAGAGCCACACATGTGAATTGCCTTCTCCCTCCAACCAACACAGCCGTCCTAATAAAGAACCTCAACTCTATCCAGAAGTTGTATCATTTACCGAACCCGCTTACACAAAGTAACACAGTTGGCATTCTGGCCAAGACAGCTGGAAGAGGCTCCAGCACCTCCCGCAACCCAAATTGAAACCCGCAAATTGAGGATGAAGCATTTTGGAGAATGAATGAATGAATGAATGAATGAATGAATGAACGAACAAACGAATAAATAAATAAATAAATGACGAAATGCGCATGAAATGCATGAAAATGAGGGCGGCCCGGTAGTCGAGTGGTTAGCAAACCAGCTTCCCAGTGCACAGTTCGCCGGTTCGCGTCCCGGTCCGGCCTCCCTTGCATGTACTCCCCGGACCCGCGTGGGTTTTCTCCGGATCATCCGGTTTCCTCCCACACTCCAAAAAACATGCATGGCAGGCAGATTGACCACTCCAAATTGTCCCTAGGTGTAAGTATGAGAGTGACTGTTGTATGTCTTTGTGTGCCCTGCGATTGGCTGGCAACCAATTCGGGGTGTCCCCCGCCTCGTGCCCGAAGACAGATGAGACAGCAACTCCCACGACCCTAATGAGGAATAAGCGGTACGGAAAATGAGATGAGAGATGAGATGAATGAACGAATGAATGAATGAATGAATAGTAGTTAAGTCATTATGAGAAATTAACACCTCAAGTACTTCTGGTACACAGGTCTTCTTTCTTCTTCTTTTGCTTTCGGCTTTTCCCCTCAGGCGTCGCCAGAGCGAATCAATGTCCTCCATCTATCCCGGTTTTGTGCATCCTCTTCTCTCACACCAGCTACCTTCATGTCCTCTTTGACCACATCCATAAACCTCCTCTTCGGTCTTCCTCTCGGTCTCCTGCCTGGCAGTTCAAGGCTCAGCATCCTTCTCCCGATATAGTCACTCTCTCTCCTCTGGACATGTCCAAACAATCTCAGACTGGCCTCTCTGACTTTCTCTGCAAAGCCTCTAATATGAGTTGTCCCTCTAATCATTAGAGGAATGAGTACATTAGAGTCTAATGTACTCATTCCTGATCCTATCCAACCTGGTCACAGTGCCCAAAGAAAGCCTCAACATCTTCAGCTCTGCTACCTCCAGCTCTGCTTCCTGTCTTTTCATCATGAACTTCCTGTCCAAACATCATGGCTGGTCTCACCGCTGTTTTATACACTTTTCCTTTCATCCTAGCTGAAACCCTTCTATCACACATCACACCTGACATTTTTCTCCAGCCGCTCCAGCCTGCCTGGAATCGCTTCTTTACCTCTTTTCCACGCTTTCCATTGCTCTGGACAGTTGACCACAAGTACTTAAAATCCTCCACCTTCTTTATCTCTTCCCCCTGTAGCATCACTCTTGCACTTGGATCCCTCTCATTCACACACATATATTCCGTCTTGCTGCGACTGATCTTCATTCCTCTCCTTTCCAGGGCATATCTCCACATCTCAAGTTTCCCCGCCACCTGTTCCCTGTTCTCGCTACAGATCACAATGCCACCTGCAAACATCATGGTTCAAGGAGATTCTTGTCTAATATTGTCTGTCAGCCTGTCCATTACCATAGCAAACAAGAAGGGGCTCAGAGCCGACCCCTGGTGGAGTCCAACCTCCACCTTGTATTCCTCAGTCACACCGATAGCACCGATAGTCTTGCACCGCTCTGACATTTCCATCACTCCAGACTTCCTCATGCAATGCCACAGCACTTCTGTGGGCACCCTGTCACATGCTTTCTCCAGATCTACAAAGACACAATGCAATTCCTTCTGAACTTATCTGTACTTCTCTATCAGCATTCTTAAAGCAAACACTGCATATGTCGTACTCTTTTTTTGGCATTAAGCCATACTGCTGCTCACAAATGTCCACTTCTGCTCTTAGTCTAGTTTCAACTACTCTTTCCCAGAGTTTCATTGTATGGCTCATAAACTTTATTCCTCTATAGTTAGTACAACTGTGCACATCTCCTTTGTCCTTAAAAATGGGCACGAGTACACTTCGTCTCCATTCTTCAGGCATCTGTTCACCATCTAAGATCTTGTTGAATAACCCAGTCAGGAACACCACCGCCACCTCTCCAAGACACTTCCATACCTCGATTGGTAAATCATCAGGCCCGAGTGCCTTTCCCCCCTTCATCCGCTTCAGCGCCCTCCTCACTTCATCCTTGCTAATGCTTGCTACGTCTTGGTCCACAACAGTCACGTCTTCTACTCATTCAGCAATTCTTCAAAGTACTCTTTACATCTTGCCATCACACTACTGGCACCTGTTAATACATTGCCATCTCTATCCTTAATCACCCGAACCTGCTGCAGGTCCTTACGAACTTTGTCTCTCTGTCTCGCCAGACTGTAAAGATCAGTCTCACCTTCCTTGCTGTCCAGCCGAGCATACAAGTCATCATCGGCCTCTTGTTTGGCCTTTGCCACCTTTACTTTAACAGTGCGCTGCATCTCCTTGTATTGCTGTCTACTCTCGTCCGTCCTCTCAGTGTCCCACTTCTTCTTTGCTAACCTCTTTCTCTGTATACACTCCTGCACCTCCCCATTCCACCACCAAGTCTCCTTATCTACCTTTCTTCCACTCGATACACCAAGTACTTTCCGACCTGTGTCTCTGATTATGTTCGCTGTAGTTTGCCAGTCATCTGGAAGGACCTCTTTCCCACCCAGTGCTTGTCTTACCTCCTTCCTAAATGTCATGCAACACTCTTCCTTTTTCAACTTCCACCATTTTGTCCTTACTTCAGCTTTTGGTTTCTTCATCATCCTCACTGCCAGCGTCATCCTACACACCACCAACCTACGCTGTCTGGCTACACTCTCACCAACCACTACTTTGCAGTCACTGATTTCCTTTAAATGGCGCCGTTGACACAAAATGTGGTTTACCCGTGTACTTCTGCCTCCACTCTTATATGTCACCCTATGTTCCTCTCTCTTCTGAAAGAAAGTTTTCACAATAGCCATTTCCATTCTCTTAGCAAAGTCAACCACCATCTGTCCTTCAGCGTTCCTCATCTGGAGTCCAAACCTGCCCATCAGTTCCTCATCATCTTTGTTTCTTGCGCCACCATGTCCATTGAAGTCTCCACCAATTACAACCCTCTCACAACCAAAATGTCTCCTACTCCGCCAGATCACATCCTACTTCTGGGGCATACCCACAAACAACATTGAACATCACGCCTTCAATTTCTAGCTTCAAACTCATCATTCTATCTGGTACTCTTTTTACTTCTAAGACATTCCTAACAAACTCCTCTTTTAAGATAACCCCAACACCATTTCTCTTTCTGTCTTCAACTTCTGGCACACAGGTGACAGACAAAAATTAAAATATTAAATACAAAAATTTAAATAGAGGAGTATAAATTATTTGAGGATGTTTTTTTGTTCCATGAATCCTTGAAGTTGTTTCTTGTAACAAATTTACCTGGACATATCATGACATGCATATGCAGGATGATGACAAAACAGTTTCGTAAATGCATTTGTTCATAAATTTATGAGGTACACAGTCCGATGATTATGATACATGAAAACCTTTAATCCTTTAATCGCCTCACAATGGAAATAAAATGAGAAAAAAAGACGAAGAAGAGAATCATGTCAGATGTCAGGGGTTCACACTGTTGACAACTTCAACTACTGACAAGTTTGATGCCAAGGAGGCTCAGTCTGGCTCAACGGACAAGGAGAACAAATTACAAGGGCTGGCTGACACTGACCCGCCCCCCCGCCCCCCTTGACCCCCTGAGTGGGGACCTGCTCCTGTAAGAATTTCTGCTCAAGTTGCCCTACTTGTTCTGTTTTTGGTAAATGCAGCTTAGACATTAATTGACCTTTCTCATATTTGAGATGTCCACGTTATCTTTTTTTTTGTTTTAAAACTTGCACGATAAAATATGAAGTACAGGGAGCAAACATTTTCCAGAAAGCTTTTATTTTAAACACTGATACAACAAAACAAAAACATGCCTGAGACCAAAAACAATGCTAGTACAGCAGATTTCTTTTTTTAAATTTAGATTTCATTGTCTCTTTTTTTGTCCAGTCAGGCACATTTTATTGCATTTTACTCAATGGTGTCTGATTGCAATGTCCTAAAAAAATAAAATACAATAAAAACAATGAAAATTGGCGTTGCGCTTTTGTCTCATCTGTTTCCTTGATATCCATGACAGCCTTTCACACACACACACACACACACACACACACACGCACACACACACACACACATACACACACACACACACACACACACACACACACACACACACACACACACACACACACACAAACACACACACACACAGACACACACGCACGCAGGCGCATACACACATACACACACACACTCACATGCACACACAGCGCACGCACACACACAGTGCAATCAATATGCTGTGTGTCCCGGAATTAGACATTGTTGTTCTAGGCCGAAGAATAACTTAAGCCTTCCTGCGAGCTTGTGGAATGCTGTTTTATACCCTTGTTTTCTCTTTCCTCCAAAATATTTTCACAGCAGCCTGAACCCCGTGACTGCAGTTTTAGAATTTCTGTGTGAAGTGATAAGAGTTTCACCTCTCACAGAGCACAACTCTCACGGGCACAAGAGCACAAGAGGAAATCCATACCCAAATCTGAGGAAACATGTCTCTCTCGTTTCTGAATTTTGAAATTTAAGTGCATCACACCTGACATTGGGCCATCGGAGGAGTAAACCTTTGATGATATGTGTAATTGGTTTGTATGTTCTCTCCGTGCTTGCGTGGGTTTTTTTCCGGGTCCTTTGGCCTACTTCCTTGTTCCAAAAATATTCACGGCAGGCTGATGAACCCTCCAAATTGTCCCTACGTGTGAGTGTGACCGTGAATGGTTTTTAATATTTGTGTGCCTTGTTGACTGGTCCAGGGTGTTCTGCCTGCTGCCAGAGGCCAGCTCGGATAGGCTCCCAGAACACTAGTTAGGTTAAAGCAATTCGGAAAATGAATGAATGAATATACTGTATTGGCCCGTACATAAGATTATGTTTTTTTTGCATTTTAATAAGACTGAAAAAGTGGGGATTGTCTTATAATCGCGATGTAAACGGTATTTGACGGTATTTGGCGCCAGATATCATTGAAGCGAATGCTACACTGCCAAGATGTGAACTGAGGTACGGTTTCTTGAAAATGTTGCTTCGGAAAAGGCAATGTTTATGAACCACGGTGGTTATGAGCCAAGATTCCACTGTACACTATACAGATGCGGTCATCAGGCAGTATTCCTTGTGCCACTCCTAAATCAGAATAAACGAAGTCTGTGTTAGGAGTGGAATCCGGTAAAATTTTGGATTGGATTGGATTTGCCTTTATTAGTCTCGCAGTGGAGAAATTTACATACAACATGCAAATCACAAACGTGGGAGCCATTGCACATCATTTGGAGCCACACTGCTATTGACATACAGAATGCGGGTTCCCAAAGGTCAAAAAGTAAAAAAAAAAAGCTAGATTTGTTAGAAAACAGACAGCAAAGGGGAAGGGCAGCAGTGATTGACTGACATTTTGAAACATTGTAGGCACAATGAAAGTCAAAGGTGGGGAAGGAAGAGACATTTTGCGGGTGCAGGAGACCACACGGCAAGATGAGATGTACAGTTCAAATTTATTGTTCCTCTTCCTAAATCAGACAAACTCACAAGGCTAATCCACCACGGCGTCTGAATATCTGCCATAGGATGAAAATTTTGTTAAAAATATATAAAAAAAAATAAAATAAAAAAACAATTGCCTATTCTTTGTTTCCATAGTTTTAATACTGAGGGAAAAAAGGCCATGGAATATATATTACATTTTCATTTTTTATGAAATGTAAATATGCCACAGTCAAAAACACATCATCGGACGACTGTGTGTTGTGCCTTTAATGGTGTGTAAAGATTAATTCAACCAGGCATCTCAAATAAAACAAGAATTTATTTTTGGCTGATCTAATTTTCCTTCGGGTGGCTTCACGGTGCAGAGGTTGTTAGTTCAAGACCTGATCCGTCCACCCTGTGTGAAGTTTACATGTTCTCCCTGGGCCCATGTGGGTTTTCTCTGGGTCCTCCGGTTTCCTCCCATATTCCAAAAACATGCATGACAGGCTGATTGAACACTCCAAATTGTCCCTACGTGTGACTGTGAGAGTGATTTTTTTGTTTGTCTCTGTGTGCCCTGCCATTGGCTGGCAATCAATTCAGGGTGTAGCCCGCCTAGTGCCCGAAGAGGGCAGGGATAGGCTCCAGCACCCCCTGCGACCCTAATGAGGAATAAGCAGTACGGAAAATGGCTGACTAATTTTACTTCCTCACTCTGAAGACACCTTCAGTCTTTTAAGTCAGCTTGTCGTTCAGGCCTGATGATTTTCAATAGATCACGGAACCCACACTTTGAAATCAAGAAGGGCAATGCTGACGGCCTGACTAGACAAAAGGCGGATGGAAGGCATATTCACACATGGCTTTGTAAAGATCTGAGGGATACTGCTTGACATCAAAATAACCTGAGAAGAAGCCACAATAAATCATCTGTTCTTTTACAACCAAGGACGGCACCTGTTGGTCTGTGTCAGACCCACTTTTTACTTCAAAAGCAGCATGTGGTATCCTGCCATCATGAATAAATTATTAAAATCAAGGCACGTATGAAACTTTGTAGTAAGTCAAAATAAAATAAAAAATACTGGTTTGTTGGGGTCTCCACATGAATGTAAAGAAAACAAATTGAGGAGTCAGAAGAAATAACTCCAAATAGTCTAACCCAAAGCAATGTTTAGCACAATCATGCCCCATATGAATTTGTGGGAGTGTCGGGTATGAACTGTAATTAACACGTTAACTTGTGCCACCTCACTGAGGAACAAATTTAGATCTTCAAGTAGACATTTGGCACCAGTTGAAGTGTTTCAACTCCTGGCATAGCGGGTAGAGCGGCTGAACAGAATGTGCGGCTTTATTCCTTCATGTCACTCATTCAAATAGCGCAAACATTCTCTCCTTTTGTTTTTGTTTTCTTGTTAAAATGTTCAGAATTTCTATAAATAAGTCATAAATTAGATATTTTGTTTCATGCATTTATTAAATAATTTAACCGTTATGTAGGTGAACAATTTTGATGCAGTTTGTGACAAAGGTGGAAAGAGCAACAACAAATAAAAGGGCATTCCAACCCCCCTGAAGACAAGTGCATTTAAAAATGGATGGTTGGATAAATCAAAAAAAAAAAATCAGTGTGCTTTCATCCCTTCTGACACACTCATTACTATTATTATATATAATATTATTATTATTTCTTATATATCTATTATTATTATTTATTATACATCTATTATTATTATTATTACCGTATTTTCACGACCAAACAGCGCACCGTGTGAAAAGGCGCAGTCTCATTTATGTGTGCCATTTCTGTATTTAACACACACATTGGGCGCACCGGATGAAAGGACGCAAGTTTTATATACCGGTACATATCCTCTACTGCTATACGTACGTCCGCCTCACAACAACACACAGGCATACAAGTATGCGTATTTAAAAAAACATATCAGGAGCAAAACTGAGTTTGGTAGTGCTTTATTTATTAATTACAAAGGAATAACATTTTGTAATCATCACTCAATATGCGTCGGCATGGTAAAAAGGAGCACATTACCGGTACCGACTTTTCCGAAAGCTCAAACCACCGTGCTAGCAGACACGTTAGCCCAAGCATCCACAATCCATTGGCAAACTGGGGCGTAACATCCAGCCCTTTTTGTTTGCCTAAAGAATGACGCCTGCTGGAAATGTCTCTTTAGGCAAAGTCTTTCTTTAAAAAAAATCACAATCGCAGAGAGTTTCACTCCGTTATCATGGCAGCCTTTTCGCCAGCTTTTCAGAATAATTCGCCGGCCGTCGCTACAGTAGTCCCGGTCCGCATGGAAAAATCGCACAGTTTCATAAAACGCCAGCACCAAGACGGACCTCCTTGGAAATGTTCAATTTTCATTTCCTCCGCTAGCGTTACTGCTCTGAGTGGGACGGTGACAGTCGAAACGCTCCTTCCGCTCGCTCTTAGCTCGCCGATCGATTGCTTGAAGCTTTCCTACAACTCCGGCCACCTTGCCTTATGTCCGCGTATTATGTCACGGCGGCTCCTTTCCCATGTTCCTCGGCGTAGTTGATAGCCTTCAGTTGAAATAAACTGAGCTTCATAACCATGTCTCTTTGCCATTTTCAGGGTTGTTAAAACAGCAATGTTCTACATAAAGCACATACCTGTTCGTTTATACACAAACCACGCCCGCACACCCCCTCGTTTTCTCTACACGTCCTCCTCATGGTGCTCTCTAACACGTCCGCACTACAGGGCGCGCCGCACATTTTGATAAAAACCTGAGACGTTTATATGCGCCTTATGGTCGTGAAAATATGGTATATTACTATTATATATACTATTATATATACTATATATATATATATATATATATATATATATATATATATATATATATATATATATATATATATATATATATATATATATATATATATATATATATATATATATATATATAGTGCAGAGGTCGCCGGTTCGCGTCCCGGTCTGGCCTCCCTGTGTGGAGTTTGCATGTTCTCCCCGGACCCGCGTGGGTTTTCTCCGGGTCCTCCGGTTTCCTCCCACACTCCAAAAAACATGCATGGCAGGCAGATTGACCACTCCAAATTGTCCCTAGGTGAGTGTGAGAGTGACTGTTGTATGTCTTTGTGTGCCCTGCGATTGGCTGGCAACCAATATGTCCCCCGCCTCATGCCCGAAGACCTGAGATAGGCTCCAGCAACCCCCGCGACCCTAATGAGGAATAAGCGGTACGGAAAATGAGATGAGATGAGATGAGATGATATATATATATATATATATATATGATATATATGATATATATATATGATGCGCGGCCCCCGAGTCAACTAGTGCCCGCACAAGGGCCCAATTAGTTCGCTGTCCAGCTCCAACCGCGTAACGGGGGTCCTGGGTTTGAGAGGTCGGGTCGCCGTTCGATGGGGACTTGCGGGGGCCGGTGGTCTTAGGCCGGGTGCGACGAGCCCCGGGGTTGGTGCGGCCGTTCCCTCCCCCAATCAGCATGGGTTTGGGGGCTTCCTCCAGGCCGGGTGTGGTAGACCTGGACCAGCTTCGGGGCTCGTCGAGCCGCCGGCCGCGCTGCTCCCTCTGTCGCTCCCAAAGACGGTGATCCAGGCCGATGACTATGGCGACCAGGTTGTCGAAGGTGGTGTCGCGGGTAGACAACTCGTCCTTGAGATCGGCGTTCAAACCGCGACGAAACACCCCCCTCAAAGCTCGGTCGCTGTAGCCGCTGCCAGCGGCCTGGATGCGGAAGGCGACGGAGTATTCCGCGGCTGAACGGGCCCCTTGGACGCAGTCCAGTAGTCTATCCTCAGCTTGGAACTCCGTCACCGGATGATGAAAAACCCGGCGTATCTCGGCGACGAAGTCCGGGTACGAGGTGCGCAGCTCCGGTCGGGACTCCCGGACGGCCAGCACCCAGGTTTCGGATTCTACTGTGAGCAGGCTGATAATGAAGGCTACCTTCTCCTCATCGCTAGTGTGACCGGCCTCAGGCCTAGGGGATACCTGAGTCGGTTCAAACGCGTCACAGGCAGGTAGCACTGTGAACGACGAGGAAAGACGACACGAGACAACCGTGTTAATCAGCTTCACACAACGGCATTTATGACAACTCCTCAAAACATCAATTCAGCAATTTCAATATCAGAATATTATTCATGTGTAGATCTATACATTCAACATCTATACATTGTATATATCCTCCACATTCGCACATGCTTATGCACGTCTGCCCGCTCGTGTGTGTTGTACTGGGAACTACAGTTGACATCCAAAAATCCAAATTCATCAAAGCCACAAAATATTCATCAAAGCCACAAACAAGGTTTCATATCTAGCATCGCCCAATAAGTCCCCAATTACTTTGACATCTTGAGAATGTGTAACACTTATTATTTTGAATACCTGTGAACGACGAGGAAAGACGACACGAGACAACCGTGTTAATCAACTTCACACAACGGCATTTATGACAACTGCGCATGCGAGAGCTGAGCCTACATCTCCTTCCTGTGTTCCATTCACAGGTGCGTAGCGCCCTCTCCTGACTTGGTAGTCTAATCGACTAACATACAATAACAGAGGTCGTTTCTAACCCCCTACACTCTCCCCTGTTTTAAAAGATGTCCCCCGACATCTTGACTATACCAACAAGTAGTCAAGTACCAGTAGAAGCACAGTCATCTGTCTGGTCTCCGTAGGGTGGTGTCAATCACCTTCTACTGCAACTACATTCAAGTCCATACCGTCGGGGTAGAGTAGCCATAGTGTTCAGGTCGCACTAGATAATGAGTCGTGGGGTAAGGCATGCAAGTATACAACACATTTACCCCAGGTCTCCAAGCCTGGTATGATGGATGACCCAATTGTTCATATGTAAATATCTCTCTGGGTCTTAGAGTATGAGTAGACCTTCGTGGCAGCGATTCCATTCCACTTTGTGACGCGGTGTCCGATTCCACCAACTCCGCCGGCGCTCCTGCATCACCCTCATTATCATCCATTACAAGTTGTTCCGGACTTCCCTCAGCAGGCAGGCTGTCAGCTGGTGTTGGTTTTGGTAATGATGCTGGTACGACCAGTGGAAACGCTTCCTCTAGCTGCTGCCCATCCTCTGGTTCCGTAGTTTGTGCCTGGGCATGGAATTCTGATGCCACAGCTCTTAAATTGTGCGGTTCAGGTTGAGACACCTGATGACTGCCTGTCCTCCTTGTATACACAGGTAACCGTCGGAGATTGTATGAACATCCCTCCTCTTCATCTGAATATCCAGACTCCTGCCCAACTGCTTCCCTGCTATAAGCCTGTCTGTCTAGCTGTTTTTTCTGCTTCTTTGCCTGTCTGCCTAGCTGTTTTTCCTGTTTATTTGGCTGTTCAACTGGCAAATCATTGACAGACATTAGGAGATTACGGTGCAACACACGGGTAGTTTTGTCTCCGTTTTCTGCCTGAACCTTGTACACTGGTCCATCTCCCACTCTTTCAGTGACCCTGTGGACTTTTTCCTCCCAGTAAGCCCGGAGCTTGCCAGGTCCACCCCTCTCAGATAGGTTCCTAACAAGTACACGATCCCCTGGCTGGAGTGCAATGCCTTTAACACCACGGTCATAGTATTTCTTCCTTTTTTCAGCGCTCTTTTGACTGTTCTCGGAGGCAATTCTGTAAGCATCTTGCATTCGACAGGCCCACTTACGTGCATATTCCTGTCGGCTTTTTACTTCTTCGTCCGCTGTCAGACGAAAAACTAAGTCGATGGGCAACCGGGGAGACCTTCCATAGAAGAGGAAGAACGGTGAATAGCCAGTGGACTCATGTCTTGTACAGTTGTACGCATGAACTACATGAGGCAAATAGTCTTTCCACTCAGCTTTCCTTTCTTCTTGGAGAGTGCGTAGCATCTGTAACAATGTTCTATTCAGACGTTCTACAGGGTTGCTCTGCGGATGGTATGGGGTGGTTCGGGAATGCGCAATGCCAGACAACTGTTGAAGCCGCTGGAATAGACTGTTTTCAAACTCCCGACCTTGATCATGATGTAGTCTCTCTGGATAAGCGAACCGTGGAATAAAATCACTAAAGATTTTCTCAGCAGCAACCTTGCCTGACTTACTCTTAGTCGGGTAGGCTTGTGCAAAACGAGTAAAGTGGTCTACCAGGACTAGAATATACTCATAGCCTCCTTTACTTGGCTCCAGATGGAGATAATCAATCGAAATAAGCTCAAATGGGGCACTAGTAGTGATGTTGCCCATGGGTGCTTTTTCCGGAATGGTGGGGCGTTTCTGTTTAATGCAGGAACACTGGCGAATGACGTAGTTTTCTATTTTGTGCTGCATGAATGGCCAATAGAACCTCTGCCTTGCAAGGTTGATCACCTTGTCAGCTCCAACATGACCCATGTCATCATGCAGGTGTTTAAGCACCGTCGACTTCAGCTTACTAGGGAGAACGATCTGTTTCCATTTCCCCGCCTGTCTGTATAAAATCCCCTTGTCCAGTTTCAGTCTATTCCATTTGTGTACTAATCTCCTTGCCTCTGGTCCCATTTGTCTTTTATCTTTGTCATTGGGGTTCCATCCCCTCCTCTTCAGTGTCATTACCTCAGAGATTGACGCATCCTCTTCCTGAGCAGCTCTGATATCATCTGGAGTGATAACGGGGACTGTCACCGGAAGAAAATCCTCACCATGAGAGGTGAGTTGCAAAACAGCCATCCATGGCACATCCTCCTCAGCCACAGCCTTGTCCCCCTGCCATATGGTGGAAACCACGTCCGGGGGCAAAGTTTCAGTGTACTCCTCTGTGTGTCCCTCCAGCTTAACTGGATAACGCGACAGTGTGTCGGCATCAGCATTCGGGGCCGTCTCCATGGAGCAGTGGAGGTGACAGGAGGGGCAGGGCGCGCCCAGGACAGCGACGAGATGTGACAGATAGCAGTGGTGTGAGGGGTGAGAGACGGGCGAAGAAGTTATTTATATGGGAATGGAAACATTGTGTGCTGTCAAGGATGACACCAAGGCTTTTGACCGGATGGGAGGAAGAAACGGTCGAATTGTCAATATTGTGAGAGAAACGGTTAGCTTTGTTCAAGGTGAATTTGGTACTAACGAGGAGAATTTCAGTTTTTTTTCAGTTAGTTTCGCTGTTACTTTGTCTTCACGTAACGTGCTATTCATGTTTTAGAGATCACAAACAGGATACAAACATGTCAACTGTGTAGATTAGCATCAACTTCACAAGCAGTGTCCATTAATGAATTTTTCCTGATACACTTGGTTTTAGAATAGAGCAGAAACCCTTTATTTGTCTCATTAACATAATAATTCCCAATTTACAGCGTTGAAATATAAAGGTTGGAGAAAAAAAGTTGAACACAGAATTGGAACATATTACGTACTCATTAATGGTAACAACAGCATTTTTACTGTCTTACTGGTACGAAATTGCACAAAACGCATCTGAGACGTTGTAAAACATATTGTAAGCATGTTTCCATCCACAGCAACGTCGGGATTCGAAATTGTTCCAACCACATTAGCTGGTCCGTCTGACTGTTAGCAGCAGTCATCTGACTGGCAGGCGGTGTGTCTTTCAGATGTGTGCTTGCACCCTTTCAACTTCAGACGGCAATGTTAACAATGGAAAATGGTCCTGCAAAGCCTGAAAAAAAATGAAGCAGTGGATTTTTTTGTCCGTTTTGTTTTTAGACAGATCTATGATTGATAATGGTAGTAGTAATGTAGTAATATATATATATATATATATATATATATATATATATAATATATATATATATATATATATATATATATATATATATATATATATATATATGTCATACGGAAAACGTTAAGAATGTTTGTGTCATATATATATATATATATATATATATATATATATATATATATATATATATATATATATATATATATATATAACATCGATTCTCTTCCCACCTTCAAATCCCATCTAAAACCCACCTATTTTAAATTGCATTTTCTGTGTAGCTCTATCTCTTGTTTCTGTTTATAATTGTATTTTATTTATTGTATTCTGTTTATAATTGTATTTTATTTATGACTGTAAACATATCCTTGAGAACTTTGAAATGCGCCTGAAATAAAATGTATTATTATTATTATTATTATTATTATTATTATTATTATTATTATTATTATTATTATTATTATTATTATTATTATTATCGTGTCTCTGTTTGAGTGTGATTGGCGTTTTTTCAATGTTTCTCTTTATGTGCCTTGCTCGTGACAAGTTGCACGAAATCAGCTGGAATAGCCTCTGTCACATTTTTCTTCTGAAAGAAGATGAGCTGTATATAAAATGGATGCAGTGATATTGCGTGTTTATGAATGGAATAAAAGTAAGTTTGAGTAAGATAAGTAAATCACATTACCATATAGAGTAAATCACATGACCAAATACGTAGTAAAAGCAGATGTTTCCGAATGTCTTATATTGAACGACAGGCATGCTGCTTTCTTGAAAGAGAACAGAATTTTTCTTTTTTTTTTGATTCTGTGGATTTGGACAATTCGGAATGTTCCGAATGTCCCATTTCAAATTAGCTGACTTAAAGAACCACCTCAAATTCAATCTTAGATGTAGACAGAGCCGGTTAATTCCTAAATGCATGAAGCAAGCACCCCTGAATCCCTGATACTTAGCCGATAAAATGCAACAAAATTATACTAGGAAAATACTAAATTTGAGAATTAGGAGACTTAACATAGATATAAAAAACAAACAGTCAGAAATAGAAACTTATTATCAGCGATTACAAACTAAACTTACCCACAAAATCTATCAGGAAGTGTGTGAATTTACTAAATCCGGATATATGAGGCACCACAGCAAAACCAAAGAGAGACAAAAGGGTAAATTTCAAAAATTACTTTTACTGAAACAATCCCAGCTACTGGTAAACACGCGAAAAATTAGGAATGAGCAGATTTCAAGGGAGAATTGGATAAAAAATTTGTCAGACGGAGATCTCTCAGAGACAGAAAAGGCGGTACTAACCAAAGGTTTAAATTTCTCAGTGACTCCTAAAACAATACCTACAATAGACTACTTCACAGCTACTGAATCGGCTATAAAAAAAAAAAAAAAACTTTCCTATGCAGAGGCAGATGATCCGCACATTAAAATATCAGCCCTTCTTAGATGTGCCAAACCACCTCCGTCCAACATAAGATTAGAAGAGAGAAAGGTGTTAACTACTCTACAAAAAGACCAAAATATTACTATTTTACCAGCAGACAAGGGCAGATGCACAGTGCTTCTCAACACATTGGATTATGACGAAAAAATAAACAGGTTAATCAGTGATTCTAACACTTATGAGCAACTAAAAAGGGACCCTTCCAATAGATACAAGAAAGAAATGATAGACTGTCTCCAAAAGTTAGAGAAAGGAAAACATATAGACAAACAGATATATTTTAGATTATACCCAGGAGAGGCCACGCCATGTATCTATGGCCTGCCAAAAATACATAAAGAAGCATTCCCCCTCAGACCCATTGTTTGTAGCTTTGACTCCTCTACATACAATGTAGCCAAATATTTAAAAACTATCTTAGCTCCGTTGGTTGGTAACACAGAACATAATGTAGAGAACACCACAGGGTTTGTAGAGAGGATCAAAGACCTCATATTGGAACCTGAGGAAACTTTGGCATCATACGATGTGACTTCTCTTTTTACATCTGTCCCAACCCCAGCAGCAGTCTCAGTGGTGAGGACGAGATTGCTGGCGGACGTTTCTCTGCATGAAAGAACCAAACTTAAAGCGGATCACATCTGCAAATTATTGGAAATCTGCCTTAATACTACGTATTTTCAATTTCGGGAGAAATTTTATAAACAATTCATGGTTGTGCTATGGGCTCACCTGTTTCACCCATAGTGGCTAATCTGTACATGGAAGAGATGGAGAAACAGGCCCTCACATCCTTTCCGGGGACAAAACCTAGACACTGGTTTAGATGTGGATGATACTTTTGTCATAATTAAAAAACAAGAACTTCAATCCTTCACAGATCACCTCAACTCTGTAGACATCAACATTAAATTTACTTGTGAGGACATATAGAGAACCAACTAGCCTTCTTGGATTGTAAAGTAATTATAAAAGAGGACAGAGCGCTAAAAAGAGAAGTCTTTAGGAAGGCTACGCACACTGACCAATACTTTTGGTCAGTGTAAATTTTGACTCTAACCACCCTTTACAACACAAATTAGGAGTTATCGGAACCCTCCAGCATAGGGCTAAACTAATACCAACTAGCATTGAAGGTAGAGAAAAGGAGTCAAAACATATCAGGAGAGCACTCACTGACTACTCAGTGGTCATTCAACAAATGTCAGAAAGAAAGAATAGGGAATGAAACCAATAATTCTCAAGATACAAAAAGGAGAGGAGTAGCAGTACCTTACATTGAAGGAGTTTCTGAAAAATTACAGAGTCCTTTGGCAACACAAAATTCCTACTTATTTCTAACCGATAAACACGTTAAGGCAAAAATTAATGCATCCAAAAGATAGGCTACCAAATGAAAATCAAAGTAATCAGTACATTGGGGTGACTCAACAAATTCTCAAAAAAAGACTTTATCAACATCGCAGGGATAATACTAGTGGGCCTCAATCGGCAGTACATTTGCACCTAAAAACTAGCAACCACTCATTTGACGACAATGAGGTTAAAATCTTAGCGAAATAACATAGATGTTTTGAAAGGGGGGTAAAAGAAGCGATTCTTATAAAACAACAAAATCCTTCATTAAAACGGTCTGGTGGGGTGAGGTTCAATTTGGATCGTTCATACAATAGCCTGCTTAGGCAAACAGGTTAGGCAACATTCGTAATGCTACCGGTGGGAATGGGGGAAATGGGCCAGTCGTTAGTCAGGAATGTAGGTACAATCAGTGGGGCCACAGGGAGTGGTGCTCTGCTTCCCCCAACCTGAGAGGAGGGACCTATCATAGCTGTGTCCGGCACCGCCATGGCTGGACATTAGGGATATATAAATAGGGCCGATACGACCAGTCAGACTTAAGTTCGCTGACGAAGCCTCTTGGATAGGAGGCGAAACGTCCTAAACCATCAAATTTGTACAGACGACGGCTGAATAAACCTTCTCATCGATGAATTTCTTGATACATTAACACAAAATAAGTACTCAGTTA
Organism: Hippocampus bargibanti; assembly: GCF_051943395.1. Lineage (NCBI taxonomy): Eukaryota > Metazoa > Chordata > Actinopteri > Syngnathiformes > Syngnathidae > Hippocampus > Hippocampus bargibanti. Next base: position 12,010,916 of record NC_142741.1, read on the forward strand.
TCCAAATATCAATTTATAAATTAATTTTAACATTTGTAAGAAATATTGTTCACGTTCTCTACTAAAGAACATTGGAAAAAACTATGTTCAATTTACTCAGTTTTATTTTGTCAAGAGGCTACACACAAAATAACGATCTGGATATTTAAGCATTACTGAACTAGATGTATAAAAATGTATCTGGATCCAGCTGATTTTATTTTCCTTTTGATATAATGAAATAATTTAAACCCAATTATTTTTTTTCGGTGGAAGCTAAATTTAACCCCCTCTTTTAAGCATACCATATAACAAACCTGTAAAGAATTTAAACATGCTTCAAGTTATTACAAAAGTAAAATAGCAGGACGGAGCATAAATCTGACACTTGCGTTACCGTGAGACGAAACATCACACAGCCACTGTGTATGCTTCATACATTACAAAAAAAATGCTGTCTGACAACAGGTACAACCTGTTGACCTGTGCACAAAATAATACCTAAAGAGATTAATATAGCCACAGAGGGAGGTGTTTTACCTTCAATGATGCATTGTAGTTCCTGAAGTCAACCCTGCCCAGTAAATTTTTGATGTCAGTGCTGCATTTTTATGTATTTGTTCAACCTCAGTGCTGAAAAACTATCTGGCATGTGGGGAAGACTGCTACTGTATATGGGTGCTTGTTCCTGTACAAACATATCTCTTGGCACAGACTCACTTTATTTACTCATCACAGGAATTTGAAGCTTAACATAACACCCAAAACTGCATGTTAACATCTCTGAAAAGACAAGCAGGCTAATTAAAATAGTTGCATGAATCACAGTGTTGTCAAATGTTGCAATTGGCTTCAACAACGGGCTAAGGGGTGCTCAGAGGAAATAGAGTAGACACACCGACTCCAAGAAATGAAAGCAGGTTTGAGCACTTGTATGCCAAAGTTATCATCAGATGTAGACAGGAAGTGATGTCACAGTCTGACTTGCTTGATACTACTGAATAGCGCAGACTGACAGATTTTGAGAATGATGCATTCCATGATTAAATTCTATATACTGTACACCATGGTTGATGTTGAGATTGTTTTACAAATATTCCATCCATCCATCCGTTTTCCAACAACCATGTGTGCTAAGAATCACGCCTAGGGACATTTTAAAATGATCCAAAATGAACCTGTCATATGTTTTCGGTGTGTTGAAGGAAACCGGACTAGCCGGGGAAAATATTTTCAGACACAGAGAGCAAACATGCAAACACAAGACGAAACCCCAAACTGATATCTAAAAAAAAAGAAAATTGTATTTAAAAATCATAATACTGGTCATCGAAGGGCAGAAAATAAAGGGCAGTTTTGAATTTGGATTTCTCTGTTTCGGTGGAGATCAAACCTCTTTCATCTCACTGCTGAGAATATCTCCTCAGTCACAGTGAGGTAGAGGGATTGTACATGGTAGTTTTGTCATTTGTCATACAGGGCTGGTCTTCAAACCATTTGTTCCCAAGGCGGGAGTGTGGGAACTCAAATAATTCCATCAAAATGCATGCCGGGCCTTCACAGTATCCACTCTCCAGGTGAATTCAGCTTGTGCAACAGCGAAAAGGTGAGGTGGCATTCTCTGATGTTGGGATGGGATGTGGCACCCCATTGATGGAGGGTACAGTTTTTGATATATGCAGCCTCCCAAAAAATATGACCCCCACCCCCAAAAGACTAAAATGCAAAGTGTCCATGTAATAAATGTTACAAACATTCTCTCTTATTCTCTCATGCAGACGTTAAATTGTGCAGCATTCACGCTGTCCTCTCGTAACCTCACCAATCTGCTCGTAAGTGATCGACGGAAGGAGCCTCAATGCAAGTGTCTCTCTACGTTTAAACACTTTATCACAATTAAGGTAGGAATAATTAATAGTTACTTCAATTCATTTTCCTCCTTCGTCACAAGCGCACCGATATAAATTATCCCACGCTGGCTGGTACATTCAAACATCGTCATTATTTCTAAGAGGTGAGTTTGGTACTTTAGACCACTTTGACCTACTCTTTAAAATGTGTTACAATGATCTGACAGCTGAGGTTAGTGTACTATTTATCACTGAAGAGATTAAATATTTAGTATTATTTAAAATACCATAGTTTTGAGACAATTATAACAAATTAAATCTTAAAAGGTGTATTGTAACAAGTGAATCAGCTCAACACATTTGAAATTATGAGTTGAATGCTCCAACAGCCTGTTATTTTCGGCCACCTATACTTTTATTTGTTTTGAAAAGTGCCACTTGTGTCACTGTCCACTGGATCAAATTTTGCTTTAAGATTGCAAATATTTAAAGTACCAATGATGTTTGTTAAAATTGGTAAGATACAAACAATAGAGTGTTTTTATGCACAAACATGATGTTATTTCATGTTTAGCTTAGTACATTTTATGTAATTTCATGTTTAGATCAGTACATATTATGTTATTGCATGTTTAATTTAGACTACATGGATTCATGAAGCTTATTAGTTGAATAGTTGCGAAAGCAGAATGTAACAAGCACCAACTCTCAGTCTAATGTTCTTTCAAATACTTGTCCGTAGCTGGTTGGACAACAGATCGCTGGTGTGTGACTTCCAATACTTGTCCATAGCTGATTGGACAACGGATCACTGCTGTGTAGTTTTAAAACTAGTTTGAGGAGGCGGGCTGTGTGCTTCTTGGCTTCCCGCTCCGACGAGTGATGTGCTTCTTTTGTTTTATGAGAATAAAGTAGTTTTTTTCTGTTCACCATTTATAGTCCCCGCTGGTATTTCATCACAAAACTTCGTTGAACTCTGAACCAGATAAGAAACAGGGATTAGAATCCAACAACAACAACAACAACAACATAAATAAACGTGTAAAATAATTGTGTACAGTGAACCCTCGTTTATCGCGGGAGATACGTTCCAAAAATAGCCTGCGACAGGTGAAATCCGTGAAGTACAATGTAGTAAAAAAAAAAAAATGTTTGTTTGGCTGTATTCCATGCACGTAACAGCTCCCAAAGTAAAATACTGTCATATGAAAGCGGTCAGCTCTCGTCACACATAATATTTTTTTAGTCGTAAATATTGAACACATATTTAAGTTTGTTGGACTGTACTCTATACATGGAAATAAATCCTGTCATTGATTACAGGTTTGGGAGAAACATAAAATTATCCCTTATTTTTAATAACTTGTATACAATTTTCCCTCGCTACTTTGCGGTTCACTTATCGCGGCTTCAGTGCATCGAAGATTTTTTTTAAAGGAAAAAAAAAAACTTTTTTTTTGGAAGGAGACTTTCTCCAAGGGAAGAACATTGTTATCGGTAGTTGTTAGCACTCTTTATTTTTTATTCTTTTTTTTTTTGAGAATAGAGATTTTTTTTTTATTATTTAAGGCATGCAAATATAATGTAGCCACGAGGGGGCACAAGCCAGTGTCTTATCATGCCGGTCCCAAGCCCGGATAAATACAGAGGGTTGTGTCAGGAAGGGCATCCGACGTAAAAAAAATTGCCAAAACAAATATGCGAATCAAACCTATGAATCCCATACCGGATCGGTCGAGGCCCGGGTTAACAACGGCTGCCATTGGTACTGTTGACCTTCAGGGTGCCAGTGGAAAATTGACTACTGTTGGTCGAAGAAGGAGAGGAGGGAGGTGTGCCCGGAAGAAAAGAGAGAAATGGAATACCAAGAGTATACAACTAACAGTAGGAACTTTGAATGTAGGAACAATGACAGGTAAAGGTAGACAGTTGGTTGACATGATCCAGAGAAGGAAGGTAGACTTACTGTGTGTCCAGGAGACCAGGTGGAAAGAGAGCAAGGCTAGAAGCTTAGGGTCAGGGTTTAAGTTGTTCTACCATGGTGAAAACAGAAAGAGAAATGGAGTTGGGGTTATCTTAAAAGAGGAGTTTGTTAGGAATGTCTTAGAAGTAAAAAGAGTATCAGATAGAATGATGAGTCTGAAGCTAGAAATTGAAGGTGTGATCTTCAATGTTGTTTGTGGGTATGCCCCACAAGTAGGATGTGAGCTGGTGGAGAAGGAGAAATTTTGGTTAGACTTTGATGAAGTCATACAGAACATCCCGAGAAGTGAGAGGGTTGTAATTGGTGGAGACTTCAATGGACATGTTGTCGCAGGAAACAAAGATGATGAGGAGGTGATGGGCAGATTTGGACTCCAGATGAGGAACGCTGAAGGACAGATGGTGGTTGACTTTGCTAAGAGAATGGAAATGCCTATTGTGAATAATTTCTTTCAGAAGAGACAGGAACATAGGGTGACCTACAAGAGTGGAGGCAGAAGTACACAGGTAGACTACATTTTGTGTCAATGGCGCCATCTAAAGGAAATCAGTGACTGCAAAGTAGTGGTTGGTGAGAGTGTAGCCAGACAGTATAGGTTGGTGGTGTGTAGGATGACGCTGGCAGTGAGGAAGATAAAGAAACCAAAGGCTGAAGTGAGGACAAAATGGTGGAAGTTGAAAAAGGAAGAGTGTTGCATGACATTTAGGAAGGAGGTAAGACAAGCGCTGGGTGGGCAAGAGGTCTTTCCAGATGACTGGCAAACTACAGCAAACATAATCAGAGACACAGGTCAGAAAGTACTTGGTGTATCGAGTGGAAGAAAGGTAGATAAGAAGACTTGGTGGTGGAATGGGGAGGTGCGGGAGTGTATACAGAGAAAGAGGTTAGCAAAGAAGAAGTGGGACACTGAAAGGACGGACGAGAGTAGACAGCAGTACAAGGAGATGCAGCGCACGGTTAAAGTAAAGGTGGCAAAGGCCAAACAAGAGGCCTATGATGACTTGTATGCTTGGCTAGACAGCAAGGAAGGTGAGACTGATCTTTACAGGCTGGCGAAACAGAGAGACAAAGATGGTAAGGACCTGCAGCAGGTTCGGGTAATTAAGGATAGAGATGGCAATGTATTAACAGATGCCAGTAGTGTGATTGCAAGATGGAAAGAGTACTTTGAAGAATTGATGATTGAGGAAAATGAGAAGGAACAAAGAGTAGAAGACGTGACTGTTGTGGACCAAGACGTAGCAAGCATTAGCAAGGATGAAGTGAGGAGGGGGCTGAAGAGGATGAAGGGGGGAAAGGCACTCGGGCCTGATGATTTTCAATCGAGGTATGGAAGTGTGTTGGAGAGGTGGCGGTGGTGTTCCTGACTGGGTTATTTAACAAGATATTAAATGGTGAACAGATGCCTGAAGAATGGAATCAAAGTGTATTTATGCCCATTTTTAAGAACAAAGGAGATGTGCAGAATTGTACTAACTACAGAGGAATAAAGTTGATGAGCCATACAATGAAACTATGAGAAAGAGTAGTTGAAGCAAGACTAAGAGCAGAAGTGAACATCTGTGAGCAGCACTATGGCTTCATGCCAAAAAAGAGTACGACAAATGTCGCTTCCCCGCAAAGCTTCAACTCCCTGGCATCTCGCCCGTCGCAATAGCTGCACACACTAATGGAACATGGCCGCCGGGAAAGAGCATCTGCTTGCAGCTCCGCGAGCCACCGTGCTACTTGGCCTTCTGGTTCCCTGAACGACATCAACCACGGCAGTGCAGCGTGATCTGTTCTGATGGTGAAGGGCACGCCACACAGGTAGTACTTGAAGTGTCATGTCGCCAGAACAACTGGAAAGTGTTCGATTAATGAAAGTGCCAACTGTGCGGCTTTCACCTTGTCTGGCCAGTTCGCCGTGTCTGCCACCAATTCGAACTGGGCCCGATAAGCCTCCCAACTTCCTTTCTAGGAGAAGTTTCATGGGGGGCAAATCCATCCCCAGGGCACCGCCATCAATGTTTTCGTCAACCCTCGTGGCCGCTACATCCCAGCGCCACGCATGAATGGCGGACTCGTGTTCACTTCGGCACAGATTGCCAGCATTATTTACATAAACATGACTTCGCTCTGTGCCACTTGACACTGGCATATCTATCACGCATGGCGCTGCTTCTTTCTTTACCTTTATAGCAGCCGGGTCGCCGTGCTGAACGGCCTCCTTTACCGTAGCAATGTTGCCGAACATTTTTTTAACAGTTGGAAGTACGACGGGAAATCCGGAGCTTCTGAGATCAATGTAATGCCCCTCAGCGTGACAAGTGATGCGCAGACTCGCTGGAATAGCGAGTCGGTCTTTTATTAACAAACTAAGAAGTTTTAACACACAAACAGGAGCTGTTGTTACGCCACAAATCACGTGCAAACATTCCCTCAGGCATATATATATATATATATATATATATATATATATATATATATATATATATATATATATATATATATATATATATATATATATATATATATATATATATATATATATATATATATATATATATATATATATATATATATATATATAGTGTAACGTTCAGTTATATATATATATATATATATATATATATATATATATATATATATATATATATATATATATATATATATATATATATATATATATATATATATATATATAGTGTAACGTTCAGTGCTTGTGTTATGCATGTTTGGGGGCTGGGCTTGTTCGCGTGACGACACACACGGAGAGAAGGGAGGACCCGAGAATGGGGGGTTGGGCAGTGTGCCTGAGGGAATGTTTGCACGTGATTTGTGGCGTAACAACAGCTCCTGTTTGTGTGTTAAAACTTCTTAGTTTGTTAATAAAAGACCGACTCGCTATTCCAGCGAGTCTGCGCATCACTTGTCACGCCGAGGGGCATTACATTACTCCCTATATATATATATATATATATATATATATATATATATATATATATATATATATATATATATATATATATATATATATATATATATATATATATATATATTTATATATATATATATATATATATATATATATCAGTGGCTAGAGAGGGCTGGCCTAAAGGACAGCACAGAGGCACTCATCCTGGCTGCCCAAGAGCAGGCCCTGAACACCAGAGCCATAGAGGCAGGGATATACAACACCAGACAAGACCCAAGGTGTAGGTTGTGCAAAGAGGCACCTGAGACAATCCAACACGTAACTGCAGGGTGTAAGATGCTGGCAGGGAAAGCCTACATGGAGCGCCATAACCAGGTGGCTGGCATAGTCTACCGAAACATCTGTGCGGAGTATGGACTGGAAACCCCAAGGTCAAAATGGGAAACACCTCCCAAGGTGGTGGAGAATGACCGAGCAAAAATCCTGTGGGACTTCCAGATACAGACTGACAAGATGGAAATGGCCAACCAACCAGATATCGTGGTTATAGATAAAGGGGAAAGGAAAGCCGTTGTCGTGGATGTAGCGGTCCCGAGTGATGGGAACATCAGAAAGAAGGAACATGAGAAACTCGAGAAATACCAAGGGCTCAGAGAGGAGCTGGAGAGAGCCTGGAAGGTAAAGGTGACAGTCGTGCCTGTGGTGGTCGGAGCACTTGGGGCTGTGACCCCCAAACTCGACGAGTGGTTGCAACAGATCCCGGGAACAACATCGGATATCTCGGTCCAGAAAAGCGCAGTGCTGGGAACAGCACGGATACTGCGCAGAACCCTCAAGCTTCCTGGCCTCTGGTAGAGGACCCGAGCTGAAATGGGGACAGACACCACCCACGGTGGGTGCCACGAGGGGGCACAAGCCAGTGTCTTATCATGCCGGTCCCAAGCCCGGATAAATACAGAGGGTTGTGTCAGGAAGGGCATCCGACGTAAAAAAAATTGCCAAAACAAATATGCGAATCAAACCTATGAATCCCATACCGGATCGGTCGAGGCCCGGGTTAACAACGGCTGCCATTGATACTGTTGACCTTCAGGGTGCCAGTGGAAAATTGACTACTGTTGGTCGAAGAAGGAGAGGAGGGAGGTGTGCCCGGAAGAAAAGAGAGAAATGGAATACCAAGAGTATACAACTAACAGTAGGAACTTTGAATGTAGGAACAATGACAGGTAAAGGTAGACAGTTGGTTGACATGATCCAGAGAAGGAAGGTAGACTTACTGTGTGTCCAGGAGACCAGGTGGAAAGAGAGCAAGGCTAGAAGCTTAGGGTCAGGGTTTAAGTTGTTCTACCATGGTGAAAACAGAAAGAGAAATGTAGTTGGGGTTATCTTAAAAGAGGAGTTTGTTAGGAATGTCTTAGAAGTAAAAAGAGTATCAGATAGAATGATGAGTCTGAAGCTAGAAATTGAAGGTGTGATCTTCAATGTTGTTTGTGGGTATGCCCCACAAGTAGGATGTGAGCTGGTGGAGAAGGAGAAATTTTGGTTAGACTTTGATGAAGTCATACAGAACATCCCGAGAAGTGAGAGGGTTGTAATTGGTGGAGACTTCAATGGACATGTTGTCGCAGGAAACAAAGATGATGAGGAGGTGATGGGCAGATTTGGACTCCAGATGAGGAACGCTGAAGGACAGATGGTGGTTGACTTTGCTAAGAGAATGGAAATGCCTATTGTGAATACTTTCTTTCAGAAGAGACAGGAACATAGGGTGACCTACAAGAGTGGAGGCAGAAGTACACAGGTAGACTACATTTTGTGTCAATGGCGCCATCTAAAGGAAATCAGTGACTGCAAAGTAGTGGTTGGTGAGAGTGTAGCCAGACAGTATAGGTTGGTGGTGTGTAGGATGACGCTGGCAGAGAGGAAGATGAAGAAACCAAAGGCTGAAGTGAGGACAAAATGGTGGAAGTTGAAAAAGGAAGAGTGTTGCATGACATTTAGGAAGGAGGTAAGACAAGCACTGGGTGGGCAAGAGGTCTTTCCAGATGACTGGCAAACTACAGCAAACATAATCAGAGACACAGGTCAGAAAGTACTTGGTGTATCGAGTGGAAGAAAGGTAGATAAGAAGACTTGGTGGTGGAATGGGGAGGTGCGGGAGTGTATACAGAGAAAGAGGTTAGCAAAGAAGAAGTGGGACACTGAAAGGACGGACGAGAGTAGACAGCAGGACAAGGAGATGCAGCGCACGGTTAAAGTAAAGGTGGCAAAGGCCAAACAAGAGGCCTATGATGACTTGTATGCTTGGCTAGACAGCAAGGAAGGTGAGACTGATCTTTACAGGCTGGCGAGACAGAGAGACAAAGATGGTAAGGACCTGCAGCAGGTTCGGGTAATTAAGGATAGAGATGGCAATGTATTAACAGATGCCAGTAGTGTGATTGCAAGATGGAAAGAGTACTTTGAAGAATTGATGAATGAGGAAAATGAGAAGGAACAAAGAGTAGAAGACGTGACTGTTGTGGACCAAGAAATAGCAAACATTAACAAGGATGAAGTGAGGAGGGCGCTGAAGAGGATGGAAGGAAGGGGGGAAAAGGCACTCAGGCCTGATGATTTACCAATCGAGGTATGGAAGTGTCTTGGAGAGGTGGTGGTGGTGTTCCTGACTGGGTTATTCAACAAGATCTTAGATGGTGAACAGATGCCTGAAGAATGGAGACGAAGTGTACTCGTGCCCATTTTTAAGGACAAAGGAGATGTTCACAGTTGTACTAACTATAGAGGAATAAAGTTGATGAGCCATACAATGAAACTATGGGAAAGAGTAGTTGAAGCAAGACTAAGAGCAGAAGTGAACATCTGTGAGCAGCAGTATGGCTTCATGCCAAAAAAGAGTACGACAAATGTCGCTTCCCCGCAAAGCTTCAACTCCCTGGCATCTCGCCCGTCGCAATAGCTGCACACACTAATGGAACATGGCCGCCGGGAAAGAGCATCTGCTTGCAGCTCCGCGAGCCACCGTGCTACTTGGCCTTCTGGTTCCCTGAACGACATCAACCACGGCAGTGCAGCGTGATCTGTTCTGATGGTGAAGGGCACGCCACACAGGTAGTATTTGAAGTGTCATGTCGCCAGAACAACTGGAAAGTGTTCGATTAATGAAATTGCCAACTGTGCGGCTTTCACCTTGTCTGGCCAGTTCGCCGTGTCTGCCACCAATTCGAACTGGGCCCGATAAGCCTCCCAACTTCCTTTCTAGGAGAAGTTGGAGGTTTCATGGGGGGCAAATCCATCCCCAGGGCACCGCCATCAATGTTTTCGTCAACCCTCGTGGCCGCTACATCCCAGCGCCACGCATGAATGGCGGACTCGTGTTCACTTCGGCACAGATTGCCAGCATAATTATCATAAACATGACTTCGCTCTGTGCCACTTGACACTGGCATATCTATCACGCATGGCGCTGCTTCTTTCTTTACCTTTATAGCAGCCGGGTCGCCGTGCTGAACGGCCTCCTCCTTTACCGTAGCAATGTTGCCGAACATTTTTTTAACAGTTGGAAGTACGACGGGAAATCCGGAGCTTCTGAGACCAATGTAATGCCCCTCAGCGTGACAAGTGATGCGCAGACTCGCTGGAATAGCGAGTCGGTCTTTTATTCACAAACTAAGAAGTTTTAACACACAAACAGGAGCTGTTGTTACGCCACAAATCACGTGCAAACATTCCCTCAGGCACACTGCCCAACCCCCCCATTCTCGGGTCCTCCCTTCTCTCCGTGTGTGTCGTCACGCGAACAAGCCCAGCCCCCAAACATGCATAACACAAGCACTGAACGTTACACTATATATATATATATATATATATATATATATATATATATATATATATATATATATATATGTATATATATATCTATCTATATATATATATATATATATATATATATATATATATATATATATATATATATATATATATATATATATATATATATATATATATATATATATATATATATATATATATATATATATATATATATATATATATATCTCAGTGGCTAGAGAGGGCTGGCCTAAAGGACAGCACAGAGGCACTCATCCTGGCTGCCCAAGAGCAGGCCCTGAACACCAGAGCCATAGAGGCAGGGATATACAACACCAGACAAGACCCAAGGTGTAGGTTGTGCAAAGAGGCACCTGAGACAATCCAACACGTAACTGCAGGGTGTAAGATGCTGGCAGGGAAAGCCTACATGGAGCGCCATAACCAGGTGGCTGGCATAGTCTACCGAAACATCTGTGCGGAGTATGGACTGGAAACCCCAAGGTCAAAATGGGAAACACCTCCCAAGGTGGTGGAGAATGACCGAGCAAAAATCCTGTGGCACTTCCAGATACAGACTGACAAGATGGTAATGGCCAACCAACCAGATATCGTGGTCATAGATAAAGGGGAAAGGAAAGCCGTTGTCGTGGATGTAGCGGTCCCGAGTGATGGGAACATCAGAAAGAAGGAACATGAGAAAATCGAGAAATACCAAGGGCTCAGAGAGGAGCTGGAGAGAGCCTGGAAGGTAAAGGTGACAGTCGTGCCTGTGGTGGTCGGAGCACTTGGGGCAGTGACCCCCAAACTCGACGAGTGGTTGCAACAGATCCCGGGAACAACATCGGATATCTCGGTCCAGAAAAGCGCAGTGCTGGGAACAGCACGGATACTGCGCAGAACCCTCAAGCTTCCTGGCCTCTGGTAGAGGACCCGAGCTGAAATGGGGACAGACACCACCCACGGTGGGTGAGACGAGGATTTTTTTTTTATATATATAAGCCTTCCTTAGATTTCTTCAGTTTTAAAAGTCTCTCCATTTCTTTCAATTTATATATGTAATTCTCCATTCTGAAAAGAAGGCCAAGCAACATGAAGAAATGACTGGATGGTTGCACTTAACTTGCACTTAACTTGCTAACTGTTTACTGGAGCTTGCTCTCACTAATTCTATTATTCTGCAGCCGAGGAGGCGCAAGAAAAATCTCTGTAATCACCAGCGCCCCCTGTCATGAGGCAGGAGAACTGTGTACCTCACCTATGCACACATTTTTGATAAAAATAAAATACAATAAAATAAACACTGTAGTACAGTGTTCATAATGTAAAGTGACTATTATGTACACCAGCTAAACTGTAGAAAATTTAGTTCAGATACTAAAAGTGTTTGAACACTTCAATAGCGTGTATAGTTGAGCAAGCCGGCACAGTTAGTATAGTCATTGCGCAATCCATGGTGAGGCTCAGCCGGCTGCTACCTCACCGCTCGTCTTTGCTTAGTACTTGAACGGTAACAAAAAATAAAAAAATTGTGAAGTTAAATGGAAAAGAACTTTAAAGTACAAATCACGAAATAAATATAACTGTTTATTTTATTTATTTTTCTTTATTCACTGCCTCACCTACCTCCCGTGACGGCACGTCACTGATATATATATATATATATATATATAAAGCTCATCGTGGCCATAGATGAGGGTTTATTTTAACCATTATTCACTCCTCATTATCAACTGGAATTGTTCCTATCCCACTCAAAGCCGCAGGTGTTACTCCAATCCTGAAAAAAACTGGCTCAGATCCCAACGATTTCAATAACTTACGTCCAATTTCCCATATTCCATTCATCGCCAAAATCATTGAAAAAACTGTTGCGTCCTAGCTTCAGTCACAATAACCTTTATCAACAATTCCAGTCTGGTTTCTGCCCCCGCCACACTACTGAATCGGCTCTCATAAAAATTACGAATGATCTTTTCAAGGCAGCCGATGCCGGTTCACTCTCCATCCTTATCCTTCTCAACCTGACCGCGGCTTTTGACACCATTTTCCACCCCATCCTGCTCGACAGTCTTTCCACCCTAGGCATCACGCACATCCCACTTCAATGGTTTCACTCCTATCTCTGTGATTGCTCACAATTTATCCAAATCAACTCCTTCAGTGCCACTTAGCAGTTTTTTGTTTTTTTTTTTGACAACGATACTAGTGCAGCATGTTCTACCGGAAACAAATTCCTTGTGTGTTCTACATACTTGGCAATAAAGATGATTCTGATTCTGATTCTGATTCACCTCACGGTCCTCTCATGTGTCCTCTGGTGTGCCCTTCTCTTTATTACCTACCTTCTTCCTCTTGGCAATATTTTCTGCAATTTTGGCATTCACTTTCATTGCTTCACGGATGACACCCAACTCTACCTCTCCAGAAAACCCGACGCCTCTCTTCCACCTTCATCCCTTTCACTTTGCCTCTCAGAAATTACATCCTGGCTTTCCCATAACGTTCTCAAGCTTAACAGCGAAAAAACTCATCCTCTCCTTGTCAGTGCCAAATCCACCCCTACACAAAGCTTTCTCTCTCACCAATGACAGTTCAACCGTGTCCCCCTCCCTTCAGGTCAAGAGCCTGGGTGTCATCCTTGATAGCTCACTATCTTTTCACTCCCATATAAATGACATCACTCGGTCTGCATATTTCCACCTCTGTAATATCAATCGTCTCCGTCCCTCGTTCACCCCTCACTCCGCTGCTATCCTTATCCACAGTCTTGTCACCTCCTGCATCGATTATTGTAACTCACTTCTTTTCAATGTCAATCAGAAATTTCTCTATAAACTCCAACGCGTCCAACATTCTTCAGCCTGGATCATCACTAAAAACCCCTCCTTTCACCACATCACCCCTGTGACTTGCAGCAGCTCGCATGCTCCTTTGATCTAAAGCCAGGCATCACTAGTAGAACATGCAAATACGATTTCCTCATATCATTACATCTCCCTTTCTTAATTGAATTCTTTACTTTTAACAAATGTAATGAATTTAATTATGTCAGTAATTAGCAAACTTAAACTTGAATAAAGTATTTCTAAATTTTGCAACAACAAATGAAACATTCACATGAAACATTCACATCTTTTTTTTCAACATGATCACATAGAAAAACATGTTAAATGGTTTCAATCAGTCTCTCAGGTGGTTTCACTTTCCTTGAGGATTTTCGGATAGCATGTCCTGGATTTAGAGGTGTTACAACAGTCTCTGTTACAGTCTCTGTTACAGTCTCTGTTCGTTGACTTGCTATGGTTGGTTCTTTGAGAAGATCTCGGCGGTTTCTTCTTAAAACAGCACCTTCCTCTGTCTGAATGTTGTATGACCTTGGTTGGACCTGACGCAGAACAGTTCCTTTCAATGACCATGTGTCTGTTTTGTCTTTGTACCGTACTTGGTCACCGGTGTGTAGTTCAGGTAGGTTCCGTGTTCCGCTGTCATGGTAGAACTTTTGTTTTTGTTTCTGTTGTACTTTGATCTTCCTCACTTTCTCCCCTTCCTTTGTCTTTAGCAGGTTTTCCGGGATGGTAAGTTGGATCTCAGCACGCGTCCCATGAGTAGCTGGGCCGGGGACATACCACACTCGAGCGGCGTTGTGCGATACACCAGCAAGCTCTGGTAGAAATCTGTTCCACTGTCTGTTGCCTTGTACATCAGTCTTTTCACAGTCTTGACAGAACTTTCCACCAATCCATTGGATTGTGGAAAATGTGGACTTGAGGTTATGTGTTTAAAGTCCCACTCCTTTGCAAATTTTCTGAACTTCTCATTGGCGAATTGTGGACCGTTATCAGAAAACACTTGGTTTGCAATCCCGTTTCTAGCAAATATGGCCTTCATGCATGTTATCACTGCTTCTGCTGTTGTAGCTTGCAGTCTGCAAACTTCTGGATACAGGGAGTAGTAGTCTGTGACCAAAAGATAATCTTTACCTTGACACGAAAACAGGTCAGCACCCACCTTCTGGTATGGTCTTTCTGGTGCTTGGTGTGGGTGTAGTGGCTCTGCCGGTTGATTTGCTTGATATTTGAGGCAAATTGTACATCTCGACACTTGATCTGTGATGTCTTGATTCATTCTAGGCCAGAACATCAGTTGTCGTGCTCTTTTCTTGCACTTTTCAATTCCAAGATGTCCTTCATGGATCTTTTTGAGCATTTCACTTCTCAAAGTCTTTGGAATAACAATCTTACTGCCTTTGTATATGATGTCATCCACTACAGATAACTCCATCCTGTAGTTCCAATATTCTGCTGCGTCTGGTAAACAATTTTGTTTCACTTCGGGCCATCCATTTTTGATGATTTGTTTCAATTGTTTCAGTGTCTCATCCTTGTTTGTTTCCATCCGTATAATCTCCATCTTTGCATCTGCAACTGGCAATGCACTGGTGATCATGTGTACGTAAGCTTCGACTTCTTCATCCAGTTTAGCCTTCGAGTGCTCCTTCGGGTCAACAGCTCTGGATAGAGTGTCAGCTGTATACATCAGTTTTCCAGGGGTGTATGCGACCTTCAGTGAGTAACGTTGTAGCCTGATCATCATTCGCTGTATACGGAGTGGACAGTCATTTAGTGGCTTTTGAAACAATGCTATTAAGGGCTTGTGATCAGTCTCCACGCTGATTTCTTGTCCTGACACAAATTGATGAAATCTCTCACAGGCATACGTAATGCTGAGCAGTTCTTTTTCAATTTGTGCATAACGTGTTTCCGGATCCGTCATCGAACGCGATGCATATGCTACGGGTTGCCAGCCTTCATGTTTTTGTAGAAGTACTGCACCAAGCCCACTCTGTGATGCATCCGATGATATTTTGATTGGTTTTTCTGGATCATAGAATTTCAGTACTGGTTCCTCTGTGAGCAGCTTCCTCAGTTCATTCCATGCCTTTTCATGCTCATGATTCCATTGCCATTATATCTTCTTCTCAGTTAGTTGTCTCAGTGGGGCCATCTTTTCTGACAGGTTGGGTATAAATTTTCCCATGAAAGTGATCATCCCATTAAACCGTTGCACATCTTTTTTGCATTGTGGCCTTGGCATGTTTTCTATAGCAGACACTTTTCGTGGGTCTGGTCTGATACCTACACTGCTTAGGATATCTCCCAGAAATGTCAATTCTGTTGTACCTAGCTGACATTTCTCTTTATTCAGCTTCAGGTTTGCTTTTCTTGTTGCTTCTAGCACAGCTTTCAGTCTCTCGTCATGTTGAACTCTGGTGGCACCCCAAATGATGCTGTCATCCATCGAGGTATCAACTCCTTCCAAGTGCTCATATATCATGTTGATTGTTTTGTGATAAACTTCAGGAGCTGAAGCAATTCCAAAAGGTAGTCTTAGGAATCTGTATCTTCCAAACGGAGTGTTGAAAGTACATAGTTTGGAACTTGGCTCATCCAGCTTCATTTGCCTAATTCCTGAAGAAGCATCTAGCTTGCTGAAATACTTTGCCTTTGAAAACTGTGCCATAATCTCTTCACGAGTAGGTAGCTTGAAGTGTTCTCTCTTGATGGCTCTGTTTAGATCTCTGGGATCCAGGCATATTCTGAGTTTTCCATTCTTTTTGTCCACGACAACAAGGGAACTGACCCAGTCAGTCGGCTCATCAATTTTCTTTATTACATGCTTGTTCTCCATGTTGTCCAATTCTGATTTTAGCTGCTTTTGAAGAGCAAACGGGACTTTCCTGCATGGATGTATGATTGGTGGCACACTCTTGTCCACTCTGATTGTGTGTTCTCCTGGTAGGCAGCCTAACCCTTGAAACAAGTCTTTGTACTGCTCCATCAGTTGATCATATACTGTCTCTTTTTGTCTATCCACGACAAAAACTCTCTTCACTAGGTGGAGTCTCTCACATGCCGACAATCCTAGTAGACCCTGCACATCTCTTGGAACTATGATGAAAGATAGCTTATGTAATTGGCCTTTATGTGTCACATTCACAATGCATTTTCCTTTCATTGGTATGACTGAACCCGCATAAGCTGTTACTTTCATATTTGCTTTATGTATTTTTGGTCTCGGCCTGATCTTCATGAAATCAGTCTCTGAAATGACATTCACATTGGCTCCAGTATCCAATTTGAATTTTAGATGAATGTTGTTCACTTTCAGCGTAGTGATCCAATCTCTTTCTTCTCTTTCATCTTTTACAGCATTCACATAAAGGTCCTCCACTTCATAATGATCATCTACTGCATCTACCTTGCCTTTCATGTCTTGGTTCCTGCAGCAATGAGCATAGTGATTTGCTTTGTCGCAGTTTTTACATATTTTCCCATATGCTGGACACTGCTTTAGGGGATGTTGCATACCACAACGAGTACAAGATTTTTATTTGAGTATCCTATTGTTGTTCGGTTGTCTCACTCTTGCTTTGATCTCAACAAAAACGTTTTATAGCTTCTAAAATACCCAAATCAGGCTGGCTGATATTTTTAGTTAAATGAAAAACGCCAATAAAAATGACTTCAAAATGAATCCGGAAATGGTCAGTTTCAGAAGGTCCCACCCCCCTGTTCGTGACGTCACGCCAAGACGTCTTGCCTTTGATCGAGAATCAAAACAATGGCTTCAGATTCGGAGAAGATGTTTTCTTGGTACTCATCCAGTTATGAATATGATTCAAATAGTTCTGAAGAGGAAAGCATAAATGTTTGCAATTGATTCAAGGAGTCCTCCCATATCAATTCGAGCCGTCAATGACAGCAATGTAGCACCCAGAAAATGCAGAAGATTGCGCCCAAGCTCTGTTGGAAATGGGCTGATTTGTCAGCTGGGAATTTGTGTCAGCAAATATCAAATAGTTGTCTTGGTGCAACACACAACGATTCACCATGGCGTTATTTATGTGTTTTCCTTCTAATTTCACCATCAACACGGATCAACACGAAGTTTTCAGACCAAACAAAGTACCCAAAATGCATTGTATGTCGCTTTCTCGGTCAGGGGCGGTCCAAACGTGACGTCACATGGGGATCTCCCCCTAACCCGCAGAGGGCACTCAACCCTTTTCTGACTGAGAACCATTTTCTCAGATTAGAATTGATGATTATCATCCCAACCGCTTCACATTTTGCTGCTAAATGCTTCGTGAGAGTTGGAAAGCCCCAGTTTGATGGCCCCAACAGTACCACATCGTCTGCCAAAAGCAGAGATGTGATACTGAGGCCACCAAAATGGAACCCTTCAATGCTTCGGCTGGACCTAGAAATTCAGTCCATAAAGGCTATGAATAGAATCGGTTACAAAGGGTAGCCGTGGCGGAGCCCAACCCTCACCAGAAACGATTCCAACTTACCGGCAATGTGATCCAAACTCTGACATTGTAACCGGCCTCAGGTCTAGGGGATACCTGGGTCGGTCCAAAGACGTCACAGGCAGGTAGCACTGTGAACGACGAGGAAAAGACGACACGAGACAACCGTGTTAATCAGCTTCACACAACGGCATTTATGACCATTTACTCATCAAAACATCAATTCAGCAATTTCAATATCAGAATACATTCATGTGTAGATCTATACATTCAACATCTATACATTGTATATATCCTCCACATTCGCACATGCTTATGCACGTCTGCCCGCTCGTGTGTGTTGTACTGGGAACTACAACTAACATCCAAAAATCCAAATTCATCAAAGCCACAAAATATTCATCACAGCCGCAAAACAAGGTTTCATATATAGCATCGCCCAATAAGTCCCCAATTACTTTAACATCTTGAGAATGTCTAACACTTATTATTTTGAATACCTGTGAACGACGAGGAAAAGACGACACGAGACAACCGTGTTAATCAGCTTCACACAACGGCATTTATGACCATTTACTCATCAAAACATCAATTCAGCAATTTCAATATCAGAATACATTCATGTGTAGATCTATACATTCAACATCTATACATTTTATATATCCTCCACATTCGCACATGCTTATGCACGTCTGCCCGCTCGTGTGTGTTGTTGTCTTGGTAAACTACAAAGATGGCTAAAGCTGTGGTCCAAAGATGAGTGGCACCATTTTCCCCCAGAGGAGAGAGCTGAAATGAAGGCAGGTGTGCCAGCAGCTGAAATCTATTCAGTAATTAGGAAGGCTCTCACCAGAACAAACCGCTCCTTTAAAACAGTCAGTTTTCTACACTGCTCAGCGATCGGTTCAAGTACTGCTCTAGGAGTTTACCAAAACAGTGGAGTTCAACTGTGTAAAGACCAGGGTGACTGACGGTGAGAGAATTTGTTATTGCGATTGTTTATTTGATAATTTGATTTAGCGGTTTAATGTCAAAACCAGCCTGTTAATCCCTCAAATGTAAACCTAATTGTTGTTTTTGTTTTACCTTCTTCAAAGATTTTTCACCTTGAAATCAGCTTGAAATCAGCTTGCAATCAGCTTGAAATCAGCTTGCAATCTTGCAACCTGAAATTGTCTGTTCAATGAGAAAAGAGACGATTAAGTCCAAAATAAAAGGAAAAAGAAAGGAGAAATCTGTCTCATCATTGGAGTCAAAGAGTGAAGTCCCAGTGTAACCCCGGTCAACACAGCCAAAACCCCTTTTCAAGTTAGGGGGAGAACTCAAAAAACCAACATAACTTGGCAGTGAAAAACCGCAGTGAAAAACCGCAGTGAAAAACCGGTCCCCCCACTGGACATCAGTGAAAAACCGGTCCCCCCACTGGACATCAGTGGAAAACCGGTCCCCCCATTGGACATCAGTGAAAAAGAAGTTCTGGAAACCAGGATCGTCCAGGCCCCCTGACTAAAGATTAAACGGCTTAAATTCACCCAGTTCCCTCCAACTCCACCTCAATTGTGAGTATGGCCGACAAGAAGGCAATTGACCAGCTTAAGACAGAGAGGACAAATGCAAAAGCATAATTTACCCGCCTGGTTAACAGACTCACCAGGAACCATGATGACTTGTCTGAGGAGGAGCTCAGAGACAGTTTTAAGACACTCATCGCAGCAGCTGATAAAGTTATGGAAGCAAATGACAAGGTAGAGGCCAAACTCCTGAACAGCTAAGAGATGGGGAAACAAAACTCACTGAAGTGCAGCAAGAAGATCTGCACAACACTTCAATAGAATGTGTGTCAAAGCGGGCGGAGATCAAAGGTTTACTTCAGAAGGTCCTGTGGAACAAGTTTGGAAAAAATGAAGTATCCATTGCTCTTCTGACAGCAGAGGAGGAGTGCAGATGCATTACTGCTGTGGACCCTGAGGATATGAACCTGGATGGATACCAGTTCTTGCTGAACCACCTTGAAGGATTAATGAAGACTGCAAAAGAGGTACATAGCCGGTGGAGACAATGGATTCCTGAAGATTCAGTAGCTTAAATCCTGACAACCTTAAAAGCCCTGGAAATTCAAGCCACCAAGCTTGTCTCCTAAAAGGCTGACTTCATACAAGAGGGGGTAAAGGAAGAGGTCAGGAAGGAACCAATTGCGTCCAGTCACCCCGTACCAGCCATCAAGTTGAAGCCAATAACCCTTCCTAAGTTCACCGGAATCAAACGTGACTTCTACAAGTGGAAAAAGGACTGGGAAGCGCTCCAAAAACAAGGTGAGCCAACCGGTTCCAGGGAAGTGAAAAGGGCCCAATTGCTGGACAGTGTTGAGGACAAGATCAGGAAAGACCTTCGTCTCACCACCCATATCACTGCTGATGACATCTTCCGTGTTCTGGGAAATCGCTATGGCAACCGGACGTCCATTGCTATAGAAATTGTGGAGGAGCTGCAGAGAATACAGCCCGTCAAAAGCAACCAGCCACGAAGAGTAGTGGAGTTAATCCAAGCTGTGGAGAAAGCACTTCAAGATCTCAGTGAGCTCGGGGACACTGGCGCTATCAAAAACCCACTCGTGACCAGGTTGATTGAGGGGAAACTCCCAGCACCTCTCAGAAAGGAATGACTCACCTATGCAGCAGATCCCAGGAATGCTGTAACTCCAATCAACAGGTTTGATGGTTTGTTGGACTTCCTGAAAGGGCAAGAGAGTATTTATGAGCAGCTGGAACAATTGGATGAGGAACCAAATAAGAGGGCATCGAAGCCTGAGCCAAGATATGCCAGGACGAAATCCACCAGGGCATGTGATGACCGCAATGGCTGTGTTGTCTGCGGAGATGGGAAGCACAGGAAGAAACTCTACTACTGCATGCAGTTCCGGGCATTGCAGCTTGCAGACAAGAAAGCTGCTGTTAAGAAGCTGGGAGCATGCAACAGATGTCTTGATGTCCATAATGTCAGTTCAGACTGCAAAGATGACTTCCTATGCACCAACCATGCCTGCAAGGATGAACATGCACCTGAGCATCATTTCTACCTCTGTCCGAACAAGAAAAGCAGCTCAGCACAGAAGAGGAGCAAACCAGGCTCCATGGATGGCAAAAGCAGGAGAACGTACACAGAGGAACAAGAAAACTTTGTCAAGAGGCTTTCCCCAGAGCTGGCAAGGCAGTTTCATGATGCGTTCTCCAATGCTGCAGCCAAGATGTCAAACACAAAAGCCAAATCAGGACTTTTAGAAAGAAGTGGATTGCAGGAACTGCCAGTGTTGATGATGTTATTGGAAGTCACCGCAAATGCTGGACAAAAGATTGGAACACTGATTGACCTGGCGTCTGACACCAATTACATCACCCACACGACTGCAGACAAACTGAACCTTAGAAGCAAAGACATCACTCTCATCGTACACGGTGTTGGAAGAATGAAGACCATTGTGGAGACAAAGCGGTACCTCTTGAAGATCAGAGTGAGGACTCCAAAAGGCACTCTTAAATCGCATCAATTGGTCTGTTACGGTCTGGACAATATTGCAGACATTAACAAAATGTTTGTTTACTCCAAACGGCTACAGAAACTCTTTCCGGATGTCCCACTTGGAGCTCTGACAAGACCAGATGAAGTCAGTCTGCTTATAAGCAACAGAGAGGGCCAGCTAGCACCTCAACGGATCAGAGTTATTGGAGACCTTGTGCTGTGGGACGGGCCATTGGGGATGACAGTCGGAGGCTCTCATCCTGGACTCTTTGAAGACTTCACTGTGTCCGCCCACATGTCCAGGGCTCACTTTGCAAGATCAATGAGGACTGCTGCCTTAAAGTACGAAGAACTCACTGGCCCAGCTAGAACAAACCCTCCCAACACTCATGTTCACGCCAAGCTCCAGAGGTCAAGCACTTCAAGCACCTACCGGGACTTCCTAGAGTGGTGGAAATGGGACAGTATTGGTGCAGCATGTGATCCAAAGTGTGGAGGATGCCGCTGTGGAAAATGTCAACCAGGCGGCAAAGAGATGACTCTCGCAGAGGAACGGGAATTTGAAGTAGTAAGGGACGGCCTCACCTATGTCACAGAGGACCACCACAGCAAAGAGCCACACTGGCATGCCAGGTATCCCTGGGTGGTGGACCCCATTTCCTTACCAAACAACAGAGAAATGGTTGAGGCTACATTCCTGAGAACAGAAAAACAATTGGCCAAAAGACCGGAGTGGAAGGTGGCTTATGCTGCACAAGTCCATGATATGGTAAATAGAAAAGCAGCCTTCAAACTACCTAAAGGCACCATCACCAGTTGGGATGGACCAGTTTGATATCTCAGTCACCTCATTGCTCCAAACCCACACTCGGTTACAACTCCAATAAGAATTGTCTGGAATAGCAGCAAAAGGTGCAGAGGTGTCAGCATGAATGACCTGCTGATGAAAGGCCCTGATGTCCTTAATCAGATTCGAGCTGTACTGCTCAGATTCAGATGTGGAGTTCATGCTGCCCTGGGAGACATAAAAAAAGATGTATAACTCTGTCTGGCTAGAAGACCAAGAAGTGCATCTTCACAGATTCCTCTGGCGAGATACTGAGAATGAGGACCTGGGGGAATACGCGATCTCAAGAGTGAACATAGGAGACAAACCTGCAGGGTGCATAGCGCAACTGGCAATGCGTGAAACTGCAAACCTCCCTCTCTTTGCCCACCTTGAAGAGGAACGTCTAGTGATTCATAACGACAGCTACGTTGACGACATCTTTACTTCACATGACAGCCTTGTCCAGCTAAACTCCATCACAGCCAATGTGGAGAGGATCCTGAAGGCCGGAGGTTTTGAGCTGAAGCCATGGGTCTTCTCTGGGCAAAGTGGGAGGAAGGAACGCTGTAATGAGGAAAGGACAAAGACCATCATCCTACCAAATCAGATGGGCAATGATCACAACAAAGCACTTGGTCTGGGCTACAGAGTTGAAGATGATAAGCTCCATGTCAGAATTGGAATCAACTTCTCTAAGAGGAAACAAAAGATGCGGCTGGGTGAAGACCTTCTGAAAGACGAGATCAGAGCCATGACACCCAACCCTTTGACGCGAAGAGAACTTCTCAGTCAAGTGTCAGGACTGTACGATCCAGTTGGCCTTGTGACTCCTACCAAGCAAAAGGGAGCTATTCTGGTGCGGAGGGCATTTCAAGAGGCGAAAGCTGTCCAGTCAAAGACACATGGGACATTGCACTCTCAGATGGACTCAGAGATGATGCAATCGATCTATTCGAGGAATACCAGCAACTCAGTACAATCATGTTCACTAGGGCTCTAACTCCCAAATGCTTCATTACTGAACCACACTCTGCGGTCACATTCTCTGATGGAAGTGAGCATGCTTATGGCGCAGTGATGTACCTGAAATGGACCACAGACCAGGGTCCCATCATTAGACTGGTCGAATCCAAAGCAAAATTAACTCCCTTGGACCACAAAGGTGATGCTGTCAAAGCAGAAATGTGTGGAGCAGTGTTTGCCGCACGACTAAGAAAATTCTTCGAACTGCACAGCCGAATCCAAGCCAGAAGGTGGTTTCATTTTGTTGACAATCAAACAGTCCTTGGAGCAATACAACGGGAAAGCTATGGCTATCAGACATTCTTTGCTAATCAGATCGGAGAGATTCAAAGCAGCACAGCAGTAAAGGACTGGTGGTGGATCCCTGGGTCACAAAACATTTCAGATGTCATCACCAGAGGAGCAAGCCCTCAGGATCTTGATGAACATTCAGAGTGGCAAAATGGACCTCTGTTCTTGAGTCTGCCAGAAAGTGAATGGCCAACCAACTCTGCCAAGGAACTAGCAACCACCGCCAGAGAGAGCATCAACAAGTTGCAGAGAAAAGCATTTGCTGCTGTGTTGACAAGGTCCCAAGCTCAGAAACAGTCTCCGGAAAAAGAGTCCAATCACACCCAAACAGAAAAGAGGAGACCGCCAAGAGGCTCAGTTGTTCAAAACCTTTTGGATGTCAAACGGTTCAGTGTGCTGACCAGACTGGTCAAAACAGTTGCAATGGTCTGGAGGGTGGCAAAAAGGTTCTCTCAACAAGTTCAAGCCTTGGACGGCCCAAAGTGGGAGGCAGTCTCCTCTAAAGGAGCCATCTCTGTGGAAGAAAGGAAAGATGCCCTACGAGACATTTTTTTCTTTCAGCACAAGAGGGCGTAAACTTCCCAAATTCAACCACGAACAGGCTGGTGGTCTACAAGGACCAGGACTCCGGACTATTAGTCTGTGGTGGCCGCGTGCTGACATCCGGATCTATCCCAGCTACTCTGTCCCCCTGGAAAAAATCCCAAAGGCAAAGCCCATCCATCCCAATTTAAGCAGCCTGAGGAAACAGTTCCAACCCACTGTTCTGCACAGGGACGTAAGACGGTTGGTTGTTCTACTACCTGCTGAAGAACAGAAATAAGAAAATCTTGGCAAGACCACCATACTTACTTTGTTTGCCTACAGTTGGCAATCTTCCCGATGTATCCATGGAAAGATTGAGTGGGAGGTGTCTTGGCAAACTACAAAGATGGCTGAAGCTGTAGTCCAAAGATGAGTTGCACCATTTTCCCCCAGAGGAGAGAGCTGAAATGAAGGCAGGTGTGCCAGCAGCTGAAATTTATTCAGTAATTAGGAAGGCTCTCACCAGAACAAACCGCTCCTTTAAAACAGTCAGTTTTCTACACTGCTCAGCGTTCGGTTCAAGTACTGCTCTAGGAGTTTACCAAAACAGTGGAGTTCAACTGTGTAAAGACCAGGGTGAGTGACGGTGAGAGAATTTGTTATTGCGATTGTTTATTTGATAATTTGATTTGGCGGTTTAATGTCAAAACCAGCCTGTTAATCCCTCAAATGTAAACCTAATTGTTGTTTTTGTTTTACCTTCTTCAAAGGTTTTTCACCTTGAAATCAGCTTGCAATCAGCTTGAAATCAGCTTGCAATCTTGCAACCTGAAATTGTCTGTTCAATGAGAAAAGAGACGATTAAGTCCAAAATAAAAGGGAAAAGAAAGGAGAAATCTGTCTCATCATTGGAGTCAAAGAGTGAAGTCCCAGTGTAACCCCGGTCAACACAGCCAAAACCCCTTTTCAAGTTAGGGGGAGAACTCAAAAAAACAACATAACTTGACAGTTGTACTGGGAACTACAATTAACATCCAAAAATCCAAAGTCATCAAAGCCACAAAATATTCATCACACAAAACAAGGTTTCATATATAGCATCGCCCAATAAGTCCCCATTTACTTTAACATCTTGAGAATGTCTAACACTTATTATTTTGAATACCTGTGAACGACAAGGAAAAGACGACACGAGACAACCGTGTTAATCAGCTTCACACAACGGCATTTATGACAACTGCGCATGCGTGAGCTGAGCCTACATCGCCTTCCTCTGTTTCATTCACAGGCGCGTAGCGCCCTCTCCTGATTTGGTAGTCTAATCGAATAACATACAGTAACGGAGGTCGTTTCTAATCCCCTACAACATCGGTCATATAGGGGCTCCCTGTACCCCATACTCCCGAAGCACCATCCACAGAATCCCCCAAAGGACATGGTCAAATGCCTTTGTATCCGGCCTCAGGCCTAGGGTATACCTGGGTCGGTCCAAAGGCGTCACAGGCAGGTAGCACTGTGAACGACGAGGAAAAGACGACACGAGACAACCGTGTTAATCAGCTTCACATGCACATCGGCATTTATGACAACTCATTTACTCATCAAAACATCAATTCAGCAATTTCAATATCATAATACATTCATGTGTAGATCTATGCATTCAACATCTATACATTGTATATATCCTCCACATTCGCACATGCTTATGCACGTCTGCCCGCTCGTGTGTGTTGTACTGGGAACTACAATTGACATCCAAAAATCCAAATTCATCAAAGCCACAAAACATTCATCAAAGCCACAAAACATTCATCAAAGCCACAAAACATTCATCAAAGCCACAAAACAAGGTTTCATATATAGCATCGCCCAACAAGTCCCCAATTCCTTTAACTTGAGGATGTCTAACACTTATAATTTTGAATACCTGTGAACGACGAGGAAAAGACGACACGAGACAACCGTGTTTATCAGCTTTACACAGCGGCATTTATGACAACTGCGCATGCGTGAGCTGAGCCTACATCACCTTCCTCTGTTCCATTCACAGGCGCGTAGCGCCCTCTCCTGACTTGGTAGTCTAATCGAATAACATACAGTAACGGAGGTCGTTTCCAACCCCCTACACTTTCCCCTGCTTTAAAAGATGTCCCCCGACATCTTGACTATACCAACAACAAGTAGTCAAGTACCAGTAGAAGCACAGTCATCTGTCTGGTCTCCGTAGGGTGGTGTCAGTCACATAAGTCTATACCGTCGGGGTAGGGTAGTAATAGGGTTCAGGTCGCACTAGATAATGAGTCGTGGGGTAAGGCATGCAAGTATACAAGACATTTGCCCCAGGTCTCCAGACCTGGTATGATGGATGACCCAAGTGTTCATATGTGAATATCTCTCTGGGTCTTAAATTACGAGTGGACATTCTTGGCAGCGATTCGATTCCACTTTGTGACTCGGTGTCCGATTCCACTAACTAGCCGGCGCTCCTGCATCCCCCTCATTATCATCCATTACCGGTTGTTCCGCGCTTCCCTCAGCAGGCAGGCTGTCATCTGGTGTTGGTTTTGGTAATGGTGTTGGTTTTGGTAATGATGCTGGTACGACCAATAGAAAAGCTTCCTCTAGCTGCTGCCCATCCTCTGGTTCCGTAGTTTGTGGCTGGGGGTGGAATTCTGATGCCACAGTTCTGAAATTGTGTGGTTCAGGTTGAGACGCCTGATGACTGACAGTCTTCCTTGTATACACAGGTAACCGTTGGAGATTGTGTGAACATCCCTCCTCTTCATCTGAATATCCAGACTCCTGCCCAACTGCTTCCCTGCTATAAGCCTGTCTGTCTAGCTGTTTATTCTGTTTATTTTTTACCCTACGGGGCCGTTCAACTGGCAAATCATTGACAATCATTAGGAGATTATGTTGCAACACACGGGTAGTTTTGTCTCAGTTTTCTGCCCGAACCTTGTACACTGGTCCATCTCCCACTATTTCAGTGACCCTGTGAAAGTTTTCCTCCCAGTAAGCCCGGAGCTTGCCAGGTCCACCCCTCTCAGATAGGCTCCTGACAAGTACACGATCCCCTGGCTGGAGTGCAATACCTTTAACACCACGGTCATAGTATTTCTTCCTTTTTTCAGAGCTCTTTTGACTGTTCTCGGAGGCAATTCTGTAAGCATCTTGCATTCGACAGGCCCACTTATGTGCATATTCCTGTCGGCTTTTTACTTCTTCGTCCGCTGTCAGACCAAAAACTAAGTCGATGGGCAACCGGGGAGACCTTCCATAGAGGAGGAAGAACGGTGAATAGCCAGTGGACTCATGTCTTGTACAGTTGTACGCATGAACTACATGAGGCAAATAGTCTTTCCACTCAGCTTTCCTTTCCTCCTTTCCTTTCCTCCTGGAGAGTGCGTAGCATCTGTAACAGTGTTCTATTCAGACGTTCTACAGGGTTGCTCTGCGGATGGTATGGGGTGGTTCGGGAATGCGCAATGCCAGACAACTGTTGAAGGTGCTGGAATAGACTGTTTTCAAACATCCGACCTTGATCATGATGTAGTCTCTCTGGATAAGAGAACCGTGGAATAAAATCACTAAAGATTTTCTCAGCAGCAACCTTGCCTGACTTATTCTTAGTCGGGTAGGCTTGTGCGAAACGAGTAAAGTGGTCTACCAGGACTAGAATATACTCATAGCCTCCTTTACTTGGCTCAAGATGGAGATAATCAATAGAAATGAGCTCAAATGGGCCACTAGTAGTGATGTTGCCCATGGGTGCTTTTTTCGGAATGTTTTTTTCCGTTTCTGTTTAATGCAAGAACACTGGCGAATGACGTAGTTTTCTATTTCGTACTGCATGAATGGCCAATAGAACCTCTGCCTTGCAAGGTTGATCACTTTGTCAGCTCCAACATGACCCATGTCATCATGCAGGTGTTTGACCACAGTCGACTTCAGCTTACTAGGGAAAACGAGCTGTTTCCATTTCGCGGCCTGTCTGTATAAAATTCCCTTGTCCAGTTTCAGTCTATTCCATTCGTGTACTAGTCTCCTTGCCTCTGGTCCCATTTGTCTTTTATCTTTGTCATTGGGGTTCCATCCCCTCCTCTTCAGTGTCATGACCTCAGAGATTGATGCATCCTCTTCCTGAGCAGCTCTGATATCATCTGGAGTGATAACGGGGACTGTCACCGGAAGAAAATCCTCACCATCAGAGGTGAGTTGCAAAACAGCCATCCATGGCACATCCTCCTCAGCCACAGGCTTGTCCTCCTGCCATATGGTGGAAACCACGTCTGGGGGCAAAGTTTCAGCGTACTCCTCTGTGTGTCCCTCCAGCTTAACTGGATAACGCGACAGTGTGTCGGCATCAGAGGGTTATTGTCCGTGTACACAGTGAATGTGGGTGTATAGTAGAGATAATCTCGAAATTTGTCGCAGATTGCCCACTTCAACGCCAGAAACTCAAGCTTTCCAGAATGGAGATGATAATTTTTCTCTGAAGGTGAGAGTGTTCTGGATCCATAAGCAACAGCGCGAAGTTTATCTCCCTGCTGCTGATAAAGCACAGCCCCCAGACCTTCATTGGATACGTCCGTATTTAACACAAAGGGCAGATTAAAGTCTGGGTAGGCTAAAATAGGTAGACCTGCCAATATATCTACCAGGCGGGAGACCACAGCACTGTGTTCGGTGCCCCACTGGACAGGGTTACCAGAGGGAAGCTGGCCTAACTTGGTGACTTTCCTTTGGCGTGCCGCGGTGTTGTGAACTGGCCTCTGGTCAGGCTGAGTGGCCCCCTTTACCAGTTTAAACAACGGCCGTGCAATCCTGGCAAAGTCCTGTACGAAGGATCTATAGTAGCCCAAGAACCCCAATAGAGCTCTGACTTCCCCCACATTGCATGGTTCTCTCTCTTTTAACTGCAAAACGGCTTCCAGGTCTTTAGGGTCTATGCGGACACCATCACTTGACACGAGACGACCCAAGTACCTCACTTGTCGTTTGAACAGTTCACATTTATTCAGACCTAGCTTTATGCCATGCTCCCGCAGGCGGTGAAGCACTTTCCTCAGGTCCTCTACGTGTTCATGAAATGATTTTGAAAAGCAGAGCACGTCATCCAGATAAGGAGAGCAGCATTCGTCCCTCAGGCCATCAAGAACGTCCTCCATACATCTTTGAAAGGCTGCTGGCGCATTAGTTAGGCCAAATGGGAGACGGAGCCACTCGTACAGCCCCCAAGGGGTGCTGAAAGCCGTTAGATGCCTGGAACTATCATCAACAAAGCCCTGGTGGTAAACGCTGCCTTGGTCGAGTATTGAGAACCAAGAGTAGCCCCCCAGGTTATCTAGCAGATCTTGAATGCGTGGGAGTGGGTGACGATCGGGGACAGTTTTGCGATTTAGCTCCCTAAAGTCAACGCACAGGCGCAAGCTTTTATCTTTTTTTCTAACACAGACGACAGGAGATGAGTATGCTGAAGTGGATTTTCTTATCCAACCATGGTGAAGTAGGTTTTGCACATAGTCTTTGACCTCTTGGTAAAGGGGTTTTGGAATGGCATTGTAACGCTTTTGCACCGGCGTGTTGTCAGTGAGTTGTATCTTGAGTTGCAGGTTTGGAATGCAACCTATATCAGCATCACCTCTTGCAAAGACATCTGACTCTTCATACAACATGTCTCTGGCAATCCCCTGTTCTTCCTCTTTGAGATGTGACAAGTCAACCGGAGGATGCCACTTGTCTGTGGTCAGAGCCGAGCAGATTTGAACGGTGGGACTGTTTAGCGGCTTTGGATTGTCGGAGCACTCCTTAAAGGGCATGACCCCAGTAACTTCCTCAATCGAGCCCAGAATAGTTCTCTGTGAAAGATGAATGTCATGTTTACTAACATTCTGAATGGGAATTTTTACAATTTTTGTCGGCCCACTGGGTACATGTACTAACAAAGAGAACGGCTCTAGCTCCTCAGGGCAGTTGTTCTCTATACTGGGCTCATTAGCATTGTTCCCCCGTTGGGCCATGCTCTGACTCTGCACTTCACCTCCCATATCTTGCCCGCAGGAATAATGAGTCCCTTCTTCCCAACAGACACAGGGTACCGGAGGAATGTCTCATCAGGGCCCAATTTCTGAAGAACAGAAATCAAGGTCTCTACTGTGCGTTCGCTGACACTCATGGCTTCTTTCAGTATGGCTACAATGTCCACCTGTTCATTGTTCTCTTTGATCATTTCTGCAAACACATTGCTTCCTACAAGAGGACAATTAACACAACTCGTACTGATTAGTATGGGAACTTGTATGTCAGCATGTCCATGGCTTCCACTGCGTATCTGCAACCCAACATTAGCCTATCCATCAAAGGGAACCGCTGTGCCATTCGCTGCTGATACTCAAACGGTTGGTCCGGAAATACGGATGAAAGTGGATGAATGGTTACGTTGGGCAGTGCTTCCTCTACCCACGCCCTACTCACCACGGTCACTTGAGACCCTGAGTCAAACAGCATTTGGAGTGGGACCCCATTTAGTGCACATGAGACCATACATCGCTTGCCAATTACTTGTGCTACACGTTTTCTTTGGTGTTGACTGACACTGGGTCGTCAGACTTATAGATGTTACTGGTTCAACCGAGTTGATTTGTACTGGAGGCTTGTCATTGGCATTGATCACTGGAAGCCTCACTCCAGTGACCTTACCCCGTTTCCCGGTGCCTTTCTTCGCAGACAGCCCACAGCTCTATGTCCTTCCTGACCACAAATGAAACAGTGAGGGAAGGCTCTTAATGTTCTTTCGCACACAGTAATTCACTGTAACTCAGAGTCAACTTTGGTCTGGTTAATCTGGCCAGTTTGATTAGTTTGAGCAGCATGGACATTCACAAATCGATTTTTAGTCAGAGTACCGAGGCGTGTCACCCTCTCAGCCTCTTCACTTGTGGACTTTGTAAGTTGTTCTAACAGGACATCATCACGAACCTGTGGTTCGTGATGATGATGATGATGATGATTCCAACTACAAAGTCAATCATCGAATTGCGGCCAAGGGTGTCCTGGTACCACGTGCACCTATGGACACCGTTATGTTTGAATAAAGTGTTTGTTATAGACAGTCCGTGTTGAGCACATATGTCCAATAACAAAACACCACTCAGGTTCTGATTGGCAGGGCCGTTGCTACCAATCACACACCTCCAAGTCTTGCTGTCATTGGCCATATGAGCAAATGAATTCACCCAGCAGAACAAGGGAGTCCCCAGGAGGAGTACTCTTCAGCACACCCTCTAAAGACTCCAAAAAGGATGGGTACACTGAACTGCTGTTTGGTGCATCTGCACAAACAACAGTTCAGACCTGCCCCCCCAACCGAAGGTGTTTCTTGGCTGCATCTCCGATCAGTGCTCAACTTGTTCGGTAAGTAGGTTTCGGTGGATGGCCATGTCTTGGTAGGTTTGCAGTTGTGCCATATTCTCTCCATTTGATGAATGAATTGAACGGTGCTCCCTGAGATGTTCAAAGCTTAGGAAACCTAACCCTGCTTTGACCGTCCACAACTTTATCCCTGACCTGTTTGGTGTGTTCCTTGGAATTCATGATGCTGTGCACTGACCAGTGTCCTCTTAGCAAACCTCTGAGGCAGCCAAAGAACAGCTGTATTTATACTCTGTTTAATTACACAATGGTGGACTCCATTTGATCATTATGTCAACAGCTGATCATTCAGCAATCATCAGGCTACCTCTAAAGGAAACTGGTTGCACTCAGAGAAAATGGGGGCTGAATACTTTTGCACACCATTTTTTTCTTTTTTCTTTTATATTTTAATTCAAGTCATGTAGAATTTTCCTTCTTCACAATTGCGAACTGCCTTGTGTTGGTCTTTCACATAAAATGCCGATAAAATGGATTTATGTTTGTGGTCAGAATGTGACAAAATGTGAGAAAGTTCAAGGTGTACGAATACTTTTTCATTCCGCTGTATGAGATAAGTCACAGCAGCAACGTTACGAAAGAAAGGAGGAAGAAAGGATTCTTACTATTTTTTTCAGTTTTTAGCTGTTGACCGCACCTCAAAACATGGAAATGGTAACCAAGTGTTGTATTTTCTTGCTCTTCTACAACTTCTCACACTCCATATGTGATCCAACGTAAGCTTATTCTCTAATTGAGAAGATGCAGAGAATGACTTTTCCAGAAGTGAAAAGACTAGACTGATACATCATTGGTGAAAAAGCACCGTCATAATAAGGCTTATCTTATACTTTGCTACTTCCAGACAGTGTTATTGTTCTATTTTACGTCATGGTGCTTTTCACGCTGAATTCCAAACTCACGACAGACATAAGGAATGCTCATCTGTCAACACATGACTTGATGTTAAAAGCCACATTTGACGTAAGTGTAAAATGGGCAATTATTCAGTGCATTATTGGAGTCAGACAAATCTTGTCCCAAGCTCTCTGTCTTTTTTTTTTGACGTGGAGAGGTCGGGGTGGGGTTCACAAACAACCCACCTGTCTGGAAAGACATGCTCTAGACTTTGATGTATTATAATGGCTCATACTTGCTTTCAAATCTTAAAAATAGTGAAGTTATTTAATTTTCTCACATATCTGACAGGAATAAAATTAGCAGTTTTACATGCATCCATTATTTTCTCATCCTTGTAAACAGGTAACATCCAACTTACGTCCGGGTTCCGTTCGCACCAAACGGGCGTAAGTCAAAATGATCGTAAGTCGAAATCAATTGAAAATGTTCAATAGAGACTTAGTGCTAAATGATATGCTAACGATCTGATTCAGAGACGACGGGAGCGGGAAAGCGTGGGTCTGGGTCGGCGGTGTCCTTCCGATTGCCCTCTACCCGGCCTATCCCCGCTCTCCGCGCCGACGCTCCCACGGCCCGACCCCACTCTGACGGCCCGACCCCACTCTGACGGCCCGACCGCGCGGTCGTCTGCGGTGCCAACGCGCCCGACCCGCCACCTCGCCCCGAAGCAGAACGAACTGTCTCAAAGAGGTGGCTGCGCATTCGTCTTATTGTGTTGCAAGTTGTGAAAAATGGGGCAGGCAACTTTATGACCGGACAGGCACGTTTTTAGAGTTGTCTGCCCTGCTGTCCAGTAACTTTTTGTCATGAGTATATATATGTATCGATGAGAAGGTTTCTTCAGCCGTCATCTGTACAAAAGTGAAGGTTTCGGACGTTTCGCCTCCTATCCAAGAGGCTTCGTCAGCGAACTAAAGTCTGACTGGTCGTATCGGCCCCATTTATATACAGTAAAGTCTCGTTATATCGATATCGGTTATATCGATAGTACCGCTTATTACGATACTATTTTCATTTCCCTTGCACATTTCTAGTCTTTTTATAGATAATTAGTACCGTTTAGTACGATACCCGGTTATTACGATAATCCGGTTATTACGGTGCTCCTTTTCATCCCCCGCCGGCCATTTTTGTTGTTTATATCGATATATCGGTCACGCCATTGGTCGACTTGGTCACCTGTCTTGGTTACGTGAGCAGCTCTCCCGAGCAGACGCCATTTTCAGACGGCAGCTCGTGTGTATCAGACGGCTGCTCGTGTGACTTCAACAATGGACTGTTTTGGATGCCATCAGAGCAATTTCCAAAGCGTGGAGCACGGAGTCCGAAAACAACATCAAGAACTGCTTCCGTCACTGCAAATGTGAAAATCCAGGGTGCAGTGAGGAAACATCTGCAGCTAACGAAGAGAATGACGACAACATTCCTCTTGCAGTGTTGGCTGAAAAGCTAAAAGTCGCCGACATTGCATCGTATGTCGCAGTCGACAAAGACATTGCGACATTCCCAAGCTCATCAGATGCGGATATCGCAGCGGAGGTCAAAGCCAAGTATGCCACAGGAGATTCCCGTGATGATGATGCTGATGACGATGAAGAAGAAGCGACTGAATGCACACCTTTTGCAACTTCGACAAAAGCGTTGCAAGGGGTTGCGGACACGCGATCTTTCTTTGAATCCGTAGAAAATGCATCTGGTTTTTTAGAAACGTTAAACAAGATGGAAGTGTTCATATTAAAATATAAAAATGGGAAGCAGAAGAAGATTGATGACTTTTTTAAATAGCTTACATACATACTAATTGCAGTGTTATGTACATGTACTGTTACGTTAATGCAAGCGTTTTTTGCAACAATGTTTGTTGTGTTGTCTGCTGAAGCGTCATGATTTTGAAAATGACTGTACATTCCATACTGTGCATTAAAGGGAAACCAACATCACTTTTTGTGTTTCTTGAGTCAGTCAAAAAGCTGTTGTAACGTCACAGCTGCGCGCCGGCATTCTATTCATGCACTCTCTAACGTCACGTAAGTTATGTAAACGTTGCAGTTTTGGTTTTTCATCCATGTACAGTATTTAATTGTCTTGCATCCAGATATCTTTATTGTTTGCAACAATCACTGTTTTTCATATGATTGTACATGCTGGCGTTCGTGGCTTCGTGTGAATAGAACTTGACGATTTAGCATTGGTTGGTTGCATTTTTGAAAGGAAATAGTCATTAAAAAGTGTAAAGACGTTTTTATTTTATGCACAACTTTATTTTTCACTTCACTACTGTACAAAAAACATGTTAGATACGCAATCCATGAACCCAATGATGAAATTACATGCCATAACAAAGATGCCGCATTTACGCCCCCCCCCCCCCCCACAGGATCGGATATAACGATAGTCCCGGTTATATCGATATTTTTTCGGATTCCCTTGCGTATCGATATAACGAGACTTTACTGTATCCCTAATGTCCAGACATGGTGGCGCCGGACACAGCTATGATAGGTCC
Source organism: Hippocampus bargibanti (assembly GCF_051943395.1). Classification (NCBI taxonomy): domain Eukaryota; kingdom Metazoa; phylum Chordata; class Actinopteri; order Syngnathiformes; family Syngnathidae; genus Hippocampus; species Hippocampus bargibanti. Next base: position 12,045,816 of record NC_142741.1, read on the forward strand.
CTCCTCTCAGGTTGGGGGGGCAGAGGACCCCTCCCTGTGGCCCCACTGATTGTTCCTACATTCCTAACTAACGACTGGCCTATTACCCCCACTCCCCCCGGTATCACCTTATCAGCATAACGACCCTCATCAGCATTGCGAAAGTTGCCTAACCTGTTTTGCCTAAGCAGGCTATTGTATGAACGATCCAAATTGAACCTCACCCCACCAGACCGGTTTAATGAAGGATTTTGTTGTTTTATAAAAATCGCTTCTTTTACCCCCCTTTCAAACCATTGCTAGCTTTTAGGTGCAAATGTACTGCCGATTGAGGTCCACTTATATTATCCCTGCGATGTTGATAAAGTCTTAAAGTCTTAGCAACCACTCATTTGATGACAATGAGGTTAAAATCTTAGCGAAAGAACATATATGGTTTGAAAGGGGGGTAAAAGAAGCGATTTTTATAAAACAACAAAATCCCTCATTAAACCGGTCTGGTGGGGTGAGGTTCAATTTGGATCGTTCATACAATAGCCTGCTTAGGCAAAACAGGTTAGGCAACTTTCGCAATGCTGATGAGGGTCGTTATGCTGATAAGGTGATACCGGGAGGAGTGGGGGTAATAGGCCAGTCGTTAGTTAGGAATGTAGGAACAATCAGTGGGGCCACAGGGAGGGGTCCTCTGCCCCCCCCCCAACCTGAGAGTAGGGACCTATCATAGCTGTGTCCGGCGCCACCATGTCTGGACATTAGGGATATATAAATGGGGCCGATACGACCAGTCAGACTTTAGTTCGCTGACGAAGCCTCTTGGATAGGAGGCGAAACGTCCGAAACCTTCACTTTTGTACAGATGACGGCTGAAGAAACCTTCTCATCGATGGACCACTCCTGTACGACTGAGAGCTTACACAGACGTATGTGTGTATGTTTGTTTCCCATCGAAGCTGCTCACATTTAACCTCCCACATCTATGCAAAGCACCTAGTCGCGAGTGCAGCCAAAGCTAGCATGAGCACTAGTATGAGCAATTTAGCCAAAGTAAAGCTCTTCGGCAAACTAAACTTGAGAGCACCCCGCGTATGAGGCAAAGTTGATGTGCCCTGTGTAGACAACCAGAAATGATTGATGTTTATTTCAGCACTTTAGTTTGTCATGACGAACAGTGCTGTTTCTGAAATACTAACTTACACCATCTAAGGGTCTTTTTTATTTATTGATGATTATCTGAAGCAAGTTTGTTGTTGAGTATTTGTCTTGCCCAAAAACAGCTGGGATAGGCTTCAACCCTCCCCAACATCCGAGTGAGGACAAGCTGATGAGAAAATGGATGGATCGTTGGTTATATGTACTGTATTTATGACTATATTTTGCCTGGTCATTCAGCTGGCGGACAGTTACACGAATATTTTATTGATATACATCTTAGGTTGTGGCATCATTTGCAATAAACCATGCATTTTTGACTCTTTTCTTGACATGAATGAATTTGTCAAGACAGTACTAGATGTGGATGAGCAATACTCTTCAAACAAATTGTGTGATCCTAAATCATCATTCTGCAAGATGGCTAATGCCATTTTCATCAGATGCCATATTGCAGTCGTGCATCTGATCATCCATCCGTTCAATGAAAAAGTAATTAACAAATGTTGAAGAAGGTAACAGGTGGCAAAAATGCCGAAAGGCTCATATCGCAATCAGATATCACCAATGGGGAGAAGTAAAAGGTTCCTGTCATAAAATAATATTAACACAAACTAATATAAATCAGACTCCATTTTGAGCACAATGAATTAAGTGATCGCTTTCTCATTTCAGGTGGGGAAGGTCTTTGATGCTATGGTGTATCCGGCGGTTACAAGGAAGCAGTACCCTCGTTGATCCAAAATCCAATGTACAGTAAAGTCTCGTTATATCGATATTCAAGGGAGTCCGAAAAAAATATCGATATAACCGGGACTATCGATATATCCGACCCTGTTTGCATGTAATTTTCTCCGTGCGTGCATAGAAATAGTATCGATATAACCGGGACTATCGAAATATCCGATATCGATATAACGAGACTTTACTGTATTTATGTTTTTGTCCTTTTGTACTTTGCTTTACATTCTGATTCATGCATGAATTATGGTTCATGTGTTTACATCATTGTGTGCACAGTGCTTGTTCATTTGTGTCATCATAAGGTATAGTGATGTTTTTGGTTGTTTTCACAGTTCTGACTGTCTCCTTCAGTTAGCAATTTCCCGGTGTTGGAGATCCCTGCTCTGCCGATGACAGAATTAGTCTCTGCAAAATGATCAAAACCTTGACTCCCTGGAACTCAGCTAATACTGTGTGGACTCTACTTTTCATTTGGTTGTTAATTGAAGGCCACTGTCATAGGGCCTTTTGTTGATGTCATTTTCATCTTGAATCCATTCTTAGTCCTGGTTTTGATTGACTCTTCTGCAGGTTATTATATTTGACCAAAATAAATGAATGAACTAAAACAAATGTGGTGACTTTGAGGCTGACTGCAAGCATATCTACCTCGCTGTGGAGAGGCGCAGTGTTCAATTACGGGCTCTGGCATTTCTCCATGGAGTTTTTTTTTCTCCCCATGCCTATGTGGGTTTTTCTCTGGGTCCTCTCCCAAATTCCAAAATCATACATGGCTGGTTAATGGAACACTCTAAATCAATAGTAGAAAATGTAGATTCCCGAAAACCATATCCTATATATTAGAGCTCACCCTATGCCAAGACACTTGATTGAAGTGATCATGATCATTGCTGGCTTCGACAGAGCTCACTGAGGAGCGTTTGAATCGGATATGTTGTGGTCGAGATAAATCATTCACCATTCAAGTCCCTCAGCTAAACTAGTTGCACCGGCAACAAAATGATGCTGCACGCTTTTTTTAAGTAGGGTTTCTGCCTTCAGAAGTAGGGCCCATAGTGACAGACTAAATAAAATAATTGTCTTCTATTTGGTGGTAAAAAGTACTGTCTGTAATTAACATGTATAACCACTCTTTGTGACACTTTTTTTGTGGTGGTGTGCCCTGAGATTCTTCACATTTGACATCTTTGCCTTAGCCTCAATAAAGGGTAGGAATCATTGAAAGTTATGCCAGGCAATGTGCTGTAGTTCCACCAACGAAAAAGCTACTACACAAAGGTGTCAGGTTTTACCACAGTATAACCATATAATACATGCATGCACCCCAGAAGTAGCAACACAATCAATTTCCTTGGCATTACAGATGATTTCTTTCTTGCTTTTATCAGTTTTTTCCCACAATTAAATTTCACGATTGTAAAAATTGCAGCCCTTTTATACTATTGATATTTAATTGATCTATCTTTTCATTATTTTGTGTTATGTCTTGAGCAGCATAACTGGGAAATTATCAAAGCATGTTTCGCATCTGGAAGCCAATAGAAGGTGAATGCACACAGTCAGAGTCTAACTCACAAATAAACGCTGTGGTATTGTCTCTCTCATCTCTCTCCCCATCCCTCTAACCCAGACATGGGCAAACTACGGCCTGCGGGCTACATACGGCCCATTAGGCTTTTTAATCCGGCCTGCCGAATTTGTCCAAATTATAGTAAAAACAATGTCTGAAACTCTTGACAAAAAGTTTGCGGACAACTGGGCATATAACTCTGAATGTAGCCACAAGGGGGCACAAGCCAGTGTCTTATTGTGCCGGTCCCAAGCCCGGATAAATACAGAGGGTTGTGTCAGGAAGGGCATCCTACGTAAAAAAAATTGCCAAAACAAATATTTGAATCAAACCTATGAATCCCATACCGGATCGGTTGAGGCCCGGGTTAACAACGGCCGCCATTGGTACTGTTGACCTTCAGAGAAATGGAGTTGGGGTTATCTTAAAAAAGGAGTTTGTTTGGAATGTCATAGAAGTAAAAAGAGTATCAGATAGAATGATGAGTCTGAAGCTAGAAATTGAAGGTGTGATGTTCAATGTTGTTTGTGGGTATGCCCCACAAGTGGGATGCGAGCTGGCGGAGAAGGAGAAATTTTGGTTGGACTTTGATGAAGTCATGGATATGGACTTCAATGGACATGTTGGCGCAGGAAACAAAGATGATGAGGAGGTGATGGGCAGGTTTGGACTCCAGATGAGGAACGCTGAAGGACAGATGGTGGTTGACTTTGCTAAAAGAATGGAAATGGCTATTGTGAATACTTTCTTTCAGAAGAGACAGGAACATAGGGTGACCTGTAAGAGAGGAGGCAGAAGTACACAGGTAGACTACATTTTGTGTCAACGGCACCATCTAAAGGAAATCAGTGACTGCAAAGTAGTGGTTGGTGAGAGTGTAGCCAGACAGCATAGGTTGGTGGTGTGTCGGATGACGCTGGCAGTGAGGAAGATGAAGAAACCAAAGGCTGAAGTGAGGACAAAATGGGGGATGTTGAAAAAGGAAGAGTGTTGCATGATATTTAGGAAGGAGGTAAGACAAGCACTGGGTGGGCAAGAGGTCCTTCCATATGATTGGCAAACTACAGCGAACATAATCAGAGACACAGGTCGGAAAGTACTTGGTGTATCGAGTGGAAGAAAGGTAGATAAGGAGACTTGGTGGTGGAATGGGGAGGTGCAGGAGTGTATACAGAGAAAGAGGTTAGCAAAGAAGAAGTGGGACACTGAGAGGACGGACAAGAGTAGACAGCAGTACAAGGAGATGCAGCGCACGGTTAAAGTAAAGGTGGCAAAGGCCAAACAAGAGGCCTATGATGACTTGTATGCTCGGCTGGACAGCAAGGAAGGTGAGACTGATCTTTACAGGCTGGCGAGAGTGGGAGACAAAGATGGTAAGGACCTGCAGCAGGTTCGGGTAATTAAGGGTAGAGATGGCAATGTATTAACAGGTGCCAGTAGTGTGATGGCAAGATGGAAAGAGTACTTTGAAGAATTGATGAATGAGGAAAATGAGAAGGAACAAAGAGTAGAAGACGTGACTGTTGTGGACCAAGACGTAGCAAGCATTAGCAAGGATGAAGTGAGGAGGGCGCTGAAGAGGATGAAGGCGGGAAAGGCACTGATGATTTACCAATCGAGGTATGGAAGTGTCTTGGAGAGGTGGTGTTCCTGACTGTGTTATTCAACAAGATGTTAGATGGTGAACAGATGCCTGAAGAATGGAGACGAAGTGTACTCGTGCCCATTTTTAAGAACAAAGGAGATGTGCAGAGTTGTACTAATTACAGAGGAATAAAGTTGATGAGCCATACAATGAAACTCTGGGAAAGAGTAGTTGAAGGTAGACTAAGAGCAAAAGTGAACATTTGTGAGCAGCAGTATGGCTTCATTCCAAAAAAAGAGTACGACAGATGCAATGTTTGCTTTAAGAATGCTGATAGAGAAGTACAGAGAAGGTCAGATGGAATTGCATTGTGTCTTTGTTAATCTGGAGAAAGCGAATGACAGGGTGCCTAGAGAAGAGCTGTGGCATTGCATGAGGAAATCTGGAGTGACGGAAAAGTATGTCAGAGCGGTGCAAGACATGTATCATGACTGTAAGACAGTTGTGAGGTGTGCTGTCGGTTTGACTGAGGAATTCAAGGTGGAGGTGGGACTCCACCAGGGGTCAGCTCTGAACCCCTTCATGTTTGCTATGGTGATGGACAGGCTGACAGACGATGTTAGACAAGAATCTCCTTGGACCATGATGTTTTCAGATGACATTGTGATCTGTAGCGAGAACAGGGAACAGGTGGCGGAGAAACTAGAGATGTGGAGCTGTGTAAGCTCTCAGTCGTACAGGAGTGGTCCATCGATGAGAAGGTTTCTTCAGCCGTCATCTGTACAGATGACGGCTGAAGAAACCTCATCGATAGAGATGTGGAGATATGCCCTGGAAAGTAGAGGAATAAAGATCAGTCACAGCAAGACGGAATATGTGTGTCAATGAGAGGGATCCAAGTGCAAGCGTGATGCTACAGGGGGAAGAGATAAAGAAGGTGGAGGATTTTAAGTACTTGGGGTCAACTGTCCAGAGCAATGGAGAGTGTGGAAAAGAGGTGAAGAAGCGTGTCCAGGCAGTCTGGAGCGGCTGGAGAAAAATGTCAGGTGTGATGTGGCATAGAAGGGTTTCAGCTAGGATGAAAGGAAAAGTGTATAAAACCGTAGTCAGACCAGCCATGATGTTTGGACTGGAGACAGTGCCACTGAAGAAAAGACGGGAAGCAGAGCTGGAGGTAGCAAAGCTGAAGATGTTGAGGTTTTCTTTGGGAGTGACCAGGTTGGATAGGATCAGGAATGAGCACATTAGAGGGACAACTCATATTAGAGGCTTTGGAGAGAAATTCAGAGAGACCTATATAGGGAGAAAGATGCTGAGCCTTGAACTGCCAGGCAGGAGACCGAGAGGAAGACCGAAGAGGAGGTTTATTGATGTGGTCAAAGAGGACATGAAGGTAGCTGGTGTGACAGAAGAGGATGCACAAAACCGGGATAGATGGAGGACACTGATTCTCTGTGGCGATCCCTGAGGGGAAAAGCCGAAAGGAAAAGAAGAGGGCAGATAACTCTGAAAAGTTGCCTGCCCCATTTTTTACAACTTAAAACATAATAAGACGACTAATCACATAAAAAAAAACAATGTCACAAAGTATAAAGTTTTTTTTTTTTGATTAAGGATGTACCTACCACAAATGCTACCTTGCTTAATTTACGGTAAAAGTCCATGGCTGTAGATTTTGCTGAAGTAGTCATTTCTCATCATGGTGCACAATGCAACGTTTGCATTGCTTGCTACAACCCACTAAGCCCCTTTCATAAGTCTCATGTACACTTTACAGTCACGGTTTAATGTAAATTTACGTTTTATAGCGCCACATATGTTGGTAGCTTCTTTTGAATCTGTCTTCTGGGCTGAGGTTCTGTGCCTCTATTTTGGAAAATGAAATGCAAATGCACGACCTTAGAACGCTTGCGAAAGTCCGGAAGAAAGATGCAGGCTTCTGATTGGCTGCCGTGCCGAGTATGCAAATTTCAACTGCAGGTAGCCTATGTCTGTGTGCTTAGCGACGTTACACGTGTGCTGTTTGCGCGTGAAGGCGAGGGCGTCCGTGGAGTTAGTAGAGCGCGCGGTCAAGACAATCCATCCATGATTTTGCGGAATTTAACACAAGTAGGTATTATTGATCTTGAATATTTCGTTGTGAAATCATGTTTTGAATTTTGAAAGTGATTAAATTTTTCAATAAATATTGATTTATTTAACTTTGCACCTTCGGTTGAAACTTATTAACGCAATCTTGATAAATCACAGTGCATATGTTATTTTAATCTATTTCCATTTCCTCCTCCCAATATCTGCGAAATAGTAAGTAAACGCCATATCTTGCATATTCCTTGAGACAAATTTATTACCTGATCAGAGATATTTTTCACATTTGAAAGACACTTAATAAATTGGGTTGTAGTGTTCTTACTGTGCTATGAGGTTTGTACACACTACATTTAAAGGACAACCGACACCATTTTTTTGTTTCCTAACTGACATTAGAAAAACGTTTTATAGCATCTAAAATACCCAAAACATGCACGCTGATATTTTAGTCAAATGCAAAACACCAATAAAAATGAGATAAAGTGTCCCAAAACCCATTCAAAATGACCTCAGAGATACCGAGTTTCAGAAGGTCCCACCCCCTTGTTTGTGACGTCACGCCAGGACGTCTTGCCTCCCTCGAGAATCAAAACAATGGCTTCAGATTCGGAGAAGATGCTTTCTTGTTACTCATCCAGTTATGAATGTGATTCAAATAGTTCTGAAGAAGAAAGCATAAATGTTTGCAATTGATGAAAGGAGTCCTCCTCTCCATGAGTCGTCACCTTACCGTGGTGGAGGGGTTTGTGTGTCCCAATGATCCTAGGAGCTAGGTTGTCTGGGGCTTCATGCCCCTGGTAGGGTCACCCATGGCAAACAGGTCCTGGGTGAGGGACCAGACAAAGTACGAGTCAGAAGACCCCAGATGATGAAAAAGATAAATGGATTAAGTTTTCCCTTGCCCGGACACGGGTCACCGGGGCCTCTCTCTGGGGCCAGGCCTGGAGATGGGGCTCGTTGGCGAGCGCCTGGTGGCTGGGCCTACACCCATGGGGCCCGGTCGGGCTCAGCCCGAAGAGGAAACGTGGGTCCCCCTTCTCAAGGGCTCACCACCCATGGGAGGGGCCAGAGGGGTCGGGTGCAATGTGAGCTGGGCAGCGGCCAAAGGCGGGGACCCTGGCGGTCCGACCCTCGACTGCAGAAGCTAGCTCTGGGGACGTGGAATGTCACCTCTCTTACAGGGAAGGAGCCTGAGCTGGTGCACGAGGTTGAAAAGTTCCGACTAGACATAGTTGGGCTTGCCTCCACACACAGCCTGGGTTCCGGTACCAGCCCTCTCGAGAGGGGTTGGACTCTCTTCCACTCTGGAGTTGCCCACGGTGAGAGGCGTAGAGCAGGTGTCGGCATACTTATTGCCCCCCGACTCGCCGCCTGTACATTGGGATTCACCCCAGTAGACGAAAGGGTTGCTTCCCTCCGCCTTCAGGTGGGGAGACGGGTTCTGACTGTTGTCTGTGCATATGCACCAAACAGCAGTTCAGTGTACCCATCCTTTTTGGAGACCTTAGGGGGTGTGCTGGAGAGCGCTCCCCCTGGGGACTCCCTTGTTCTGCTGGGCGATTTCAATGCTCATGTGGGCAATGACAGTGGGACCTGGAAGGGCGTGATTGGGAGGAATGCCCCCCCCCCCGATCAGAACAGGAGTGGTGTCTTGTTATTAGACTTCTGTGCTCAACAAGTATTGTCTATAACAAACACTTTATTCAAACATAAGGGTATCCATATGTGCACGTGGCACCAGGACACCCTTGGTCGCAGTTCGATGATTGACTTTATAGTTGTATCATCGGATTTGCGGCCTCATGTTTTGGACACTCGAGTGAAGAGAGGGGCGGAGCTGTCAACTGATCACCACATGGTGGTGAGTAGGCTCCGTTGGTGGGGGAAGATGCCAGTCCGACCTGGAAGACCCAAACGTGTTGTGAGGGTTTGTTGGGAACGTCTGGCAGAATCCCCTGTCAGAAGGAGTTTCAACTCCCACCTCCGGCAGAACTATACACATGTCCCGGGGCAGGTGGGGGACATTGAGTCCGAATGGACCATGTTCCGTACCTCCCTTGCTGAGGCGGTAAATCAGAGTTGCGGCCGTAAGGTGGTTGGTGCCTGTCGTGGAGGCAATCCCCTTACTCGCTGGTGGACACCAGTAGTAAGGGATGCCGTAAAGCTGAAGAAGGAGTCCTACCGGGCTTATATAGCCTGTGGGACTCCTGAGACAGCTGACACGTATCGACTAGCCAAGCGGAATGCAGCCTCGGTGGTCGCCGAGGCAAAAACACGGGCATGGGAAGAGTTCGGTGAGGCCTTGGAAGCCGACTTCCGGACCGCTTCGAGGAAATTCTGGTCCACCATCCGGCGTCTCAGGAGGGGAAAGCAGTGCACCACTAACACTGTGTACAGTGAGGGTGGGGCGCTGCTGACTTCGACTCGAGACGTCGTGAACCGGTGGGCAGAGTACTTCGAAGACCTCCTCAACTCCACCAACACGCCTTCCTTGGAGGAAGCAGTGTCTGGGGACTCCGAGGTGGGCCCTCCGATCCTTGTGACTGAAGTCACCGAGGTGGTTAAAAAGCTCCTCGGTGGCAAGGCCCCGGGGGTGGATGAGATCCGACCGGAGTTCCTAAAGTCTCTGGATGTTGTGGGGCTGTCCTGGCTGACACGCCTCTGCAACATTGCGTGGTCATCGGGGAGAGTGCCTCTGGATTGGCAGACCGGGGTGGTGGTCCCCCTTTTTAAAAAGGGGGACCGGAGGGTGTGTTCCAACTACAGAGGGATCACACTCCTCAGCCTCCCTGGAAAGGTCTATTCAGGGGTCCTACAGGGGCGGGTCCGTCGGAAAGTCGAGCCTCAGATTGATAAGGAACAGTGTGGTTTTCGTCCCAGCCGCGGAACAGTGGACCAGCTCTACACCCTTAGCAGGGTCCTCGAGGGCGCATGGGAATTCGCCCAACCACTCTACATGTGTTTTGTAGACTTGGAGAAAGCGTTTGACCGTGTCCCTCGTGGAGTTCTGTGGAGGGTACTTCGGGAGTATGGGGTACAGGAGCGGCTGATACGGGCCGTTCGGTCCCTATATGACCGATGTCAGAGTCTGGTTTGCATTGCCGGCAGTAAGTCGGAACCGTTTCCAGTGAGGGTTGGGCTCCGCCAAGGCTGCCCTTTGTCACCGATTCTGTTCATAACCTTTATGGACAGAATTTCTAGGCGCAGCCGAAGCGTTGAAGGTTTCCGTTTTGGTAGCCTCAGTATAGCATCTCTGCTTTTTGCAGATGATGTTGTACTGTTGGGGCCTTCAAGTGGAGCTCTCCAACTCTCGCTGGAGCGTTTCGCAGCCGAATGTGAAGCGGCTGGGATGAGAATCAGCACCTCCAAATCTGAGACAATGGTTCTCAGTCGGAAAAGGGTGGAGTGCCCTCTCCGGGTCGGGGAGGAGATTTTGCCTCAAGTGGAGGAGTTTAAGTATCTGGGTGCCTTGTTCACGAGTGAGGGTGAAAGGGATCGAGAGGTCGACAGGCGGATCGGTGCGGCGTCTGCCGTGATGCAGACTTTGTACCGATCTGTCGTGGTGAAGAAGGAGCTGAGCCAAAAAGCAAAGCTCTCAATCTACCGGTCGATCTACGTCCCAACCCTCATCTATGGTCACGAGCTATGGGTTGTGTCCGAAAGAACGAGATCCCGGATGCAAGCGGCCGAAATGAGCTTTCTCCGTCGGGTGTCCAGGCTCTCCCTTAGAGAGAAGGTGAGAAGCTCGGTCATCCGGGAGGGGCTCAAAGTCGAGCCGCTTCTCCTCCACATCGAGAGGAGTCAGATGCGGTGGCTCGGGCATCTGATTAGGATTCCCCCGGGACGTCTCCCTCGTGAGGTGTTCCAGGCATGCCCCACTGGCAGGAGACCCCAGGGACGACCCAGAACACGCTGGAGAGACTATGTCTCCCAGCTGGCATGGGAACGCCTCGGGATCCGCCAGGACGAGCTGGAAGAAGTGGCTGGGGAGAGGGCAGTCTGGGCTTCCCTACTGAAGCTGCTGCCCCCGCGACCCGACCCCGGATAAGCGGCAGAAGATGGATGGATGGATGGATGGATGGATGGATGGATGGATGGAGTCCTCCCATATCAATTCGAGCCGTCAATGACAGGAATGTAGCACCCAGAAAATGCAGAAGATGGCGCCCAAACTCCATTGGCAATGGGATGATTTGTCAGCTGGGAATTTGTGTCAGCGAATATCAAATAGTTGTGTTGGTGCAACACACGATTCACCATCGCAGTATTTATGTGTTTTCCTTCTAATTTCGCCATCAACACGGATCAACACGAAGTTTTCAGACCAAAAAAAGTACCGCAAAATGCATTGTGTCTCTCTTTCTCGGTCAGGGGCGGTCCAAACGTGACGTCACATGGGGATCGTCATCAACTCGAAAACAAGACTTCATTAATATTCAGCGCGAGTCTTAAAACGTAAACTATAGCTGTATGCTGTGGAATCTTTGTAAAATACGCTCAGTCGAAGTTGTTTGAAGTGATTTTACAAATTATGGACATGAAGTCATCCGGAGGCGTCGGTTGTCCTTTAATGCTTTAGGTTTAGTATTTCCGGCCCAAACACTCCCCTCAAATGATCCTGGCCCGGCCCCTCGGTCAAATTTTAGAACACATTGCGGCCCGCGAGTCAAAAACGTTGCCCACCCCTGCTCTCACCTCTCAACACCCCAACTATCCATCAGTGTAAGAAAAAAAAACAAAGGTTTGAAGAATGAACAGGAGTGTCTGGGTGGTTTTAGGGAAAGCAAAAATTTTACCCGCAGTTGAAACTAAAAGCCAAAATAAATTTTCAAACTGTCCGTTCCACATATAAGAACTATTAGAGTTAGCATGTTTGATAATGATATTGAAAGAATATCAAATAAGCATGTCATGGGCAGAGGATAGTGTCACGGCACTCGAGGCTTGAGGGCAGGACTCGAGTGACGAAGGAAGGTGGGGCGGTTTGGATCCGAAATACACGGCGAGACATATTTCCAGGAAAAAGTCTTTACTGAGACACGCATGCAAAATAACAAAACAGTGGGAAGGTAAGTGAGGACAACTGACAAGGACCGACCTGACGGCGAGGTAGTCGCAAGGGTAGCTTCCAGAATTCTTCGACGGAGACGGTAATGTGCGAACGGTATTTATAGTCAGAAGGCACAATCAGTAAATGACAAACAGCTGTAGGAGCCCAGGTGAGTGATGATGGGAGGGACCGTCTCCAGGGAGCAGCGCAGGAGGTGACGGGAGGGGCGAGCGCGCCCAGGACGGCGACGAGGTGTGACAGTGCCCCCCCTCAATGGACGCCTCTTGGCGGACTACCAGGTTTGGATGGGTGAGCCGAAAGGAATGCCCGGGTGAGAGATGGGTCGAGGATCCAGGAACGTGGGACCCACTGACGTTCCTCCGGTCCATAGCCCTCCCAGTCGACCAGGGACTGCACGCCCCTGCCCATGCGCCTGGAGTCCAGTATCTCCCGCACGGTGTAGACCGGTCCATCGTCCAACATCTGGGGGTGGAGATGGGGGGGTGGGCGTGGGGGCTTAAGGAGCTGGTTTCCACTGGCTTGAGGAGGGAAACGTGGAATACGGGATGGATCCGCATGGTGGGTGGCAGCCGGAGCCTCACCGAGACCGGGCTGAGGGTGGCCTCGATGGGGATGGGACCCGTGAAGCATGGGCCCAGTTTGGCTGAAGTCCCCGCTAGCCGAAGGTCCCTCGTGGACAGCCACACCTCCTGCCCGACCTGGTAGCTGGGTGCCTGTCGACGACGACGGTCCGCGAGCAGCTGGTTCCGGGACGCCGTGCGTGACAGGGCGGCACTGGTCTCCTTCCAGACTCGGTGGGCCCGTCTGAGGTGATGTTCGATCGACGGCACCTCCACCTGGCCCTCCTGGGTGGGAAACAGAGGCGGCTGATAGCCACAGGCTGTGAACACCAGGGTGTTGCGGGCGTACTCCACCCAGTGTAACTCGAGGGCCCACGACGCAGGACTGTGGAATCACACGCACCGTAGGGCCGCCTCCAGGTCCTGGTTCTTCTTCTCTGTCTGTCTGTTGGTCTGGATGGTATCCAGACGACAGGCTCGCCGACGCCCCTAGGGACTGACAGAAATGCTTCCATACCTTGGACACGAACTGCCGTCCCCGGTCCGACACGATGTTCGTCGGAATCCCGTGGAGACGGACGACGTGGTTAACCAGGAGTTGAGCCGTCTCGATGGTGGACGGCAACGGGGCGAAGTGGGCCGACTTGGAGAATCGGTCCACTACGGTGAGGACGACCGTCTTGCCACGGGGAGGCCTGTCACGAAGTCGACGGAGATGTGGGACCAGGGTCTGGACGGTACCGGTAGTGGCTGGAGGAGTCCTGCCGGGGGCTGGTGGGAGGCTTTCCCACGGGCGCAGGCCGGGCAGGCGTTCACAAAGAGGGTGATGTCCCTCCTGAACCCCGGCCACCAGAATCGTTGGGCGATGAGTTGGATCGTCCTGTTGATCCCCGGGTGACAGGCTATCTTGGAGGTTTGCCCCGAGATGAGAACCTCAGTGCATAGAGGATGGGGGACGAACAGGCGATCCGCGGGGCAGCCCCTGGGGATGGGTCCGTCCCCCAGGCTTGCTGAACTTTGCTCTCAACCTCTCACCGCAGGGCGCCCAGGATGCGTTGGGCCGGCAGGATGTTGGCGGTGATCTCCTCCCTTTCTGCCGGCTCATGAATGCGGGATAGGGCATCAGGCTTGGTGTTCTGCGACCCTGGGCAGTAGGTGAGAGAAAAGTTGAAACGGGTGAAGAAGAGTGACCATCGGGCCTGTCGTGAGTTTAGTCTCTTGGCAGACCGGATGGCCGCCAGGTTTTTATGATCCGTGTAGACGGTGAAGGGGTGTTTTGCTCCCTCAAGCCAGTGTCTCCATTCCTGCAGAGCCAGGACGACCGCCAGCAGTTCCCGGTCGCCGACATCATAGTTGGCTTCGGCGGGGCTGAGCGGGCGGGAGAAAAAGGCGCATGGGCGTAGCTTCTGGTCAGTGGAGGAGCGCTGGGACAGGACGGCCCATACTCCGGACTCGGATGCGTCAACCTCGACCGTAAACGGGAGGTCCGGGTCGGGATGACGCAGGACAGGGGGATTAGTGAAGGCTAGACGGAGGCGGTTAAACGCCCCCTGAGCGTCGGGCGTCCACCTAAAGGGAACCTTGGTGGATGTGAGGTTAATGAGGGAGAGTGCCTTCTGACTATAACCGCGAATGAAGCGGCGGTAGAAGTTGGCAAACCCCAGAAACTGCTGGAGCTGCTTACACGTCTTCGGGGTAGGCCATTCTACCACCGCTTTAGTTTTGGCGGGTTCGGCCCTGAGCTGCCCCTGCTCCACGACGAACCCCAGAAAAGACAGAGAGCGGACATGGAACTCTCACTTCTCTGCCTTCACGTAGAACCGGTTTTGCAGGAGCCGCGCCAGGACCCGTCGGACGTGTTGCCGGTGCTCCTCTGCAGATCGAGAAAAAAATGAGAATGTCATCGAGGTATACAAAAACAAAAACATTGAGGAAGTCTCTGAGCACATCATTGATTAGATTTTGGAAGACGGCGGGCATATTCGTGAGTCCGAACGGCATCACCAGGTACTCAAAATGCCCTAATGGCGTCTTGAATGCTGTTTTCCATTCGTCCCCCTCACGGATACGGACCAGATGGTAAGCGCTACGGAGGTCCAATTTAGAAAAAAATAGTACCTGATTGAAGGGGCGCGAAGGCTGAGTCCATGAGGGGGAGAGGGTATTTGTTACGGATGGTGATGTCGTTCAGACCCCCGTAGTCGACACACGGGTGCAGGGATCCGTCTTTCTTATCGATAAAGAAGAACCCTGCGCCCAGTGGGGAACGTGACGGGCAAATGAGTCCCGCCGCTAGGAGTCTATATAGGTGCTCAGGGCTTCCCGTTCTGGTTGCGAGATATGGAAAAGTCTGGAGTCCGGTAATGGAGCCCCTGGCTGCAGTTCAATAGCACAGTCATACGGGCGGTGGGGTGGCAGGGATTGGGCGTTGTCCTTGCTGAACACCTCCCGCAGGTAATGGTAGCACTGCGGCACGCCCTTGAGACAGATGGCCTCGGGCGGGCCTCCGCGGGAGGGGTCTTGCCCTGCCGTCGCCGACCGCAGGCAGTTGACGTAGCAGTAGGGGCTCCAGCCCTGAATGGTGGGGCCCTCCCAGGAAATGGATGGGTCATGGGTACTGAGCCAGGGGAGGCCCAGTACCAGCGGCACGTTCCGGGAGGGCATAACTAAAAATTGTCGGTGCTCCACATGATTGCCCGCTACCCTGGGTTTAAGCGGGGCTGTGATGTGGGTGACTCTAGCTAAAAGACGGCCGTCAAGATCGAGGATCTCCTTAGGAGGAAGGAGATCGATCAGTTGACAGCCCAGAGAGTCAGCCAGCTTGGGATCGATTAAATACCCGTTGGCCCCCGAGTCCACTAACGCCCGCACAGTCTGAGAGCTGGATGGGCCAATGACGTCGTCGTCCAGCTCTCGTCGCGTAACGGGGGCCGTGGGCTTGGCTTCCTGGGGTCGCCGCCGTCGCCGTTTCGACGGGGACTTGCAGGGACCGGAGGTCTTTGGCTGGGGGCCTGGGGTGCGACGAGTCCCGGGGATGGTGCGGTCGTTCCCCATGAGGGAGAGAGGGTATTTGTTATGGATGGTGGTGTCGTTCAGACCCCCCTAGTCGACACACGGGCGCAGGGATCCGTCTTTCTTATCGATAAAGAACCCTGTGCCCAGCGGAGAACGTGACGGGCGAATGATCGTGATGAGCGAATGAGCGGTCGTCCCCCCACCCCCACCTGCATGGGTTCGGGGGAACCCTCTAGGCGCCGCACGCGCTCGCGGCCGGGAGTAGTCATCCTTGGCTGTGTGCCGGGCTCCTTGGACCGCTGGCTGCCTTGTTCCCTCCGCCGCTCCCTCAGACAAAGATCCAGACCGATGACGGCGTCCACCAGGTCATCGAAGGTGGTGCCGGCGTCGCGGGTGGCCAACTCATCCTTGAGTGCGGCGCTCAGTCCGCGACGAAACACCCCCCTCAGTGCTCGGTCGTTGTATCCGCTGCCAGCGGCCTGGATCCGGAAGGCGACGGAGTACACAGCTGCCGAACGGGATCCTTGGACGCAGTCGTGGAGTCGCCCCTCTGCTTCGACCTCCGTGACATGATGATGGAAGACCCGGCGAAGCTCAGCCACGAAGTCCGGGTACGACGCCCACAGCTCCGGTCGGGACTCCCGGACGGCCAGCACCCAGGTATCAGCGAGCCCCGTGAGCAGGCTGGTGATAAACGCTACCTTGACCCCGTCGCTATTGTAGGCGTGGAGCTGTTGTTCGAAGACGAGCGCGCATTGCATGAGAAATTGCGCGCATTGCATGAGAAATTGCGCGCAGCGCTCGGTTTCGCCTGCGTAGCGGGAGGGGTGGGGTAGCTGTATCTCGCCCCTACAACTGACAAGGGCCGACCTGACGGCGAGGTAGTCGCGAGGGTAGTTTCCAGAATTCTCCGACGGAGACGGTAATGAGCGATTGGCATATATAGTCAGAAGGCACAATCAGTAAATGACAAACAGCTGTGGGAGCCCAGGTGAGTGATGATGGGAGGGGCCGTCTCCAGGGAGCAGCGGAGGAGGTGACGGGAGGGGCGGGGCGCCCCCAGGACGGCGACGAGATGTGACAGATAGGAGATGGTTGCGAGAAGGAGGTAGGTGGAAATTTAGCTCCTGCCAATCACTTCAAACAAGCATATATGATTTAAATGAAAGCAAATCTCAGCTCTGCATCATTCATAACAAGCCTTTGAATTGTGAAAGGCTTGTTATGAAAGGCTTTTTAAAGAAGTCAAAGAATAAATATTTGTCAAATATCTACATCTGTTTCAAGCAGGAAATTAGACAGATAACATTTGTTTTGATATGGAGCGTTGAATATCCTGAATGAAGGATATTGTAATTAATCTAAATGTAAGTTTTGTATATTGTAATTGTTCTCTGTGTTGTTTTGAAATGTATGTCTTTTAAAAATATGCCTACTGTATTCAGATTGGCTCTAGCTCCAGGGAAAAAATCCCATAAATGTCAATTGGCAATATTTTCTCCCTCAGTGTCTTTATTGGCCCTTGGAGATAAGGCCCAACTTTCTAAGTTTCCATGGGAGTTGACCTACCCTCCCACCCTTGCAAGCTTTTTTTTTACTGCCGCAGACCACTGTCTAACCTCCTACCACACACAGACACATTGCTAGTTAATTGCTCGGGTCTGAGCAAGTTCCATCATGTTATGCCGTTGCTTTGATGACAGAAAAACATCACAAACCTTTTAGCGTGCCGAAAGACTGACCTTTCACCTTGGAATCCGAACCATGCCAAGGTCACACCTTGATCCCCAATGTTTTTAGAGATGAATGAGGAGTGATTGGTGAGCTAAATCAGCAGACACCCACCAGAATAGCATGAAAGCATAATAATAATAATAATAATAATAATAATAAAATGTTTCTGCCCTTGTCAAGGATGAACCATGTACCAGTTTAACCTACAAAAAGTTAACAGCAAAAATACCCCCAAAATGTTCTCAAGTGAAAGTCACTGAACCAGGAATAGTGAGTTTCAACAGCAGCCTTGCTTCTGGTATCGTTCCCCAAAAGTGTGAACATACTATGGTCCATATAGACTGTACATATGTGTGTACCCTTAAAACAAGTACTACCACTTTACAAATAATTAAAATTGAATTGCACTGAGGGCTGATCCGTGAAATGGGTAGCTCTGTGGAGGCACAGTTGGGTGTGCCAGCCTGTAATTTCTAAAACATTAGAACACTAAATTGTCTCCTTGTGCCGTGCAATTGGATGGCAAAAACTCTGGATGTCCCTCCGCCCATTGCCTATTGCTAAATCACCGCAGTGTTTGCATAGTAAAAATCAATAAAACTTTGGTTTTCGAATGTTTCTGTCCTTAACCATTTTTTAATACGACCGAATATCGGTTCTCGTCCAAACTAAGCACACTTGACTCCGTCATTTGACTCCTCTCCACTCTCTTCCACAATGAAGCGCCGTTTCGTTGTGCCGTGTCCCATTGTGAGCAGATGTTTTTGTATTGTTCAATAAATAAAAAAAAATTAAAAAACACTGTTTGGGTTGAGATCAATGCAAATCAAGGTCTTCCTTGTTTTGTTCCACACGCAATACATACGACACGTTTGTATTGCCAAATAGATTTTTTTTTTTTTAAAGCATACGAGACATGTTGAGATCTACGCAAATTGTACTGTAATCCTTGTGTAGCGTTCCGCTGTGAGCAGATATTGGATTGGATTTGGATTGGATTTGCCTTTATTAGTCTCACAGTGGAGAAATTTACATTTCACAGCAGCAAAGTGATGAAAGGAATGAAATTAGAAAAACAAAATACATGAGCTGCTGGAAAGGCAGCCACTCTCGGGGCGCCGTCTTGAAGTCAAAAGAAAACTAAATAACAAATAATATGACAGCATACAATAATGACAGACAATATGACAAAACAAAGACAGAGAGACATTCATTCTTCAGGACTTTCTGTACCCTCTTTGTGATGACATGAAGCAGTTCTAGATGAAAGAGGAGAGGATCAAAGCGTCTTTCCACCAGTGGATCAGGGACATCATGGTGGAATGTGCACGTCGACTACAAGCTAAATGTTGAAAGCAAACACGCAGCTGTAGCATCCATTGACGAAAAGAGATTGTCTCACATCTCCTGTTCCACATAAATCTGCTTCAATTCCAAGCCGCAACAGTTCCACATACGCATCGGCGCTCTGCACTGACGCTCCTTTCTTCTTATCGCGGGTTCCTCAAGCCATGCATCCATCCAGCCGCAGACTGTCCAACAGCACTGACTTTTCCGCTAAACAAAGCGGGGCTGTGAAGATGCTGCCCATTACAGGCGCAAAAAAAGCACAATGGCCCCTTTGGTGTCCAGCGATGGCAGTCGAATGGCTCCGACAATCCTCCCATTCAAAAACAGTACTGGCATATTCATGCTGCCGAAAAGGCGCAACCGCTCAGCACAGTCTCCTCTTTGATGAATGTCGTGGTCAAAAATGCTGATATGTTGTATTGTTCAATACAGGTACCATCCGACTTAGGACCGGCTCGATTTACAACCACCTATACTTACGACCACGACCGCGAGACCCAATTTTTTGCAATGCGCTAGCTATGTGTTCAATAATTTTAGCTTGCCAGCCAGCATTTCACTCTTGCACAGCAATCGACCGCATGAAGGCACCAGAGCGGCAGTGTACATTAATGCCGGCCGCGGGGCGGCCAGAACTACAGCCGAAGCGGGTCGGGTGTCGGTTCTCAGGCATGTGGGACCACCGCGACGAGAATGCCGCGGCGGGTCCACTGCCGGCGCCGTCGCCGCCTCTGAGAGACGGTTCGTTCTGCTTTGGGTCAAGGGGGCAGGTCGGGGGCGTCGGCGCAAAGAGCGGGGTAAGGCCGGGGACAGGGCAACCGGTAGAACACCGATAACCCAGACTGACGGCCCTGTGGTGCCCGAATCAGGTTGTTTGCAAGTCATTTAGCACAGAGTTTCGAATCAACATTTTGAACGGATTTCGACTTAAAGACCATTTTGACTTGCGACCATTTGGTCGGAACAGATGTATGCAACTTCAATTCAAATATAGATATACAGTAAATTTGAATGCAACTGCAAATAATAAGTTGTTAGTTTTGACAGGTGCTTATAAATCGAATTTACTATAATTATTATTATTATTATTATTATTATTATTATTATTATTATTATTATTATTATTATTATTATTATTATTATTATCAATGAAAGGGTTTTTTCAACCGTTATCTGTAATTCGTTGAAGGTGTCAGCGAACTAAAACTTGCTGGTAGTTTTAGCCCTATATGTATAACCCTACTGTCCAGATGTGGCGGTGCCAGACATCTGCTGTTTTACCATAGCATTCATCGATGGACCACTCCTGTACGACTGGGAGTTTACACAGACGTGTTATTATTGAAACAACTGAAAAACCCTCTTTCTTCATAGAAAAAAAAGCTAGTCAACACCATTAAACCATTCATGAAAGAAATACTAATAAACTTTACTGAAACATGGTTCATGCGTGACACCATAACCTTAGTGACAGAATCCCAAATCAATATATTGCTGCACAGTGGGTGTTTGTTAGTGTATTAGGCTGTGAATTTGAAACCCTGTTCTTCCCTCTCTCAGTTCATGCGTGCGATTGGCCGCCCGAGACGCACCAATCATTAGATTAGACTAGATTAGATTAGATTAGATTAGATTAGATTAGATTAGATTAGATTAACCTTTATTAGTCTCACAATGGAAATTCATACTGGGATCCGAGTCAGTTGTGCTGCTGGCAAACCTTGACCAGTCCAGGTCTAACTCTTCCATCGTTTGGTGGACTTTGCCAAAACTATCCTCCCCCGTCATCGTCCCTTTGAGACTTTAGAGGGCTGCAAGCCCCTCGCCTATCTCAAAGTTTTGTCTTGTACATCCGGGATCTCATCCAGTGCGAATGAAAATAATTGTTTTGTCTTCTGCTGCAGTTGGGAATATACATTAACCATGATTTCTTCAATGCGTATTCTCTGATATGCCCACGCTATTAAAGACATCTTTCTTGTCCGGACACAACTCTTCCGCGGCAGCATTCATGCATTTCCTGCCAAACTCAACATCAACAACAGGTTTACAGCTGCTTTTTATTCGTTGAGTAACATGAAATCTTGCTCAAACAGATGACTTGTCCAGCTGAGTTTAGCATATTTTGTTGAACTAACAACTAACAATTAGTCCTTGGAAACTCTCGTATTTGTTGTTGTGACGGGATTCATAGGTTGTATTCCATGAATACAGCCATCGCATCTTGACAGATGATAAAAACAGCCTTTTTTAAAATCAAATAAAAGAGACACAGATAAGAGAGGTACTCCACCCTACCATGGGGCAAAAAATGTCATTCCTCGGTAGCGGAGGAGGTGGTGCAAATTATTCTGGGAAACGTACCCTCCCATGTGATAATGAACTACTTTAAAATAATACGATCAGATGGATAAAGCATGTCAATTACTCGCATAGTTGGCATAATGGTGACGAGTTGCTGTCCAGGATATCCAGCATGATTCCTTCGTGTCACGGGTTCAAATACCGCTGACTCTTTCTGTTTTGATTTCACAATTTCTTTCAACATAAGGAGGTGTATAGGTATTCGTTGAATTCGTTGAATCTTTCTCTAGGTAGCGCAGTAGTCGACTTCACAAGGCAGAGGGTGTGGTTTAATTATTCGCTGCGACCCCCCTGTATGGAGTTTGCATGTTCTCCAAGGCCTGCGTGGGTTTTCTCGGTTTCCTAAGATTTCCTCCCACATTACAGAAACATGCATGGCAGGCAAATTGAACACTCGAAATTCACCCTTGGTGTGTGTGTGTGTGTGCGCAAATTGTTGTTTGTTTCTATGTGCCCTATGATTGGCCGTCAACCGATTCATGGTGTCCACTGCCTACTGCTCGGAGACAGCCTGTATACGCTCCAGCATCCCCCACGACTGCAGTGAGGAATAAGTGGTTCGGAAGATGAATCTCTCTCTCTTTCTCTCTCCCTCTCTCTTTCCCTCCTAGACAAGTCAATTTGTGAAACTTTTGCAGTGGTTCAGATTTTGTATCTGTCCGTCATGGTAAAGAGGGAGATTTAAACTGAAAGGCAAAAAACTTGATTTACTGGTTGATCTTTGTTATCTACTCTCACACATGGTCAAAAGCTGTTTTTGATGGAAAGAAAAAAGCTCCCAGAAAGTGGCCAAAATGACTTTTATCTGCAATGTGTCTGTCGTGTGTAGTGGTGTATGGGGTGTATGGGAGAGGTAGTACCCTTGAGGGAGATACGGTCGCAGCTGTATTGCTGATGCTTTATAGCTGGTTGATCCCTAACTGGTCCTCACCATCACCCAGCTCTTGTCTATGGCTCCAAGTAGCAGAGGTTCTGCGGCCACACCACGGCAAACTGCTTCGACCGGCAGGCTAAACTAGACAAGGGTAACCAGGGGGGCTCCGGAACCCCTGGTGAAGAGCTTGGAGAGGAGATAGGCACCACCAAGTTTAATTGCCTACTGAAATGTCATGATGTACAAACAGTCAGGATCACTCATGCCGGATCGGTCGAGGCCCGGAAAAACAACGACCGCGCTACCCACGGATTTGCCCCAGGGTGGGGACGACAAGTATGCTACTGGGACAAGAACACCATCAAATCACAGCCTCCCAAGGAGTGATACCATTATTGGTACATGGAATGTCCGCACACTGTATGCCTGTGGGAAAGTGAAAGAGCTGACCCATGAACTAGACAGATACAGGTGGGATGTCTTGGGACTGGCGGAGGTCAGGTGGACCAGCTGTGGCGAGGCAACCACAGACGAAGGCCACAAGATCTGGTATAGTGGAGAAGAATCTAGACACCAACATGGAGTTGGCTTTATTGTCAACAAGAGCAAAATCAACTCAGTCATCAGCTGCACGCCTATATCCAGCAGGCATGAATATCACCATCATCCAAGTGTATGCCCCAACTACGGACTATGATAATGATGCAGTAGAAACATTCTATGAGGAGTTAGAAAATTCCATTAAGGCAACACCCAAGAAGGACTTTCTCATTGTCCAGGGAGACTGGAATGCCAAAATAGGCACAGATGCGTATGAGCACTGGGAAGGGACATCAGGGCGTTTTGGGATAGGAGAAACAAATGATAGAGGCTTAAGACTTCTGGAATTTGCAAGGAGCCATAAGCTCACCGCAGCCAACACACAGTTTCCACATAAAACCTCTCGCAGAACGACATGGCATTCACCAAATGGTGCCATACACAATCAAATTGACTATATCTTGACCCCTCAAAGATCCAAGTCAAGCATAAACAAAGCCCAAACCAGGACGTTTCCTGGCGCAGACGTGGAAACGACCACGATATGGTGCTGATGACACTCAAACTCAAACTCGAAATCCAAAAGCAAGACGGTTCACCACGAATCAGGTTTAACTTAGAAAAACTAAAAGACCCACAAGTTGCAGGAATATTTGAGGCAAGCATAGGAGGAAAATTTGCCACCCTTAACCTTCTACAAGACATCGACTCACTGACAGATGCTATGGAGAGCACATTTGTGGAAACAGCGACTGAAGTATTAGGGAAGTATAGGAAGAAGAAGAAACCGTGGGTCACAGATGACATCCTTGATCTGTGTGACCACAGAAGGACACTAAAAAGGACCAAGAAGGATGACCCAGAGGCTGCGAAACAGCACACTATGGTGAACAAATATATTAGGAAGAGGATGAGGGAAACAAAGGAGAAGTGAATCACAGAGCAGTGTGAAAAAATAGACACAAGTATACGACAGTAAAGCAGCATACGCCACATTGAAGGCTTTGACAAAGACGCAGCAACATACTGCAACAATAACAGAAGATGGGGACGGTGCTCTGCTAACCGAAAAGACAGCAGTAATCAGAAGATGGACAGAGTACTGCCAGGGACTCTACAACCTCAAAATAAAACCCAACCAGAACGTAACCACTGATGCCGCAAAGGTCACCAGCGAAGATGACGACGTGCCGATACTCCAGGCAGAAGTGGAGGAGACAGTAAGGAACCTGAAGATCGGCAAGTCACCTGGCATCGACAACATCCCGGCTGAACTGTGGAAACATGGAGGACATGAGACAATTAAAGCACTCACACACATCTGTCAGAATATTTGGAGAACCAAGCAATGGCCCCAAAAATGGACACAAACTCTGGTTATCCCTATCCCTAAAAAGGGGAACTCAAGGCAGTGTCAGAACTACAGGACCATCAGCCTGATCTGCCACGCAAGCAAAGTGCTGCTAAGGATCAATCTGAACAGACTAAAGAGTAGGGCAGAGGAAATTATCGCAGAGGAGCAAGCAGGATTCCGACCAAAAAGGAGTACCACAGAGCAGATTTTTAACATCAGATTACTTATCGAGACCTCCAGCATCAACATGACCTGTTCCACAACTTCATCGACTTTAAAAAAGCCTTTGACAGGGTGTGCCATGAGGGGATGTGGCAGGTGCTCCGAAACTACAACTTCAACAAGAATCTCATCCAGGTCATTCAGTCACTCTACATCAACTCAAGCAGTGCAGTTCTCATGAACAACACCATGGGGGAACTTTTCAAAACATCTATCGGTGTCCGACAAGGCTGTCTTCTGTCCCCCGTCCTATTCAACATCTTTCTGGAAAACATCATGGATGAGGCCCTGGAAGAGTTTCACACCTCCATATCCATCGGAGGAAGATGGGAAAAAGCAATGCCGAACTCCAGGAGCTTACCACCAGACTGGAAAAGGTAGCGAGGGGTTATGGTATGCAAATAAGCGCAGAGAAAAGCAAGATACTGGTCAATAGCTACAATAAAACAACACCACCAAAAATCACAATGAACGGGCAAACCTTAGAAGTGATGAAGGATTTCAAATACCTTGGGTCCTTTGTGAGTGAGGATGGCAGCTCCACAAAGGAGATTAAATCACGAATTGCAATAACAACATTAGCCATGACAAGACTGGCCAGTATTTGGAGGAGCAATACCATCGGCTTTGCAGTGAAGGTCAGGCTGTACAAGTCTCTAGTACTCTCCACCTTGTTATACGGCTGTGAGAGCTGGACACTTACAGCAGACACGGAGCGCAGGATCAAGGCGTTTGAGCATAAGAGCTACAGAAGGATGCTCAGTATATCTTACAGGGAACACCGGACAAATGACTACGTCAGACAGCTAGTCACCACCCTTTCTGGAGAACAAGAGCCTGTACTCTCAATGGTGAAACGTTGTAAAATGGCCTGGTTTGGCCACGTTATAAGGCATACCTCGCTATCCAAAACCATCCTGGACGGGACAGTGGAAGGGAAGCGGAGAAGAGGAAGACAGAGGAAGTGCTGGATGGACAACATTAAGGAATGGACAGGCTGCAGCTTCCACACCGTGCAACGAACTGCTGAAGACCGAGAGCGCTGGAGATCTCTGACTGCCCAGACGTCCATCATGGCACCCCTACGGCCTTCTAGGCCATGGGATGAGTGGGTGAGTGAGTGAGTGAGTCTGTCGCCCACGAAGATTTTCAGTAAGAATCTCGCTCATGGACTCAGAGACCGAATTTAGAGGGGCTGGTGGTGGAGATGGCTCTGATATTTTGTTAGGATGCTTTACAGATGCCCCTCTGGTGAAGTGTTCCGGGCCCAGGAAACAACATGTGTGTGCATAATTAAAGTATTTATTTATTAAGAGGCGGTACACCAATTTCTTCGCCGTCCCAATTTACAAAAAACTATTCATGAATTAGTATATATTTGAGCACGAGGAGAGGAGACAACACCCCGAACTGGTTGACAGTTTACAATCACACCTAGGTTTAATTTAGAGTGTTCAATCAGCCTCCCATGCATGTTTCTGGAATGTAGGAGGAAACCTATGTTCGCCCGGGGAGAACATACAGGGAGTCTGGAGCAGGGATTGAACCCACGCTCTCTGCACGATGAAGTAGACATACTTCCCACTCGATGACCGGGTATTGCTTTTAGTCACATTGCCTTTTAACTCTGTGTCAACTTGAAGCCAATATAATGAGCACATTGAAGATACATAACAATAATAATATGATAATAGCCTCCCCAGAGAGAAATTATTTAATTTAATTGTTTGGTTTTTTTCGATCGCAAGGTCAGAATTCCAACTACTGTATATCCAAGTGTCATTCTGATTAAGTTCTATGGAAAGTGAAAACAAGCCATGTTAGTAAACTACAAGCTACAATCCCCAGTCCCAAAAAATGAAGCAGGGATAATAAAATAATTCCGGCCGCAGAACCAAATATTAGATTTTTGTTGTAGTTGTTGTTTTGTAAAGGTCTGCCCAGCCCTCATCTCAGCAGGAGGAGTATGTGAACCCCCCTCAGTCTGACATATCTCCTACCATGTCACCATATGTGATTTGGCTGTTTATTTTCTGTTTTGTTCTGTTTTTGTTTGATTTTGTTTTTTATGGCGCACAACACGAAATCTGTAGAGAATTTAATTTGAAGCTATTCAGTAAATGTAAATCTGAAATATTTCATTGAGATGTTTTATTTATTTTCACATGATATCAATCTCTTAAGGCTAATGTAGCCACAAGGGGGCACAAGCCAGTGTCTTATTGTGCCGGTCCCAAGCCCGGATAAATACAGAGGGTTGTGTCAGGAAGGGCATCCGACGTAAAAAAAATTGCCAAAACAAATATGCGAATCAAACCTATGAATCCCATACCGGATTGGTCGAGGCCCGGGTTAACAACGGCCGCCATTGGTACTGTTTACCTTCAGGGTGCCAGTGGAAAATGGACTACTGTTGGTCGAAGAAGGAGAGGAGGGAAGTGTGCCCGGAGGAAAAGAGAGAGATGGAACGCCAAGAGTATAGAACTAAGAGTAGGAACTTTGAATGTAGGAACAATGACAGGTAAA
Organism: Hippocampus bargibanti; assembly: GCF_051943395.1. Taxonomy (NCBI): domain Eukaryota; kingdom Metazoa; phylum Chordata; class Actinopteri; order Syngnathiformes; family Syngnathidae; genus Hippocampus; species Hippocampus bargibanti. The sequence continues at coordinate 12,072,544 of NC_142741.1, forward strand.
GGTAGAGACCTGGTTGACATGATGCAGAGAAGGAAGGTAGACATACTGTGTGTCTAGGAGACCAGGTGGAAAGGGAGCAAGGCTAGAAGCTTAGGGTCAGGGTTTAAGTTTTTCTATCATGGTGAAGACAGAAAGAGAAATGGAGTTGGGGTTATCTTAAAAGAGGAGTTTGTTGGGAATGTCTTAGCAGTAAAAAGAGTATCAGATAGAATGATGAGTCTGAAGCTAGAATTGAAGATAGAATTGAAGGGGTGATGTTCAATGTTGTTTGTGGGTATGCCCCACAAGTAGGATGTGAGCTGGCGGAGAAGGAGAAATTTTGGTTGGACTTTGATGAGGTCATACAGAACATCCCGAGAAGTGAGAGGGTTGTAATTGGTGGAGACTTCAATGGACATGTTGGCGCAGGAAACAAAGATGATGAGGAGGTGATGGGTAGGTTTGGACTCCAGATGAGGAACGCTGAAGGTAACAGAATACCTTTGCTAACAGAATGCAAATGGCTATTGTGAATACTTTCTTTCAGAAGAGACAGGAACATAGGGTGACCTATAAGAGCGGAGGCAGAAGTACACAGGTAGACTACATTTTGTGTCAACGGCGCCATCTAAAGGAAATCAGTGACTGCAAAGTAGTGGTTGGTGAGAGTGTAGCCAGACAGCATAGGTTGGTGGTGTGTAGGATGACGCTGGCAGTGAGGAAGATGAAGAAACCAAAGGCTGAAGTGAGGACAAAATGGGGGAAGTTGAAAAAGGAAGAGTGTTGCATGGCATTTAGGAAGGAGGTAAGACAAGCACTGGGTGGGCAAGAGGTCCTTTCCTGATGACTGGCAAACTACAGCGAACATAATCAGAGACACAGGTCGGAAAGTACGTGGTGTATCGAGTGGAAGAAAGGTAGATAAGGAGACTTAGTGGTGGAATGGGGAGGTGCAGGAGTGTATACAGAGAAAGAGGTTAGCAAAGAAGAAGTGGGACAATGAGAGGACGGACGAGAGTAGACAGCAGTACAAGGAGATGCAGCGCACGGTTAAAGTAAAGGTGGCAAAGGCCAAACATGAGGCCTATGATGACTTATATGCTCGGCTGGACAGCAAGGAAGGCGAGACTGATCTTTACAGGCTGGCGAGACAGAGAGACAAAGATAGTAAGGACCTGCAGCAGGTTCGGGTGATTAAGGATAGAGATGGCAATGTATTAACAGGTGACAGTAGTGTGATGACAAGATGGAAAGAGCACTTTAAAGAATTGATGAATGAGGAAAATGAGAAGGAACAAAGAGTAGAAGACATGACTATTGTGGACCAAGACGTAGCAAGCATTAGCAAGGATGAAGTGAGGAGGGCGCTGAAGAGGATGAAGGGGGGAAAGGCACTCGGGCCTGATGATTTACCAATCGAGGTATGGAAGTGTCTTGAAGAGGTCGCGGTGGTGTTCCTGACTGGGTTATTCAACAAGATCTTAGATGGTGAACAGATGCCTGAAGAATGGAGAGGAAGTGTACTTGTGCCCATTTTTTAGAACAAAGGAGATGTGCAGAGTTGTACTAATTACAGAGGAATAAAGTTGATGAGCCATACAATGAAACTCTGGGAAAGAGTAGTTGAAGCTAGACTCAGAGCAGAAGTGAACATTTGTGAGCAGCAGTATGGCATTCAAGAGTACGACAGATGCAATGTTTGCTTTAAGAATGCTGATAGAGAAGTACAGAGATGGTCAGAAGGAATTTCATTGTGTCTTTGTAGATCTGGAGAAAGCGTATGACAGGGTGCCCAGAGAAGAGCTATGGCATTGCATGATGAAGTCTGGAGTGACGGAAAAGTATGTTAGAGCGGTACAAGACATGTATCATGACTGTAATGTATCATGCATGTCGGTATGACTGAGGAATACAAGGTGAAGGTGGGACTCCACCAGGGGTCAGCTCTGAGCCCCTTCTTGTTTGCTATGGTGATGGACAGGCTGACAGACGATATTCGACAAGAATCTCCTTGGACCATGATGTTTGCAGATGACATTGTGATCTGTAGCGAGAAGAGGGAACAGGTGGCGGAGAACCTAGAGCTGTGGAGATATGCCCTGGAAAGGAGAAAAATGAAGATCAGTCGCAGCAAGATGGAATATATGTGTGTGAATGAGAAAGATCCAAGTGCAAGAGTGATACTACAGGGAGAAGAGTTAAAGAAGGTGGAGGATTTTAAGTACTTGGGGTCAACTGTCCAGAGCAATGGAGAGTGTGGAAAAGAGGTGAAGAAGCGTGTCCAGGCAGGCTGGAGCGGCTGGAGAAAAATGTCAGGTGTGATGTGTGATAGAAGGGTTTCAGCTAGGATGAAAGGAAAAGTGTATAAAACCGTGGTGAGACCAGCTATGATGTTTGGACTGGAGACGGTGCCACTGAAGAAAAGACAGGAAGCAGAGCTGGGGGTAGCAGAGCTGAAGATGTTGAGGTTTTCTTTGGGAGTGACCAGGTTGGATAGGATCAGGAATGAGTACATTAGTACATTAGAGGGACAACTCATATTAGAGGCTTTGGAGAGAAAGTCAGAGAGGCCAGACTGAGATGGTTTGGACATGTCCAGAGGAGACAGATTGACTATATCGGGAGAAGGATGCTGAGTCTTGAACTGCCAAGCAGGAGACCGAGAGGAAGACCGAAGAGGAGGTTTGTGGATGTGGTCAAAGAGGACATGAAGGTAGCTGGTGTGAGAGAAGAGGATGCACAACACCGGGATAGATGAAGGACATCGATTCGCTGTGGCGACCCCTGAGGGGAAAAGCCGAAAGGAAAAGATGAAGAAGAAGAGCAATCTCTTAAGGCTGATTAAAAAAATCATGTTTTCAGTCAAGCTTTTGGCTAACTTTGCTCACAGCATGCAATTAGTACCTGGCAATCAGTACAAAACTGTTGGGGTAATTCGCCATACAAACATCTCTAAACATCGACTGTTGACTGAGAGTAGGAGGACTCCGTGTCAGCACCTTCAAAGTGTTTTTCATGCCAAGGCAGATACTAATGGTGAACTACAAAGCACTGGGTGGGCAAAAATGTCAGGTGTGATGTGTGATAGAAGGGTTTCAGCTAGGATGAAAGGAAAAGTGTATAAAACCGTGGTGAGACCAGCTATGATGTTTGGACTGGAGACGGTGCCACTGAAGAAAAGACAGGAAGCAGAGCTGGAGCTAGCAGAGCTGAAGATGTTGAGGTTTTCTTTGGGAGTGACCAGGTTGGATAGGATCAGGAATGAGTACATTAGAGGGACAACTCATATTCGAGGCTTTGGAGAGAAAGTCAGAGAGGCCAGACTGAAATGGTTTTGACATGTCCAGAGGAGAGAGACTGACTATATTGCTCACAGCATGCAATTAGTACCTGGCAATCAGTACAAAACTGTTGGGGTAATTCGCCATACAAACATTTCTAAACATCGACTGTTGACTGAGGGTAGGAGGACTCCGTGTCAGCACCTTCAAAGTGTTTTTCATGCCAAGGCAGATACTAATGGTGAACTACAAAAGAACTCTGCTGCAAGGAAAAAAAACAGTGTTAAATAATTAATGATAGCCCTTAAATGGTGTCTGTGTGACAATCATTGGTTACTTTTTCGATATTTTGTGTTCCTTGTAACCATTAAAAAGTAAGTACGAGCATTTGAGGGATGTGATAATGCCATGTCTTCCTGTATTTTTCATGCTAATCAAGAGCTCGAACCACCATGTGGGAGAACTCCCATGCTACATTCATTATTCAGAACAGTGTGCTTCCCAGATCACATTTCATCTGATGCTGAACCAAGGAAGAGTTGAAGACCAAGGCTACATCCGTTTAAATTAAAGCAACTTTATGTAAAAGCTGTGCGGCAATTTAGAATTGGTCACATGGAACCATATAAATCAAATAAAAATGAAAATCAGTAGATTAAGATCGAAATAAAATATTTCAGTTTGATTTACTGTTTCGATGCCTGTTCTGGCGTTTTTGAATGCAAAGGAATTGAATGCTCTTCAGTAATCCAGTCGTCATCTCATCTCACCTCTACAAAGCATGGTTGCTCAATAACTGCCGTTGCATATGGAGATTCATTTTAATTCTGCAATATTGCAGGGTTTAAAGCAATGTTTGTCTCATGCACATTTATAGCATTTTTGGGGTCATTATGGTGGTAAAAGCAGAGACTTGTGTCGGTGTAAAAGTTTTTTTTTTTCGCTTGAAAAAGAAAATAACCAGTTTCACCACTTATTCTTGCTCATGTTCCGACAGCCATTGCAGCATCAAAGAACTGCAGTTCATATTTATTTTGGTTTGGTAAGTGGACATATTATGTTCACGGCCCGGTTGTTTTGCAATGATCAGGGATTTGCATTTGCGTCACTGATTGCTTCCGCAGACAGAGAACATGCGCAAGAAATGTTAATGTCGTGATTTCTACGTTTATAGCGTAATTGCATCGTGTTGTGTGATAAGCTGGACACCTGTCACTCACAGATTTGCACAGGAAATTGATTGAGGAAAACCAAGTTAAATATCAAAAGGGTTGATCACGCAGCAACGTTTACTCCTGTGTTGCACCCGTGTCGCCGCCATAGGGCATTCAGACGTACGAAACTACACTGATGTAGCCCCTGAAAACAGGTTAAACCAGAGAAAATTTAACCATGCTCAGGAGGTGGTATAAAAATTCACTCAGGAGTAAATGCTAGTTTGCAGGGCAGCAACGATATAAAATTGGACGTGTGAATGCAAAAGGGGTAGATTTGCTCGCTTCGCTTCAAGGGGAGACTCGCTTCGCGTGAGAAGAGTCTATTACACACGGTAATAAAGGTTATCTCATCTTATCTAATCTGTTGTACTTCTGCCATTTTTTATTTCTCTCTGCTAACCACGGGGTTCACCATGCCACCAAGGCTACATAATATGATTTAGCCAGTTAAATTGTGTTTTCAAAGACCTGTGTGCAAGGTGGGAAAGCACTAACAACTTGGACACTTGAGCAGACACAATAAAGAAATGAGCAATCAAACAGGACTTAATGAAACCAAGGAAATAAGAGTGCCCAACAACAACAACGACAACGACAACCAAAAAAATGATGATAAAGGTCACAAAAAGCTGTGTGTAAAAAGTGCAAAAAGGATAAGGTGGCAAACCACCGAATTGTATTTACAGTCGTAAAACTGAATTGTAAACAACCAGTGAAATCAAGCCGACACAAGGAAAACTATATCAAATACAAATAAAACACAGGATTACTTCCATTCAACAAAAACCTAGTTGTAAGAATGGTGAATATTGCTTACTGAGTCAAATACATTATCAACTTAGAACAAAAGAAGAAAAAACCATCACTCATTGACAATCACCAATTATGGGCAAATTAATCCAGTGATTCAAATACCACTGTGAAAATAAATAAATACATAAATAAAGTAGAGCATGGGATGACAGTTATTGCTATCGGACTCAAAATCCATCCCTCCGTTTTCCAGACCGCTTTATCCTCATTAGGGGCACGGGGGTTGCTGTAGCCTATCCCAGCCGCCTTCGGGCGCTACGGGGTACACCATGAATTTGTTGCCAGTTAATCGCAGGCCACACAGATACAATTAACCATCCACACTTACAATGACACCCAGGGACAATTTAGAGTATTCATTCAGCCTGTCATGCATGTTTTTTGGATTGTGGGAGAACATGTAAACTCCACACAGGGAGGCCGCACCGGGTCTTGAACTCACAATCTCTCCGCTGTGAGGTCTGCATGCTAACCACTCGCCTACTGGCACGCACCACACTGGATTCGAAATACAGGCTAAATATTGTCACAAATATCAACTGTTACATTTGAGTATTTTGATTTATCTTTTCGCTGCAGATGACTTCCTTTGTAGATTATCAGAGATGTACAGACAGAGGGTGCCATTATGTTCAAGTTTTATTATTGTCTCAGTAAGTGAAACAAATTTACGTATTTACATAATAAAGACTTGTGTGATTTCAGTGGACACACCCGCGACGTCTGAAGGTAGAAATAATGGGATTTTTCAAGGTTTCTTATTTAGTGGTGTTTTTTTCAACTTGGCACAGTTGTTAAGTGTCTACTCAGTGGGTTGTCAAATTTGCAAGATGTTTATTTTCATTTTACAGAGTGCTTTTAAGTAGTAAGTAGTACATGAAGGGAGTGATGGCCAAATGAGATTAATTTTTCCGTTAAATCCTATCTTTTGATGTACGTACTTGTTCGCTATCCAAAAACAAATATAAGTTCTACGGTATAAACATTCTTAGTTGATATCGCTGTTACATGACATTGCATTCAATTGATGTCATGATGAATTGAAGAGAAAGTCATCTAATTACCAGAAATTGTTCTACCTGTTCTCACCATAACTTTGCTGTCGATACAAATTGGTAAAATGTGCCCACACACGTTGGAGTCCATTTTTCCTTCTGTAAACAGACGTCCATCATTCTGAACGCCACCTTTCAGAACTCTCAAGGACACTTTACAGTCACTGGATAAGAACTTTTTCTTTCCGTGTTTGATCAGAATCAGAAAGTAGTTTTTGCTTTTTTGAATGTTTGGGAATGTTTGGGAATGTTTGGGACCCTTTTTCTGAGTGAGTTGCTTGTTCTGTAGCCACAAAGGAACACAAGTCCCAAGCCCGGATAAATACAGAGGGTTGTGTCAGAAAGGGCATCTGACGTAAAAGCTTGGCCAAAACAAATGTGGATCAAACTCTAAAGATGGATGACACTGATTTGCTGTGGCGACCCCTTGAAGGGAAAAGCCGAAAGGAAAAGAAGAAACACTGCCGTGAGAAATCATGTTTTGTGTTAGCAGCTGATTGGCAAACGTGGTGTCATATATATCACTCAAGTTCTTTGGAAGAAAGGTAATCAATACCCTCCACTGCATCAAAGAAGAGTCCAAAAAATCATTTTTTTCTTTCTTTCTTTACTATTTCTGAACAGAAAGAAAACGCACATGCATGTAACTCTTCCATTTAAATTCCTTGACAGTTGCTTGATACCACTAACCCAATGGACCTTTGCCGATGAAATGAAGGATTTGGTGCGCATGGATCGGTAACGCCTGCCTGAGGGGAGTAGCTGTTCGTCAGCAAACTGAAATTTGCTGGTAGCTCTGGCCCTATATATATATATATATATATATATATATATATATATATATATATATATATATATATATATATATATATATATATATATATATATATATATATATATATATATATATATATATATATATATATATATATATATTCCTTCATATTTTGCAACTATTTCTTTCTTAAATGCATTACGCACTACTCTTTGGAGGCATGATTAGGGGCTAAAACTCTTCGTACACCTATATTAAACGCGAGAGCAAAAGGCAGCACATCTGCTAGCGACAACAGTTGGTCAGGGAGAGAGCGACAGTGGTGGGCCGTCAGAGCCAGCAAGGCCTTCTCTGCTGGCCTAACATAATCAGACATCATTATCATAATTATAATAAAAGTCAATTTCATTCAAAAAGTATTTTTTCTAAATATATATACAGTAAAGTCTCGTTATATCGATATTCAAGGGAGTCCGAAAAAATATCGATATAACCGGGACTATCGATATATCCGACCTTGTTTGCATGTAATTTTCTCCGTGCGTGCATAGAAATAGTAGCGATATAACCGGGACTATCGATATATCCGATATCGATATAACGAGACTTTACTGTATATTTAATTATTCTACATACTGTTTTCTTGATGTTATATTATATCCATTTGGTTATGCTCCTTTCAGTGTTGTAGTTTTAGGTCAGAGTTTTTAATCCAATCAGAATTCAGCTAGCTTGTGTCGCCAGGCTGTATGAAATCTGACCGACGCCTTCAGAATCAACAGTGAGGGCGTCTGTGCGCTGTACATGAACGGGCACATGTAGTTGATATATAGTTGCGATAGCCAATCAGATCACGAGTTGGCACAGTAAGGCGAGCTAGAGGGCCTCGCGTTGAACATGACATGTACGCGTCCTGTGATTGGATACTCACTTTACCTCAGCAGCGCTATGCAAATCAACCAAGCTGACAACAGATCAGACCTGGAACCTTTAGCAGAAAAACCAAGTATATCTACTCGGTTTTTTAACCCACAATGGCTTAAGGAGAGGACAACTCGCTGTCGCATGTAGGTAAGCCTATTCTCAAGAACAAATGAAAAAGATTTGTTTACTTTTATTTTCAACAAATAGTTCGTTTTGTGAACGTCTTGTTGTTTTTCTTATATTAAACTGACATTTTGTAATTTAGTGTAAAATCTTGTTAAAGATTGCATATTCATGGTGGACTTCATAAAACTTTGTGGACATATGATTTTAAATTTCCTTTTATTTTTAAGTGTTTGCAGTATCACGTATAGTGACAAGTTCTAATTGCTGATGCAGATTTATTGATGTGTAATTGCTCCGGAAAATAGCCTGTGTTGTAGACAATTAAGGTGATGCCACGCCCAGTACTGCGTGCGTGTGCTTTTGTAAATGATATCTCCAGCCGTTGTGTCATAAATTATGGTATTACGAGGGATATTTGTTCAAGTCGGACTAAGTAGGACTTCACTGAAGGCCTAGGTGTGAAATGCACGGACCACCACTGGAGAGCGATACACCCGTACGCCGCTCAGCACCCCACCCTTGCGTACGCACTCACGCGTCGTATTGGCGTTCGAACACCGATTGATGTTCGAACGCTGAAGCAAGAATATCTCGCATATTTTGTTCGAACACCGATTTGTTCGAACAGTGAGGCGTGTATATATACAGTGGTATATGTGCATATATCCCTACTGTCCAGTGGTGGGAACCTCTGCTATGATAGGTCCCTGCTCTCAGCTCTGGGGAGCAGAGGCCCATTTCCTGAGGCTACACTGATTTCTCTATTGTATTGACTGATTATGGACTACGACTGGCCTGATTGCCCCATTTGCACTGGTAAGCTCACTCCGTCCAGTTGGCACAGGAGTGGATGTTGGTAAGCCTCGGCCGGCCAGGTGAGCAGCGTGACATGTATGTTGACATGGAAGCAGAGCGGCACATCCTGGCGAAGTGGTTCATCTTCCCGTAGCGCTGACCTTGTTGTCCGGTGGCCTTGCAAGTGGCCGCACGTGTGGGGGTCGAGGCAGAACCACAATTGGCACAAGGCGGGCGTGTGTCGGCCCCTTGACGTCTGGCCACATTTATCTCTGCATCGTCATAGGTGGAGGTCGACTCTGGGGTTGAGAAGTTGGAGCAACGATATGTGCCATTGCGGGATAGAGTGAAGGGGTGGGTGGGTTCACGAGCCGAGCCGCTAATTGTGCTGCATTCTCAAGTTGGAACGCCATTTCCACCGCCTTTGAAAATGGGAGGTCATTAGGCGACCATAACAGTTTCTCCCGTAGCTTGGGATCAATGGTGTGCTCTGCTCAATGATCCCTATTCATCTCCTCTTTCAAGCGGCCGATTTTTAAAGAGTCCCGCTAAACACCGCAAATCGGCAATGTCGTGGTGTACTGGCTCGCCCGTGTGTTGCCGTCACTGACGGAAGGCAATCTGCCGGACAATCACGTTCTGCTGGGGAGCGAAATGTCTGGCCAATAAGGCCACACAATCCATGTATGTCTGTGCAGGTCAAAGAGTACGAAAAATGTGCTGCCTCTCACTACCCAAGCTGTGCACTACCATAGCCGTTAGCCGTACATTGCTCGCCTCGCTTAGTCTGATCGCCGTCAGTTACGTTATGAAAGAGTCATACCAACGGGACCACGGGACTGGTGGCTCACCGGGGAGCGCAAGGAATGAGGGGAGCTGTGTGGAAGTCAATCTTCGTCGCCAATGTTGTGTCCGTCGGAATGAGAGGAGAAGACTTGTTTTGTCAACGTTTTTATTGTGCCACCATGTTCGACTACCTGCAGGCGTCTCGTCACCGCTGCTTTACGACACTGTCGCAACGTTACGTATCAGTGTGACATATGCTACATTCCTGTCATTCAGACTAATTCAGTCCCACACACCATTGATCCTCTAGCACACAGGTGTCAAAGTCAAGGCCCGTGGGCCAAATCCGGCCCGCCACATCATTTTTTTCGGCCCGCGAAAGCAAATCAAACTTGTTAAATTCCATGATGATTGTTAAAATCTGAGCCAAAATTTCATATTTTTGGATGTCAACCACAATAAAAGTCATTATTCTTGACTTCAGATTTGAAAACGAGTTTTTCATTAATTTTCTGTGTGCTCTATATGTAATATTTGAAGGGATTTAAACATTCTAATGGGTTCCCGAAATTCATAACAGCCCTCGAGAGGAAACCATAACTACAATGTGGCCCGCAGCAAAAAATGACTTTGACACCCGAGCTCTAGCACAAGGGTGTCAAATCCATTTTTGTTGTACTTACAATTTCCTTTGGAAGGTTGTTAAGGTGGTTAATTTTGTGAAACCACATAAACGTTTAATCAATTCCCAATATTACAATATATACAAAGCAGAGACAGAAATTGATAAATAACTAATGGTAATGAGACAATCTTTGCAATATCACATGTTCTTATACTGTAGATTACGCATGACTGTTTGAAATGTTGGTTCAGGCTTCAGCAAGCATCATGGAATAGTTGGCATGCTCGATTTGCTAGCGCAGGACCCATAAAATAATGTGACGGACAAAGTCTGGATCCTCGGCCTTCACTTTGACACCTGTGCTTTCCTAAATGCTTTCATGAAATGACCAGTTTTCTTTCAATTTGTCAATGCATCCATTTCAACATTGCGTATCCTAAACAGGTTTCTGGAGCTTTCTTCGGGTGGAGGGCGGACTACACCCTGAACTTCGAGTTGGTCACTGGTAACATCTAGAGATAAACGATTGTTCACACGCACCAGCAGTGCATGGGAACAATTCTCACACTGACATTTTAGAAATCATGCAAGTGTACCATTGCACCACCTGGTATTAAATCAAATTAACTTTAATAAGATGATATTCCATCCAAGTTTGAAAGGGACTAAAGTAAAAAAAATACCCTTACGTAGTTGGAATATTTAAATGCGTTCCTCTATTGCAGGGGTGGTCATTACGTCGATCGCGATCTACTGGTCGATCGCGGAGGTAGTACTGGTCGGTCGCAGCATGACAGTAAAAAAAAACATTTGTCAGCCTATCAAACGTCCTGTCACTTGATTGACATACAGGGCAACCATTCAGATGACAACTGAATTTTTACCTTTAGGTCGTCGTGCATGCGTAAACAACGGCGCTAAACGCAGCAAAATTTACAAGCTAGTCAGCGAATTACCTCAGATTTTAAGCTCTTGCTAAAACATATGATGATCAAAATGAGTGACAAAGCGGGACCAAGGGGGCAAAACATATTACTTTCATATGGAATGGGAAAATGTGGAGCGCCATTTTCGGACTGTTCATGGAAAATACGACATTGACTTCACGCCGAAAAGCCAGCTGAGAAAGAGAACGGTGGACGAACTAAAATCCCAGTTGTCCGGACAGCAGTCATTTTTCACTCAACATACTTCAAAAGCAAAAGTCGCCACCGAAGCATCTTTCCGGGTGAGTCACGCCATCGTTAAAAACAATAAGTCCTTCCAAGACGGAGAGATAGTAAAAGAAGTATTCTTTGAAGCAGCTGACTCCTTGTTCAGAGTTTTGGAGAGTTCTGTAACTTACTCACACAGGAAAAGTACCCCAACTTGAGGAAATGTGCTACCTCCTTGACTGCATTATTCGGCTCCACTTATTTATGTGAGTCAGCCTTTTCCCACATGAAGATCATTAAGTCCAAATACCCTTCCACCATGAATGATGAACATTTGGAAATGTGCTTGAGGCTGGCTGTCAGCAGCTACTGTCCGGACTATGCATCCCTGGCTGATTCAATTCAGTGCAAGTCATCAAAGTAAACTCAGGTAATTACAAAAAAAATGTTAATAGTTATTTATTATGTTATCTATATGTAGTTATTATGTGTGTTGTGCAATATTGGCTTATTCAGTTATGCAAGGTACATCAACATACATTGTACATACAAAGAATCCTTAAAACATTTGAAAATAATTATGTTTTGCATTTTTGTCGTGGGTAGATCATTTTGACTTGGTAGTTTTTCTAAGTAGCTCGTATGCTGAAAAAGTGTGAGCACCCCTGCTCTATTGGATTGGATTGGGTTGGCCTTTATTAGTCTTGCAGTGGAAAAATTTACATTTCACAGCAGCAAAGTTATGGAAGGAAGAGAAAAGGAAAGGAAGAAGAAAAAACACAAAAATCAGGGCCTGCTGGAAAAGCAGCAAATCTCGCGTGACATCTTGAGGTCAAAAGAACAAAAAAAAAACCTAAATAATACGACAACCCAAAAATGCTGAAAAACAGTCGGTATCCATTCCACACGACACACAACAACACAAAGTGACAAAAGAACACACAAAAACAACACAACACAACAAAAGAAGCGAGGCTTGTGAGAGCACTTGCTGATGGCTGCCTACTCGGGCGCCATGTTGGACTTCTTTGCAGCAGCTTTATCATAATCTCTGTATATGCTCTGTATGGATTATTTTTAAAGTACGTGTTAGTTCATGTAAATTGATTGGCTTTCAATCCATTTCACTGGGGAAAAACAAACTTGTTTCATCTGAGTAAGCTCGCAGTCACAGGAGTGGTCCATTGATGAAAAGATTTCTTCAGCCATCATCTGTACTTCTTTGAAGGTGTCGGACGTTTCACTTCTCATCCAGGAGGCTTAATCAGCGAACAAAAATTTTGCTGGTAGCCCTGGCCGTATATATATACATCCCTACTGTCCAGCGGTGGCGGTGCCGGACCTCTGCTATGATTGGTCACTTCTCTAAAGTTGGGGGGGGGGGGAGCAGAGGACTATTTCCTGAGGCTACATTGATTGTTTCTATTGTCCTGACTGATTGGGGTCTACGACGGGCCTGATTTCCCCATTTGCTCTGGTATCACCTCATCAGCATCACTAAGCCTACGTGGTAACGATTTCAGGGGTGTGTTTTTAGTTCCCTGATGAAACCTCGTCCGACACCTTCAAAGAAGTACAGATGATGGCTGTAGAAACCTATTCATCGATACTTGTTTCATGTGAATACAATGTATTAAAGAAATATTCCTAATTTGTTCATTTTTACGGATAACTAGAAAATTAAATCAGGCTACCAGATTTTAATCATGAGCAATCCGAAATACGTGTTCAAATTAATGTAAATCCAGAGGATTTTAGTTTTTTTTTTTTTTTTTTTTTTTTTTTTTTTTTCAGTATGGCACAGTTAGAATGTCCCCATTATTCATGACGGTGTAGATGAGGCATCTCCAATTCCTGGCCTGGAGGGCAACTGTCCAGCTTGTTTTCCAGCTCTCCAGGCTTCAACACACCAAAATTTAGGTCATTAGCTCATCAATCAGCTCAGAAAAAAGCCATGAACGATCCTGATTATTTGGATCAGGTGTATTGCTCCTGGGAGAGTTGGAAAGTAAGCAGGACAAGATCCCTTGAGGACCAAGTTTGGAGACCCCTCGTGCAGACTCTCAGTCAATCAGTTAATTTGCATTGGTTAAATCAAGGCAACTGAGAGTGTTTTATTTGGTTCAGACACTTCACCTTTTATCGAAAGGCGTTTTTGGTTCTCAATGTGAAAACCCCGGGTTAGTTGGAGTGGTGCATTACGTATCCTGTTTCTCAGAGTAATCTGAAGGATTTTTTTCTCCCCCACACAAATCATACCAATGCATTTCAAACATCAAACAACACACACAAGCAGTTACACCCCGAGGACATCATTCCACAGGCAAACTTAGCAATGTTGTTATGTTGTGCAGTGTGTTGAGAAGTGCAGCCCGCGCTTAATTGAATAGTCCATGCTGCCTTTCCAGCCGAGATGTCAAACTAAATATTTGTCACGCGCCATTTTAGCGTGACATCTTACGACAGTGAAACCAAATAAAGGTTGAATTGTCTCCCTATATTGTCACCTGTACACAACAAATTGATGGACTACTCATTTTAAAATCAGTCAACTCTAACAGTTTGTCCAGCCATTGTTCAAGTGAGTGTATAGAGGGCAATAAAAGAACTCAATGTTATTTGTTGCAAATGCCAATTTGACATTTCGATACAGATTTTAGTCGGAATGGAAGTTGAAACAAATGATTTGCTTTCAAGGGCCACATGAAATGTCCTGGCAGACACGTTCCAGCCCCCAAGCCTTGAGTTTGAAATGTACTTTTTATAAACGCACAAGACAAACAGCTCAGAGTCGTTTCTTCGAGTTTGGAAAACAGCTATGGAAAGAATGGTGTACTGCAGCACACAATTCACAACATAGTAAAAAAAATGTACATAAAACATAGTGCTGAAAAGTGTAGCTGCCTGGAATAAACCTTTGCGAATCACTTACTAACGTACAAATTTGAAATTTGTTCTGAAGCATGTCTGCTGAATTTTAAATATAGCGTATATCAGATCAGTACCTATGTGCAATTAGTTGATTGTGGGTGGTTGTATTTAATGTCTTGTCAAAAGTTAATAGCATCAATGTATATTGATTGCCGGGCCAAGCTTGGCTACCGCAAAGTTTCTGATGTGTGCCAACTCATAATAAATCATGCCATAAACTGAGTAAATATGGAAATAAATTAAAAGATTAAAGACTGAGAATGTGAGGAGAGGTAAAATAAAACTCCTTTCCAGGCTGATGACAAAACAATGGAGGACGCTTTTTTTTGCCATCTCCTTTTACTGTTTCCTTCCATTGCCACCAGCTTCTTCTGCTCCACCAACAACCCCTCCCCACCTCCTATGAGCTTTTTATGGCAGATGACAGGGTAAACCTTGAAATCATCAGCTTGCTGTGTTCCCACAGTCTTACCAGATGATTGTTAGGGTCAAAGGTCAAAACTAAATGCTCCCAGACTACGTGGGCAGTCTTGTGGTTGTAGTTAAAAAGAAGTTCAAACAGTTCAGGCTCCTGAAGTACAGCTCATTGTGCAAAATCAAAAATGCACACACTCGGTTTGACACACATTTCATCTTGTTTCGACTTCATCAATATGAGAATAATCATGTGACCATCGTTGGCAATATTTTGCTGCTGTAAGTACAAACGTATGTAGATAATTATCAAATAAGCATTACAGCACAAATGGAAGTGATGTGTTTAACCCTCGCAGGGACGGCGGTTACTACAATGGACATCTTATCATGTTATCAGGTTACAGGATGAATGAAAGGGTTAACAACTTTCAATGGACTTCAAGGCAAAAATAAAAGTAAAAATTCCCATGAAATTGTACAATCAATAAGCTTTTCAAGTGCCCTTCATTAATTCTGACTGTTGGCACTGGAAAAAAAAATCCAAGCTGTATGGCACTCCAGGTCTATCCCCAAAAGCTGCTCCAAGTCAACAAGTCTGACTGCATTTTTAAATGCTTCAAAGTGGAGTGTGTGTGTGTGTGTGTGTGTGTGTGTGTGTGTGTGTGTGTGTGTGTGTGTGTGTGTGTGTGTGTGTGTGTGTGTGTGTGTGTGTGTGTGTGCGTGTGTGCGTGTGTGTGTGTGTGTGTGTGTGCGTGTGTGTGTGTGTGTGTGTGTGTGTGTGTGTGTGTGTGTGTGTGCGCGTGTGTGTGTGTGTGTGTGCGTGTGCGTTTGTTTGTTTGTTTGTGTGTGTGTTTGTTTGTGCATCAATTGAATTTCTCCCTGTGGTGAGCATTCCTTACTGTCTGTTAGCATTCAGCTCACATAGGTCATGACCAGCAGGCTTTTGTGTCCAAGGAGCCTGGATTTTTACTGGAGTACAGTGCATGTGTGTGTGCGTGTGCGTGTGTGTGTGTGTGTGTGTGCATATGTGTGTCTGTGTGTGCACATACACCCACCCACAATATCAATGGGAAGTCATTTACTAGGTCCCAACTCTCCCAGTCCACTTTAATGTCAATTGTTAATTATTAATTAGCACAGTGGACAATAAGGGGTTAGCCCACGAGCATTGCAGTTCTGAGTTTGGGGATTTATGCAGGGAATGTTTAAGCTGGTGAGAAGATAACCTACACATACTCTAGTTTCCTCCTACATGACAAAAATATGCATGTCGGGCAATGGTTCTCAACCTGGGTTTGATCAAACCCCAGAGGCTCGGTGAATCGGTCTCAGGGATTCGATGGATCATTTGCCTCAGAGGTTGAGACTCACCATATCAACTAGTTATTACATGCCCGCAGCAAAGGATTACATTACATTGATTGATTGAATTTGAGCTGCGGGAAAATTAGTTCACCTAGTCTTCAATGGGTAACTGTCATGATGGTACGTTGTGTGACTTTTTTGGGTTTTTTTTTTATACATGGTAACTACAAACAAAGTCATGGTTGTGCTATGGGCTCACCAGTTTCGCCCATAGTGGCTAATCTGTACATGGAATAGATGGAGAAACAGGCCCTCACATCCTTCCTGGGGACAAAACCTAGACACGGGTTTAGATATGTGGACGATACTCATAATTAAAAAAAACAAGAAATTCAATAGTTCACAGATCACCTCAACTCGGTAGACATCAACATTAAATTTAATTTTAAGCAGATTCTTTACTTACAGACAATGTAGGTGTTCAAATAAAATCTGCTTAAAATTAGATATCAAGTAGACAGGATGAACTTAGTACAACATTAAATTTACTCGTGAGGACATTAAAGAGAACCAACTAGCCTTTTTGGATTGTGAAGTAATTATAAAAGAGGAAAGGCTACGCACACTGACCAATACTTACTTTTCGATTCTAACCACTCTTTACAACAAAAACTAGGAGTTATCAGGACCCTCCAGCATAGGGCTAAACTAATATCAACAAGTGTTGAAGGTAGAGAAAAGGAGTCAAAACATATCAGGAGAGCACCCACAAACTGTGGGTACCATCAGGGGTCATTTAACAAATGTCAGAAAGAAAGAATAGGGAATGAAACCAAAAATTCTCAAGATACAAAAAGGAGAGGAGTAGCAGTACCTTATATTGCAGGAGTTTCTGAAAAACTACAAAGAGTCATTTGGCAGCACAAAATTCCTACTTATTTCAAACCGATAAACCTGCGGGCCTTGACTTTGAAACCTGTAATTTAAGGCAAACATTAGTGCATACAAAAGATAGGCTGCTAAATGAAAAACAAAGTAATGTAGTTTATTCAATACATTGTAAGAATGAAAATTGTAAAGAGCAGTACATTGGGGAGACTAAACAAATTCTCAAAAAAAGACTATCATCATCGCAGGGATAATACTAGTGGGTCTCAATCGGCATTTCATATGCACCTAAAAGCTAGCAACCACTCATTTGACGACAACGAGGTTAAAATCTTAGCGAAAGAACATAGATGGTTTGATAGGGGAGTAAAAGAAGCGATTTTCATACAACAACTAAAACCTTCATTAAACCGGTTTGGTGGGGTGAGGTTCAATTTGGATCGTTCAAACAATATCCTGCTTAGGCAACATAGGATTAGCAATACTAATGAGCTGATACCGGTCGAAGTGGGGCAATCAGGCCAGTCATTAGTCAGAACAATAGGAACAATCAGTGGAGCTGCAGGGAGTAGTCCTGTGTTCCCCCAACCAGAGAGCAGGGACCTATCATCGCAGAGTTCGGCACCGCCATGGACAGGGATATATATATATATATATATATATATATATATATATATATATATATATATATATATATATATATATATATATATATATATATATGCACAGTAAAGTCTCGTTATATCGATATTCAAGGGAGTCCGAAAAAATATCGATATAACCGGGACTATCGATATATCCGATCCTGCGCCGAACTGCATTAAACAAAAGCCGCCAAAAGAGGGCAGCCAAGCGCCATATAAGAAACGGAGCTGGCCATTAGCTCCCTTTTTTTTGGGTGAGAGACGTCCACCCAATGTTGCCTCAAAATGGCACATATAATTCTTTAATGATTGTAAACATGTATGCTTTACATGGTGTACTATCCCTAGCTACAACACTGGGTCCCCTTCACGCATTTGTTGATACAAAACCTTTGCGTAATTCACCTGAGAATTAGTTATCATATTCATTAGCATTGTTCTTAAGCATGGAATAATACAACCAATGACTAAGAAAATAAGTACAATCACAATTGCGAATGGGATAAACAGTCTGAGCAAAGTCTTATACCAAGAGCCCCCAAAGAGCCCGTCAAAGATCCACGGTTGATCAGGCCGGTGATCTTTGGCCATGGCATCTCTGAGATCCCTGACAACAGACAGAGCATCAGTCATGTTTATGGAATTCGCTTCTTCGGGTATGTATGTACAACAAGTATCACCCACCATAGCACAGACGCCCCCTTGTGGCGCGGTCAAAAGGTCCAAAACCATTCTATTTTGCAGCACCATTTGTCTAATTGCTGCAATTTCAGTGTTTTGCATTTCATCTACTTCCAAACTGGCGTTTACAAACACTTGAAACCTGTAGTCAATTGTTTCAATTCGTAGCATGTTTTTAGCTACTCCAATTTGTGGAAAAAGAGCTAACATTACCTTACTTCCCGTGCTATGGTGTTTGAATTGTTCTGGAACATCAGTTCCCCAGATCGAATCGTGGGGCTTAAACGACACTCTTCTTTTCACATGATGGTGTGCTGGACGACTGGTAATGATGAAAGTATTGTCAGTCACAGTAACAGGTGCGCACATACCGTAGGCTTTCGGAGGAATAAAAGAATATACTTTCCAACCACATAACCACCAAAGATGTGAAGATACAGGTAAAATGGTGACATTGGTGTTTAACGGTAGCACGTATAAACATCTATTCTCATCTATAAAACCTAGATTTTGACCTGTACCGTACATTGCAACGCATACTGGTAATCGCAATCCGCTTTCGGTCATAACCTGATTTTCAGTTTCCAAAATGGTATCCAAACTTGGAACAATCTCTCCTCTCGAAGCATTGCGAAGAACTGGAAAATGTTGATCAGGTTTATGCGAAGATATTAACATATACGCAGCTCGAGCCATTTTATCTCCAAATACCTTTGAATGCACTCTTTGTTGCGTTACAGAATGTGGCATAAAAGAACAAACAAAGCAATTACTTTTCCTATTTTGTTTAGCAATTAATGTAGCATAACGATACCACGTGTTTGATAACAACGGATTCCAGTCATGTTTTTCTCCTGCAAATGGTTGATATAATGCGTCCATGACATCTGAATTTTGGGCTTTTTTGTCAGGTGTTTCCATCCAGGCTGTCGGTTTGATGTGTGGTTTGCGCTGGAAAGGCGATGTCACGACTGGTGTTGTCAAAGATGACAACATGCATATAGTTACAGGAAAACCAGTGTGATGTTCACGAAAATCAGGACAGAGTCTCAAGTCCATGCATCCCGCAACCTTGTGGGTTACGATAACGAGTTGGATATCTGTCATTGTGCCAGTTCCAGTTCCTAACCAGTTCCCTTGAGTTATCTTTCTGACAATTCGTTTTGCTTCTTGGGCACAGCTATTTTGAACCCATTTTGTTTTGGGCTCAGAATGGACCACAACTGAGTCCCAACCAGTGGTCCAAGTCTTCCCTGACTTGATACGAGCGTACCAAGAACCATGAGGGTAATCACTTCCCGTTTGTCGTGCTTCGTTCCTGAGGATGTTAAGAGGAAATGAGATGATTCCTGCATCTTGTAGTGGCAAGCAGGCTACAGGATGTGCCATGCTAGGGCACTTTTCTGTCATCGTTGGTTGCAATGGTGGAGTCTGGCAGGCTGATGGAATGGGAGGCTTTACGTGCGTCATCTGGATTGCCTCCACTAATTCATACAGCAAGATGATGTGGACCAAACCCATGGCTATTGAGTGGTTTGGCTCCGTCTCTCTTCCACCTGCTCCGGATCTGGTTGGTGAACGATTTTGCAGTGGCTTTGATGCACCCAGGTGGATCTCTCGGCGATTTTGATGGCAGTTGGCGTTGTTATCAGCACGGTGAATGGCCCCTCCGACTTTGGTGCCGACCTTGATCAGCGCCTTCGGGGAGCCCAGCAGCCTCTCTGTTCCTGCAAAGGGAACACAGGACTGCGGCAGTACACGTGCTGTGGACCTCTTTGTTGTTGTACAACATTTCACACAACCATTTTGCCAACAAAGCGCCTGGATCTGATTCATTCTTTTAGAATAAAATGCAACTGGTTTCAGCTTTTGTCCATGCTTTTGTAACAGGACTGAAGTCATGTATTTGTCTTTGCAGTCAACTGTTTGAACAAAAGGTTTGTCATAGTCAGGTAAAGCTAAGACGCTAGTGTTTGCTATCAAATTTTTTAATTCTGTAAATGCTTTACTGCCCTCTTCGGTCCACTGAATAGAGTCTTTCAGTGCCATTTCGTCTTGGTATATAAGTGTCAATAATGGTTGGGTAACTTGTGCATAATGCGGAATCCAAGTTCTGCAATAATTGCACAGTCCCAAAAACGTCATCATCTGTTTTTTCGTCTTAGGTCGAGGAACCTGCAAAATTGTCTGTTTTCTCTTAGTTGTCAACTCTCTTCCCTTTCTTGACAAAAGATGTCCTAAGAAAACTACTTCTTGTTGACAGAACTGCAATTTATCCAAAGAAGCTTTGTTACCTGTATTCGCTAAATATTGGAACAAAGCTATTGATACAGTCTTGTTCTCATCTGCAGTCGGTGAAGCAATTAAGATGTCGTCAACATACAAAAGAATCTGAGAAGATTCAGGATGTTTAAAATCAGCAATACACGAAGACATTTCCTGTGAAAAAATTGTAGGACTATCTGTAAACCCTTGTGGTAATCTTGTATATGTATACTTTTTCCCATTAAATGTAAATCCGAACCAATGACGTGAATTTTTGTGTAACGGAATGGAGAAAAAGGCATTGCTCAAATCAATCACTGTAAACCATTTTTTGTCAGGTTTTAAACTGTTCAATAATGTGTGCGGGTCTGGCACACACGGAGCACGTGATTGTATGGATTTATTTACCTGTCGTAAATCATGCACCATTCTCCAAACTCCAGATTCCACTTTTTTAACAGGAAATATCGGTGTATTACATTCACAAGTTGGGTCTTCAATCAAAATACCAGCTTTCACCATATCCCGTATTACAGGGGTGATGCCAATAATAGCGTCCTGTTTTAATGGATATTGTTTAAGTCTTGGTCGATAAGTCGTTTTAGGCAATACTTCAACTGGTTTCGCTGTTTTAAGTAAGCCCACATCAGTTTTTCCCGATGACCAAAGGGTGGCAGGGACGTCTGGAAAGTCCTCCGCCCCTAAAGTGGCCATCAGTCATAATTCTAGTGAATCGACCTTTACTGGGTCCCCCATAGCGTCAACTACGAAGGACTCCAGAAAATTCACTTTTTTGGGTTTATACCCTTCTTCTGTTGGTATTAAAGCTATTTGCAATTTTTGTAACAGGTCTCTCCCCAACAAATTTATAGGACACTCTCCACTCAAGACCATAGTGACCTTGTATGGACTTAGTCCCTCATCTAAAATTTTTATTGGTTTGGAAATCGGTAACAATGTCACTTTCCCATCTGCAGATACCACAGAAATTTGTTGTCGACTCGGAGTGACACCTGGAATGGTGTCTCTTAACACTGATCTGCATGCACCACTATCGCAAAGAAATTTGACATCCTTTTTCCCGATTTTTAGCCAATAATAAGGTTTTTCGTTTTCCGGTAAGGTCAAGGCAAACACATTAGTCAAATCCAAGATTTCAACTGGTTTTATTGATTCCCATTCCTCACTGTTGTGACTGTTGTCATCAGTGTTGAAATGGGGTTCCTCGCGTCAATCTGAATGTTTTGTTTTATGTCCTTCACCATATCGCGTATTATATGGTGGAGGTCTGTAAGATTTCCCATGTTTCCTTTTCGGTATAGGTTTCTTTTTGCAGTGGCGAGCCATATGCCCTACACTGCCACAACTGTAGCATCGATCATTGTGCGGCATCCGTCTCTTCATCCGATCCTGGTATAACACGTTCTCCATTATGTTACCCATGGTAGATGCCATCACATGTTCCATCGGCGAATCTGCACCATTTCCCCACTTTTTTCTCACCACTTCTTGGGCGTGTATTGCCCATTCCATGAGATCAACCAACCTTCCAGTCCGGTGTTGGACATAATGTTTGCGAATGAAATCTCCAATTTCCGGCGTCAAATTCTGCAAAAATGTTTGCTTGAATTGGTTGACATATATAGAATTCTCATCAGCAGATTCAGGAATACAGCAGTGGTTTCGAAAAACATTTTCCAAGCGTCCCCGAAAAATGTTAATATCTTCCCCACGTAACTGTCTACAATTCTGAATCAAGCCAAAGTTTGGTGTTTTCTTCCATAATGTTCGGATGTTTTCACAAACCAATCTTCGTTGGGTTGACGCTTCCTCGTACGTCATATTTGTTCCCATCGATGTTTTCCCAGTGAAGTCACCTTTCACCCGATTCCAATGGTGTCCCAAGCATCTCCTGAAAACCTTAAGTGTTTCTTGTCCATTCAACTGATAAGAAGCACATAATTCCTCAAAATTCTCAGTCCAACTTTCTGCATTTTCAACAACATTACCTAGTCCTTTACACGCTTCTGCAACATCACTGTCGCCCCATGGCCGATAAACCAAGATAGTTTGATCATGTATGCTTGAAGAATTAGGATTTGCTACCTGAATCAGTGGCAAAGCGTCACAGTCGCTTCCATTATTCATTTCAATTCCATTCAACTCTTCAAACGGATACAATTGTCCAGAACAATTTGCTTTGCTCCTCGTACGCGAAGAGACACAATCAGCGGCAATCTGATTTGCCATCTCAGGTTGTAATCCTCGTATTCCTCCAGTAGGGGTCATAAGCGCTCCATTCTGCTGGTCTGCCCAACAGACATTTGGAGTCATCACCTGGGGGGCCCACGCAGGGGGGCCCACCCGCCCCACAGGGGTTGAACAAATGGCGTCCTCCCCCTTCTTCAGCTCCGCGGAGGAGGAGGGGGGTCGTGGCGCCTCGACGGGGCAGCCCCCCGCCTCTCCCCCTCGCCTCCCGTGGGGGAGCCCTGGGGATTGAAACAATGGCCGCTCTCCATTTTCCACCAACTTTACATTGGGACGTGCAACAGACGAAGCCACAGTTTCATCGTCAGAGCTCACTTTGGAAGACATTGCAACTATCGCTTTCTCCTCTTTTTTCATCCGTTTGGCTTCCATTTCTCTCTCTCTGATTTTTGCTTGCGCAATCCAAGCTTCGCAGGCAATTATCTCGGCACGTATCTTTCCAAGAGATTTTTTCATCGCGGATGCTTCCTGAAGTTTCAATAGAAACAAAACTTCCTTCAGAGGCTGGAGTTGTAAAGAACCAGAGAACGTACTACAGTCCATCCACTTCTTGCAATAAAGTTCGCTACCTGGGAACTTTTTGGACATAAACTCTACGTCCCTATGAATTGGGGTCTTTTTAGAAAAAATAGCACCCATTTTCACGATTGCAACAACAAATTCCTTCTTCAACTATCACAAGAAAGGAAGCACACCTCGCGATGTTGATTCAAACCCAAGAACAAAGGGCGTGATTCGCGCCAATCCTCAGCCAGGATGCGCGTTCACGCACACACACAAGGAATGCTCTTACGCACACACACACACACCAACACACACACCAACGGCTCAAATGACTTCGCCCCCACCCTTTCTTCTCTCCGAGACAAAGAACTTTCTCTGAGCCACGATGCTAGCATAGACAAACCAAGTTAAGAATGTATTTTTGATCTTATTTCTTTCCTCTCGACTCAGTACAATAGCAGCTGCCCTAAAACACTTCCGCTCTACAGACTAAAAGCGGTCCACCACACAAACTGAATCCCAGCTATCACCACCTTGTGAACAATATTCTTTCGCTGGAAAACTTCCGATTCACATTTCGGCGTGTGGATATTGCGTGCACCTTAATATGCACTCCTCCACCGGCACACGTATTCTCATTTGGCCACCTTGCCTAACGAAAATCGCTTCACACCGGTCCGTACGTGAGTCAAGTGGAAAAGAGACTCTGGCCAGGAGATCTCACAATGCATTCAAACAATGGCTGCTAGCTAGCGCGCTACTTACTTAGTGAACTTTTGAATGCTGCCGTGTAGTCCTTCAGCCAGAACGCGAGGAGCCCAACTGCCACCAGAAAGTTGTGATTCTTTCCGTCTCTCGCGTGGAGGATTTTCCGCGAACAGGCTTTAGTGAAGAACGAAAAAAAACTTCGTTTCTTCCGTAGGTTGCCCCAATCAAAGCGCAGATTTGACGCGCATCTCAATGCGGGTCTCCCGTCGAAAAATCATAAAACGGGTCAATCGCCAAGAGCTTCTTTAGCTCCCGTCTCGCTTTGACTGGTCACCCAGGTTGTGGTCCTCGAGCAAAGGCTGGTCGACGTAGCACGGGTTTTTCGGCACCAATTAATGTCCGGTTAAAACTTCGTTTGTCTCTCCTGGTTCGCGCATTGTCTGGAGTTCACTTGATAAAAATATCAGCAAGTACAATAGATGGTGGACAAACATCTACTTTATTCTAATGAGGCAGAGAAAGCACTTCTCCTCTCGGTGGGACGAAGACATGAGCACAAGAGCACAAAGAAAGCAAGAGAAGGCAAGAGCAAGAACGAGCTCCCGCTCCAAGTTTTTAAACATACAGAGTGGCGATCTGTTGTCCAATCAGTTGCGAACAAGTCGACCTTTCCCGTCCAATCGGTTACGAGCAATTCAGTGTTGGGCGGGTCTTAGATTGAAGTTGGAGCCGCTGCTTTTTTCCTTCCACGGCTATTGTACTAATAAGACTGATAGTTTTATTTAACTAAATTAGACTGAAATTAAACGTGCACAATTCATAATATATACTAAGCTAAACATGAAAAAACATATGTTTACTAATATAAACATGAAATAACGTAATATGTTTACTAATGTGCATAAACACTCTATCAGCTTTAATCTTCAGAACTACAGTGTATTTGAAACATATTCATAACTGGATGTGTAACAAGAAAGCATATTATCCGAATCTGAAGCCATTGTTTGGATTCACAAGCAATGCAAGACGTCTTGGCGTGAAGTCATTTTTATTTGCATTTGAATAAAAAGTGACATTGGCTGTCCTTTAATACACAGTATGGAATGTTAATAATTTTCAAAATCATCGCGCTTCAGCAGACAAAACAAGAAACATTGTTGCAAAAAACGATTGCATTCATATACAGTACAGTGGGCATGTACATAACACAACAGGGAAACTGCAACGCTTACATCTTACTGTATTATGTATACAATTTAAAAAAGTCATCAATCTTCTTCTGCTTCCCATTTTTACCTTTTAACACAAACACTTCAATCTCGTCTGCTACACACAAGCTAGCGTCTGAAAATGAAAGTGGCTCTGCTACACGGGTACTGGGCACGTAACCAAGTCACCTGACCAAGTCGACCAATGGCGCGACTGATGGCGTGACACGTAACCAAGACACGTGACCAAGTTGACCAATGGCGCGACCGATGGCGTGTCACGTGACAAAGTCACACGGCCAAGTCGACCAATAGCGCGACCGATGGCGGCTCATGTGACCAAGTCGACCAATGGCGCGACCGATGGCGGCTCACGTAACAAGACACGTGACCAAGTTGACCAATGGCGCGACGGATATATCGATATAAACAACAAAAATGGCCGGCGGGGGATGAAAAGGAGCACCGTAATAACCGGATTCTCGTAATAACCGGGTATCGTACTAAACGGTACTAATTATACATAAAAAGACTAGAAATGTGCAAGGGAAATGAAAATAGCATCGTAATAAGCGGTACTATCGATATAACGAGACTTTACTGTATATACATGTATATATATATGTATATACGTATATATACGTATATACATATATATATATATATATATATATATATATATATATATATATATATATATAAAAGCGAAACGTCCGACACCTTCAAAAAGTACAGATGATGGCTGAATAAACCTTCTCATCGATGGACCACTCCTGTACGACTGAGAGCTTACACAGACGTCTTGGATAAGAAGCGAAACGTCCGACACCTTCAAAGAAGTCCAGATGACGGCTGAACAAACCTTTTCATCGATGGACCACTCCTGTACGACTGAGAGCTTACACAGACGTAACGATATGGGTGTTCACCTGACACACATTTGTATCGGTGCTACACCAATGTATTTTATTGCTATATATTTTACACCGTTGTAAATTTTGTGGAGCGTTCAGACGTATAAAGCTGCGAACTCAAGAGAATCAGTGTCCTATGTGCATGATTTTTCATGCCAAGTTGATCATCTCAAAACGGAAGGAACACTTCTTGAATCATCTTTTTATTTTTCAGTAATGAAGGGTTCAGTGAACATACTACAAATACTACAACTGATTACTTTATGATTTTCTGCACTAACTGTACAACTGTTATATTACTATGTATTACCAATGATCGTTTTAGCTGTCTTTGGTACTTGGCACAATGTCTAACAGCTGTGATTGGGTGGTACCACTGCACAATGGTACACTTATATTACGGAACGTATTTCCATACTTATTTGCCATGTCCTTGTTGATGATGATGATACTAGTGCAGCCTGTACTACGGGAGACAAATTCCCTGTGTGTTCAGCATACTTATAAAGATGATTTTGATTCTTAGAAATTGTGTTTTACTTCAGATTGCATCAACGTATCTATATATCCTCCACAATGTGCACTTGAACACAAAAAGAGGAGTATCAACACTTGTTTGAAGGATCTCGGCAACCCATGCTCTGCTTGAAGTGCCTTTTATAAAGGTACAAAGATATGCTTTCTTTCTAAGGAGTTTGGTTACGACATTAGCAGCTCAAGTTTAGCTTACCAAGTAATGCAAAACACTAAAACGTGGCTGCAGCTGCAGTGGTGAAGACACTAATGTATCATAAAACTCTTTGCCAAACTAAATTCAGGAAAACTCCATGTGTGAGCAAGTCTATGAGTGACAGACTGACGAATGTTCTTGCCAAGTAGATCGCAATAAACTGCAGATGGGTAAATATAGTTGCAGATAAGGGATTAACACAGGTGTGGCTCATTAGGAGTTGTATTGGTCTTATTTTTCCCATCATGGTTTGTTGAAGCTCGAAGAAAAAAGTGAAAAGACAGGTTAGCAATAAACAAATGTAAACAAACAGTTCAACTGGGGTTGGAGTGGATTTCAGGTGGACAGGCAATCTGTTCAAAGATGTGGTGATCAAGCAGGCAGGTAAGCAGTAAGGATTCTTTAAAACATAATGACAATGACTGACCTTTTGTCAGACATTGAGAATACTAAATGTGTAACTCAGCTGCCAATACCAACACAACAAACCTGCAAAGCATCCAAACAAACACACACACACACACACACACACACACACACACACACACACACGCACACGCACACACACACACACACACACACACACACACACACACACACACACACACACACACACACACACACACACACGCACACGTTTTTGCTGCATGGTGGGGACATGGTGTGCAAAAGTGTTTCCCGTGGGAAACCAATTTCAAACATGAAAAAAAAACATTTTATGAAACTCATAAAAATTTGATTTGAGGACCCACTTTTTTGCCTGTGCTCACTCAGAAATCACTTTAAAATGGCATAATTCTTTATTTAATTTTTCCAGGTTTTTCGCAACTCCGTGGGGACTTGTAAAACCAAAACTACCAGCAGGTGGCGCATATTTTTTTTCAAGAGACAATATTTAGAGCCTGTGAGGTCAGCAATTGTGTTTTGCAGGAGCCATGATCATATATTTTTTGACAATTCTAAATTTTGAACACATAAATTGTGAAATATTTTGTTCACATGCACAACTGTGAACATAAATTGTGAAATATTTTGTTCACATGCACAACTGGGTCCATGCCCCCTCCCATTTTCTGACACGATATCCGACAGAATAATCAAGCACCAGATGTATGTCTACCAGGTTCTGTCACAACCAAAAGTTTAACTGCATCCAGTAAGTAGTAAGGTAGAGGAAGGTAGAGGAATGAAGATCAGTCGCAGCAAGATGGAATATATGTGTGTGAATGAGAGGGATCCAAGTGCAAGAGTGATGCTACAGGGAAAAGAGATAAAAAAGGTGGAGGATTTTAAGTACTTGGGGTCAACTGTCCAGAACAATGGAGAGTGTGGAAAAGAGGTGAAGAAGCGTGTCCAGGCAGGCTGGAGCTAGGATGAAAGGGAAAGTGTATAAAACAGTGGTGAGACCTGCCATGATGTTTGGACTGGAGACAGTTGCACTGAAGAAAAGACAGGAAGCAGAGCTGGAGGTAGCAGAGCTGAAGATGTTGAGGTTTTCTTTGGGAGTGACCAGGTTGGATAGGATCAGGAATGAGTACATTAGAGGGACAACTCATATTCGAGGCTTTGGAGAGAAAGTCAGAGAGGCCAGAATGAAATGGTTTTGACATGTCCAGAGGAGAGAGACTGACTATATTGGCAGAAGGATGCTGAGCCTTGAACTGCCAGGCAGGAGACCGAGAGGAAGAACGAAGAAGAGGTTTATGGATGTGGTCAAAGAGGACATGAAGGTAGCTGGTGTGAGAGAAGAGGATGCACAAAACCGGGTTAGATGGAGGACATTGATTCGCTGTGGCGAACCCTGAAGGGAAAAGCCGAAAGGAACAGAATAAGATTCTTTATTATTCATCTGTGAATTACATCCCATTGGTGCTGCCAGCAAATGTTTGATTCATAAATGTGCTGAGTTCCAACACTCGGTGTGCTCTTTGTGTAGTTTTTAAATTTGTATGTTTACTCTATGGAAAATATCTCTTGTCTTTCAATTACATATTGACTAACATCCTGTGCAGATCGGTCCTAAATGACATTTAATTTTCTCAAATTTCAATCTAAGTTGCTAGAACAAACATAATTTTTCTTGCATATTCATTGGATTTGACTTTATTAGTTTCGCAGTGGAGACATTTACATTTCACAGCAGCAAAGTTATGAAAGAAATGAAAGTAGAAAAGCAAAATACAGTAGCTGCTGGAAAGGCAGCCACTCTCGCGGTGCCATCTTGAAGTCGAAAGAACAAAAAAACTAAATATTATATATATATATATTATAAAATATATTGAAGAGAATCAAGTAAATTAACACTGCTCACGTACCAATTTCAATGGCAGCCTCCGATCTTTTTAATAATTGAAATACATCAACCTGAAATTGCAAACATTCAAGACATCGTGGTAAGAAAATAAATACAAATTGCTTTCATATTAACAACTGCGTGTAAAACGTTCAAGATTGAAATAAAAGTGCTGGACAAAATTGGTGTATCCAGAAGTTTAGTCGACAAATATTAAAGAAAAAAAAACACTCAATATGTTGAAATAAAAGTTATTTTCTCTGTGTTGTATTGAAATGTGCCAGACACAAGTGCACATGACACATATAACATACATAAAAACAATGCATTGTTCCAGCTGCCAAACCTATCCTTTCCTTAGTTTCGAACCTAAGCTTAACTGCATTTTGCGGACATTGTCATTAATTTATCAATGCTGTTTTTCACGAAATATTTAACTCCCTTCCAAGTTCTCCCGTTCAATTGTTCTGGTGAAGCCTTAATGAAGTTCATGCATTCGTCTTTGCCTGGAACCTTGAGAGACGTGATGGAGTCCATCAAGGTTTTCTCCGCATTGTGGATTTCTTCTTCTGTCCACTTTTTTACTTCTTCTTCTTCTTCTTCTTCTTCTTCTTCTTCTTCTTCTTCTTCTTCTTCTTCTTCTTCTTCTTCTTCTTCTTCTTCTTCTTCTTCTTCTTTTCCTTTCGGCTTTTCCCCTAAACACAGAATAAATATATTGATTTCTACAAAATCATTTTTTGGGTGGGATCAGTTCATTTTGTAAGGGTTCACATTACATGAAGAAATGCTTATCTAATTACTACTGAGAAAACATGATTTTAAAGATTACATTCCGATTTCTATACACCCTCGACATTAACTTGAAGTTGTTCAATACTAAATATCCCATAGAAAGTTATGAGGACAAAGAGATATAGAGCATTTTTTTGTAGGATAACAATACATTATGGCAATCAAAAACAAAAATAATGTATCATATTTCCCCTTCCCGAACAGTATATAGACCCCTACCACTGTTGCTTGTCAGCTGATAACTCAGTCACGAACCAAGAGAAAACAGTTTGCCTTTTGTTTGCTGTGGTGGAACAGGTCCCTTATTGATGAGCAGCCTCATCCCATCTGACCTACCTGCACAAAAAAACAGGTGTCTTGTTTCTATTTATAATAGTATTTTATTTATTGCATTATATTTGTGATTGTATTTTATTTATTATAGTACCTATGCTTGTCTGTGACTGTAAAGTGTCCTTGAGAGCTTTGAAAGGCGCTTAAAATGTAATGTATTATTATCATCATTATCATCGTCATCATCATCATCATCATTATTATTATTATTATTATTATTATTATTATTATTATTATTATTATTATTATTACTATTATTATTATTATTATTATTATTATTATTATTATTATTATTATTATTATTATTGTAAATCCAAATAAAACACAGCATATGTTTACCATCTGTAATATACCCGACAGCAAACATTGGTGGGTGGATTTCGGGTGGGTACGTTGCTGTCTCAGCATCCGTGACTGCTTGTCTCTCCTCCCACTCTACGTGTGCAAGATTAGATTAGATAACATTGCATTACATTACCCTTTATTAGACTCACAGTGGAGAAATTCACAAGTATTCTGAATTTACAATTATTTTCTGTGTCAAGATTAATATATGTTGACATGTATGACACTAATGGTCTACATTTTCGGGAAGGCATTGAACAAAACATATTTTGACCTGATAAAAATTTAAAGTCATAAACATACCAGATGATTGTGGCGATGATGTTGATGTAGGAGTCCATTTTGTCATAGCTTTATCGTCCTCATCATCAGTGCCTGATATGTGTCAACACATCATTTTTTCTGAGGAACAGAGGAAACACAGATAAAACTTCAGCTGGCAGAGAAAAAAATGGGTGCAATTATTTCCTAAAATATGCACATGTGTTCTTACCATGGGGATCAATGTTGATTTGATCCAAATTCTTGCCCTTAAACTGGGACAAACTTCCCGTTTCCAGAGTGATGAGTACCTGGCTAATTTTTGCAAGCTGCAATGTCACCTCTGGCAGCCGATAAAAATGACGATGCACTCTGATATCATGGCCTAGGAAGTCTGCCAGCTCGTCCATTTTATTGTCTTTTAAATTGAGAACTTTGCCATGTACCTTCTCAATTTTGTTGAAGACAATGCTTCCAAATTTTTTTTGCCCCGCAGTACCTGACGAATTACATCAGATCCTCTGAAGTGACTGGGAGCTTGTGGTCTTGCAAAAAAGAATGTTTTCATCCAGTATGCCACATTCATAACGAGTATTGGCAAGTAACGTCATGGATGTCTGCACTTCAGGTGTAAGGAGAATGGGAACCTTTCATCCTCGTTTACCTTATATTTCAATTCTTTGGAAGTGCCGACACAGTTTCCGCTCAAGGTCAGACAAAGCCAGCTCCACGTCCGGATGGGTCGACAATCTCTCAAAGTAAACGCAGTAAGTGGCATCTTAGAAACTTCCCCTTCTCTTCTCCGGTTAAAAAGGATAATTTCGCAAAGTGTAACTTTTGCAAGTTCTCCCCAATATTTCCTACTTGTGTCTTCTTTGAGTTTTGTTTGGTACACTTGTCTTTGGACCTCAAGATACTCATGCATCTTTTTCACATCTTCAGTAATAAGCAGAAGTTGTGGAACATTCCATCCTCATCCCATCTGACCCACCTGCACAAAAACAGGTCTCTTGTTTCTATTTATAATTGTATTTTATTTATTGCATTATATTTGTGATTGTATTTTATTTATTATAGTACCTATGCTTGTCTGAGACTGTAAAGTGTCCTTGAGAGCTTTGAAAGGCGCTTAAAATGTAATGTATTATTATCATCATCATTATCAGCATTATATTATTATTATTATTATTATTATTATTATTATTATTATTATTATTATTATTATTATTGTAAATACAAATAAAACACAACATATGTTTACTGTCTGTAATATACCCGACAGCAAACACATAACTGGATTTCGGGTGGGCCTCACGTAGGTGTCTGAGGGCCTTGGAGGACACGCATTCACGCCATCTGGTGCAACAGATTTGTTTGAACACCCGTGCATTATTAATGGCATCGTCATCACCTGAGATTAATCCTTCACATTCAATAATATTTGAAATTTTCCTGAGGTTGTGGCCTAACTAATGATGGTATTTTGAATGCATTTAATTGCTCATTTAAGCGAGCCACCTTCCTCACTTATTAGCAGTGAGGAAGGTGTGGTCATGGCTGTTGTCATCATTGGAGCTCTCTTTGTGATTTATCTGAAAAACAAACAAAAAAACATCAAATTGACTGCCAATGAAAGAATGTTTGGTTACAGCATAAATGGGTCACTTTCTTCAGATATTATGTGTCACAGTGTGCAGGTGGCTGAAGTCTAAGGATTTGACACTGTAACTGAAGTTGTAAGTTTTTTTAAAACAGTGTCGATAAAGTTAAGTTTAACTTCATTTCATTTGTGGCAGACTATATAGTTCACCAAAAGTTTCATTCAGTCAAATGCGGTCCTTATACCTTGGTTGACATTTCTGGTTGAGTCTTCTCAGATCTCTCCATCTCATATTTCATCCAACGATTTTGATCCTGCAAAAACAAAAAATACATTTTGAGATGTTAATCATGTTTTTTCCTTTTATTTATTGATTGAAATTTGTGGCACTTTTGGAAATACTGTTGCATGTTTTTTTTTTTTCCATAACCGCCAATATTGGTTAATGGCTTGATCTGCTCTATTTAATTCAAAGAACTAAATGATCACTGTCCTTATTTCTGACAAGAATGCCAATAAATAGCCTTGAAACATTTTCAATTTCTGAGATTACAATTGCTGCCACTTTTATTCCTGTCTCTGGCTGTTTGGATCAGGCTGTATATTTTGAACACATGCAAGGATGCATCTAGGAAATTAAAAAGGGGTTGTGTCTGAAAAGGGAGCCAAAGTCTAAAATGGATTGGGCCAGATTTAACTCGATTGCCCAAGTATAAAAAACAGATTGGAATAAACCAAAATACATTCATTGGAGCATGATATTTCGAAATTGCAAATAAAAAAACATCATTTGTCTAAAATCTATATTTCTAATATACAAACAATTTTAATTTTAAAATAAACAAACTATTTCTATTTTCTTAAGTTACTACACAGTAAATGCTGTGCTATTTTGATATGCTACGGTACAGAGATGACAAAGAGAACAGACTTAGCACAATATTTCTCATTAGTGTCTACTTAATATTATTTGCTTGGAAGATTTCCAATGTGCTGCAACAGCTCTGAAATAATGTCCCTCATCCGCTAAATTTGAATCGTTAACAGCAGTTTGCTGAAACGATTTGTCACTGCATTGCTTCTTAAAAAATGAAAAAATGAACAGTTTTCAATTGCTGTTTAACTAAAAGGAGTATGTCATATGAGGCGCAGATCACGTAGCAATATGGGCCAATCGTAATAGACGTGCGACGGTGCTGGCGCAGTCGAGGTACAAAGTTGCTCCAGCGGTCAAAATGTGTAAATGGGGCGGCCCAAATGCATCGCTGCACATGTGTTTTTGCGTTTACAATAGAATTGGGGCTGCAGTATTAGCTGTATGTATCAATTTTATTTGATTTTATAAAAATCATCGAGTAATGCTGGCTGCACTGGCCCATGAACCATGGTGAAGGTGGTGACAACAGTCTCGAAAATACAATTTATGAGACCGATCTATGTCACCGTAATTTCATCATTATCTGAACGAAATATGCCGGATGCTCTCGATGCTAATGTGCCACGTTGTTGGCATAAGGCCGTGACATCGATTGCTACATGCATTGCACCAATTGTAGGCCTTCTGTTACTTATCTGTATTTTCACATATAAATATGTTGTGGCGGGCATGCTCATTCCTCTACTGCTACAATGTCTTACTTGCTTAAGGTTGTCCATGGTGTCCGATGATGACAGTCCAGCTCTACTTCTTCTTGTGGGACCATTTCATTTGACTGTATAGCCCAATCCGTGATCCACACTGCTTACCACAGACAGAGCAGGTGAAGGCATTGACTGGGGTTGTGGGTATGGCATTGGCATGATGTCTCCTTTGACGTTTCCTGGTCCGTCGGTCACCTCAGTCTTCCTCAAGTATCTGTATGCCTTGTTGGAGGAGCTGCCGCCAGATGGAGCGTTGAGCTGCAATGTCCTCCAGCTGGGTTGGTCGGGTTCAGGCCGCATTTTTTCATGGCACTCTTCACCTAGTCTTTGTAGCGTTTTTTGGGGCCTCCTGCCAGGCGACGGCCGAGATGGAGCTGGCCATAAAGGACCTTACGTGGCAAGCGCTCTTCTGGCATCCTGATCACATGGCCTAGCCAGCGAAGTTGGTGCTGGGTGACTGTAGCTTCCACACTGGTGCAGTTGGTTTTGCAGAGTATTTCAGTGTGGGGGACTCTTTCTCTCCAGGATAGCCCAAGGATGCATTGTAGGCACTTGATGTGGAAGGCCTCAAGCATCCTGAGGTGGCGACTGTACAGGGTCCATGCTTCACAGCTGTAGAGGAGGGTTGACACAACAACACTCCGATAAACTGCAGTCTTGATGTGGAGTTTGATATCTTTGTTTTGAAAGACTCTCCTCCTAAGTCTGCCAAAAGATGCTGATGCCTGTTTGATGCCGGTTTTATATCTCTCTGTCGATGCTGCAGTCGTCAGAGAGAAAGCTGCCCAGGTATTTGAAAGAGTCCACTATTGCTGGCTTATTGGAGATGGTGAATGTTGGTGGATGAACTGGAGGAATGGATACCCACTGACAGATTACCTCAGTCTTTTCCACGTTGACAGAGACGCCCAGTCTACCATAGGCATCTGCAGCAGCTGAGAGACTAGCTTGTAGTGCTTCTGGTGTGTGGGCCACAACTGCACAGTCATCTGCATATTGGAGTTTGATGACTTGCTGTGATCTTACTTTCGTGACTGCCTGGAGCCTCCTGATGTTGAATAGATTTCCATCAAGCCGGAAATCTGTGATAACCCCACTGTTCTTCTCGATCCTCTCATGGAGCAACAGTGTCACACACAGGAGGACACACATCACTGGCGTACACCAGTCCGCCACATTAGGGTCGCATACACTCACACAGTTTTTTGGTCTGGAATGGAATTCACTTTAGGAAATGTCATGAAAAGTCTTTAAAACATGGTTTGAAGTCTTTCAGAGCAATTTGCCCATGGGGACCTCATTTTGCAGTCTCTTAGAGCAAATAGCCAGCTCATTTTAGGCCCCCACATACACGAGTCCCCACCGGGCTCCGTGCAGTCAGCTTGATGAACCCCACTGTGGCGCACAAACAAGAACACGCACACACACACATACACATACAAAATGCATACCATTATGTTGGGCTTTGTAGGTAGTGTTTTGTGTAATTTGTAAGGATTTTGCTTACGTCCAAAGCAGCTCTTCTGAGCATCTACTCAAGATTGAACTTGCTGAAGATAATAAAAATAGATTAGCAAATCAGATTATTAAAGCACAGTGCAGTAAATTAGAATAAAAAAACAACTGTGCTAAAATAAACAAAGTTCTAAAATAAATATTGATCACTTCCAGTAGGCTACAGAGGACACAACAGCTATGTTGACTTCAGTCCATGACCACGGGGTCTTCTCCTAAAGCTTAGTTTGTCGAAGACCCTTGCTATGGCTAAATTGCTAATGCTGTAGGTGCAAACATTAGCTGTGGTTGCACTCACAACTGGGTTGCTTTGCATTGATGTACGAGGCTAAATATGATGTGCAACGATGGTAAGCAAACCCCTTCTTTCAAATTAGGTACAACACTACGCTTATCAATAGTGACATCAGAATGTTTTGGAATGTAAATTGTCCATTCACTGTGCCAAGAACTCTCACATGCTGGTCCATTTTCATCTCGGCTCTCCTCAAGAGCGCTTACTTCATCCACCAAACTCCAATCAACAAGCCCAAACAAATGACAGCCAATCAATGCCCGCTACAAGCTGTGACTGACAGCTGCTTCCCCACATTCAAATACTCAACACAGTAAGACTACACTTAAAAAGGGATATAAGAAAAAGGCATAAACAAAAAAAGAGATGTAGATTAACGTGATCAAAAAGTATAGTTACATAGGCGGTACTTAATTAATCACAATTAACGTGATCATTTCACAACTTTAAACGAAGATTATGTTAATTTTTGCTGTCGTGCTTAAAAACCTACCATATTAATGAAATACTGCTGCATCAAACATTTGGAGAGCACAGTGATTTATTTGGTGCACTGACCACAAAGATAGTGTTTCTCGACATTCCCTTGGGGTCCAAATGCATATTTTTAAAATGATCTGCTCTGAGTTCCGCAACAAATCAAGCACATGCACTGCAACTTCAACACCACAGTACTCTCCAAACGTATCACAGGAAACCGTCACCTCACGACATAACATTTTGGTCCAGTTGGGCTCCTTTTAGGAAAATCCTGAACCCCACAATATTGTGTTGTCATGACTGTTGATTTTTGTACAATGTGCAAAACAAGTGTAAATGTTTTCATCTTGGATCACCCTTGGACATCATATCAATAAATCATTAGCCTATTCCCGGCAGATAATGTGACAGGTTTCCCAGCAGGCTTAACCCTGCAGCATTTAGAGTTACTACTTATTTCAAAGGCAGACTGTCTTCAGTTCGTGAAAAACAAGCTCTTATTTGGGCCCCAAAATATTTGGTATATAACATTTTTAAAGAGTCAGTTTAACAGTAGTTGTCTGTTTATGTGTCGATGTTCTAAACTGTTGAATGAAAGGCATGTGCAATGAAACACACACAAATAAAATTCTGTTGCAATCGAGCAAGAAAGGTAAGAAGAGAATCAGGAAGAGAGAACTGAAAGATGTCTGTTCAAACTCGCTTCTGTGTTTGTGTATGTGAGGCTTGTGATCCAAGCTGCTTTGAAGAATAAAGGCTCCTTTCAATAATCTGCTAGCTGACATCATCCTGACAGACACTTGCAACCCTAAAGCGATCTAACCAGTCGAGCTCACCTGCTTGTCCTTTACCCTCTCTCCCTAGAAACCCTCTTTATGTCTCCTAGTTAAGTTGTACTTCACTTCTGCTTGACTCTATAAAGTGACACTCCACTACAATAAAACCACTGCCCCTGCTAGAGGGCCTCCCAGGTGCTCAAGCTGAAAGCTTTATTGCCTTTAAATACCTTCTCACAATAACATTGTGGCAGTTCAGTTTCAGTATAAATCTGTGTCGTTGATGAAAAAAAATGTATTTTATTATATTTTTTTCTTTTTTTTAGCAATGTTGGTAACAGCCATTCCTCAATAAACGGTGACATGTGCTGCATTCACCTAAGTTCGGCGAAAACTGAATGAAAGCCATCAATGCCATCAAAGCAATTAATGATCGATATGGACTACAGCCATAAGCAGTGTTTGAAATAACGTCTGCCAAGAGGCCTGGGGAGTTCAACTTTTACGTCGGGCGTATAACTTTCAAAACGTCTCGGCCCGGGTGGCCGACACCTTCTTCAAGAAAAAAAAATATGTATATATATATATATTTTTTTTTTTCAAATCAAACGTTTGTTTTATTCAATAAAGTTAAAGGACAACGATGCCCCGGACAAGTTGTGTCCATCATTTGTAAAATCGCTTCAAATTACTTCTACTGAGCGTATTTTACAAAGATTCCGCATATAGCTATATTGTACGTTTTAAGACTTGCACTGAATATTCCGGAAATCTTGTTTTTGAGTTGGTGATGAGTCCTGACGTCACTGAAGGAATGTCCCTCACTGAGAAAGGACACATTGCAGCAGTCCTTTCATCACGTCAATGCATTTTGCAGTACTTTGTTTGGTCTGAAAACTTTGTGTTGATTCGTGTTGATGGTGAAATTAGAAGGAAAACACACAAATAACGCGATGGTGAATCCTTGTGTGTTGTAACAAAAATTTTGAGCCCATTGAGCCCATGTGTTATTATTATTTCCACACGGAGCTTTGTCGCCATCTTCTGCCTGTTTTGGGTGTGACATTTGATGCCTCAAAATGACACGGAATAAATTATTTAATCGATTGCAAACATGTATGCTTTCCTCTTCAGAACTATTTGAATCATATTCATAACTGGATGAGTAACAAGAAAGCATGTTCTCCGAATCTGAAGCCATTGTTTTGATTCTCGAGCAAGGCAAGACGTCTTGGAATGACACAACGAACAAGGGGCGAGACCTTCTGAAACTGGCCACTGCCTGTTTCAATTTTTTGCAGTTTGAGCACACTTTGTTATTTTTATTAGTGTTTTGCATTTGACTAAAAATATCATACTGCATGTTTTGGGTATGTTAGATGCTATAAAACGTTTTTCTGATGTCAGTTAGGAAACAAAAAAAGTGATGTTGGTTGTCCTTTAAAGCTACAAGCGAACTGTGCTAAAAACTATACCGTGACTGTAAAGTGTACCTGCGAGTTTTGAAAGCCGCTTAGAAAGAGGAGTCCACGGGGCTTTGAGCAGACAATGCAATGCAAACATCACATTGTGCACCACGACGACAAACGACAAATGGAGCAAAATCTTCAGCAAGGGATATTTACCATAAATTAAGCAAGGGAGCATTTGTAGTAGGTACTTCCTTGATTTAAAAAAATCCTTTATACTTCGCAACAATGTTTTTTATTTTTTATTTTTTTGCGATTAGTCGTCTTATTGTGTTTCAAGTCGTGAACAATGGGCCAGGAAACTTTCCAAAGTTGTCTGCCCGGTTGTCCGCTAACTTTTTGTCATGAGTTTCAGACACTGCCATAAGCTATACGCATGTTGCAAAATCGGCTGCGACTCAAAGAAATGAATCACTTTTTGGATTTTGGATGTCAAACTCGCGCTGAATATTCATGAAGTCTTGTTTTCGAGTTGATGACGAGGCCGGAGAGACGTCGCTGCGGGAACGCCCATGACCGAGAAAGCGACACACAGTGCAATTTGGTACTTTGTTTCTTCTGAAAACACAGTGTTGATCGCGAAATTAGAAGGAAAACTACATAAATAAGGCGATGATGAATCGTTGTGTGGCAGCCAATTGCGGTAACACGGATAAAGAAGGTGTAAGTTTACACAAATTCCCAGCGGACAATTCAGCCATTTCCTACCGACCAGTGCAGTATAGCGCCGTCCGAGGAGCTCCCCGGACTGCTCGAATCCCCGCTTGGATAACCGCTGTCCCCCTCTCAGCCTGACAATGGGTAGAAAGTACCTTCCAGTGGTGAAAGAGCGCAATCGTCATAATAGTGGAGCAAACCTGTCGGACAAATATTGAGCTGCTGGAACGAGGAGCTAACCGAAGTTAACGATGGATAACCGCTGTCATTCATACGTAAGTTCGCAACTCTTCATCTTGAAAGTTTAAACATCGTTTTGCATGCCCAACCATTAAACAATCTGCATTGATGTTGACGTCTTGTAGCTTATTATTTGTTATTCATGTCCTTATATGCCACATATCACCCAAGTTGATGTTTATTGCTTATACACGGAGCTTCATATATGCTTCATATGTTGTGTCCTTCACCCGTTTCATCTCTTTGCTTACACGGCTCGAATTGATACGGAAGGACTTCTTTAATTGATCGCAAACACTTATGCTTTCCTCTTCAGAACTATTTTAATCATATTCAAAACTGGATGAGTAACAAGAAAGTATCTTTTTCCGAATCTGAACTCTCTGAAGCCATTGTTTTGAAGGAGTATCCTGAGGAGACGTCACGAACTGGGGGCGGGACTTTGTGAATCTCTCCAGTTTTGAGCTCATTAGAGGCAATTTTATGCAACTTTAAGTCATTTTTATGGGTGTTTTGCCTTTGACTAAAAATATCCGCCTGCATGTTTTGGGTATTTTAGATGCTATAAAACGTTTTTTTTTTTCTGGCCTCAGTACGAAGCTAAAAAATGGTGCTGGTTGTCCTTTAAGTGGTTTAATGCAGTATAATGCACATAAAATGGTTGAATTTTAATGCAAGACTGAAAGAATATCGAGTTGTCTATTTTCAACTAATTTGAAGAGTTGTATGTGAATCACTTGAAGCAAAATTAACTTAAGAGCTTCATTTGAAATATTAGCTTCATAATAAGTGTTGGTGCCAAATCTATTTCACTGAGCAAGTAAAACACTAAAGAGAATGTTCTTGAGTCAAGACCGCTGAGAGATAACAGCCTTCTGAACCATTAGGAGTACTTGCTCATTGCTTTGACTGTTGATTCACGTGGCTGTTGGTGAGGAGTGATTGTTAATGTTGTTCTTAAAGGGCAATCAACGTCACTTTTTTGTTTTTTAACTGACATCAGAAAAACGTTTTATATCATCTAAAATACCCAAAACACGCAGTATGATATTTTTATTCAAATGCAAAACACCAATAAAAATGACTTAAAGTGTCCAAAATCTGCAAAAAATTGAGCTGTGAATTGGGCAAGTCCCTCCCCCAGTTCGTGACGTCATGCCAGGACGTCTTGCATTGCTGGAGAATCAAAACAATGGTTTCAGATTCGGATAATATGCTTTCTTATTACACATCCAGTTATGAATATGATTCAAATAGTTCTGAAGAGGAAAGCATACATGTTTGCAATCGATTAAAGAATTTATTCCGTGTCATTTTGAGGCAAACGGGCGGGGGGTAATGTCTCACCCAAAAAGAGGCAAGAAAATGGCCACCGAGCTGTGAGGAATGAATCAGCATGTTTCCACAGGCTGATAAATTCGTTCCATGGAGCTTGGACTCCCTCTGCTGGCGGCTTTTGGATGTAACACACGGTTTAAAAAAACAGTACAGCAAAATA
Source organism: Hippocampus bargibanti (assembly GCF_051943395.1). NCBI lineage: Eukaryota > Metazoa > Chordata > Actinopteri > Syngnathiformes > Syngnathidae > Hippocampus > Hippocampus bargibanti. The sequence goes on from NC_142741.1 coordinate 12,113,735, forward strand.
CATTGACGTGATGGAGACATGCCGCAATGCGTCTTTTTTCGGTCAGGAGGCGGTCCTTTTCTGACGTCACGTGAGGACTCGTCACCAGCTCAAAAACAAGATGTCCTGAATGTTCAGCGCGAGTCTTAAAACGTAAAATACAACTATATGCGGTGGAATCTTATTAAAATACGCCCAGTAGAAGTCATTTGAAGCCATTTTACAAATTATGGACACAACTTGTCCGGAGACGTCGGTTGTCCTTTAAACTGACAGTATCTGTTAGCAATAATGAATTGGCATTGCTGGTTGTAAGAACATGCAAATTATTTTAATGTTCACCAGTTTGCTTAACTTTTCCTCCTTCCTCTTTGTAGTTACTTTTTTATATATTCCATCCGAATGGCTGATTATGAGCAGGAATATATGAATTTAACTACAGTAGTTTGATGATTTAAAATATCACATTTTGTGCAAGAAATTTTAATACTGATATAGCCTTGACCAAAATTAGATTCATTTTTAGAATTTGACAACAATCAACATTTAAAGGACAACCGCCATTTTTTCTTTGTTTCCTAAAAAACGTTTTGTAGCATCTAAAATACCCGCACGCAGGCTGATATTAGTCAAATGCAAAACACCAATAAAAATGAGTTAAAGTGACCCAAAACTACTTCAAAATGACCCCGGAAAACCCCGTTGTTCGTCACGTCACGCCAGGACGTCTTGCCTTGCTCTAGAATCAAAATAATGGCTTCAGATTCAGAGAAGATGCTTTCTTGTTACTCATCCAGTTATGAATATGATTCAAATAGTTCTGAAGAGGAAAGCATAAATGTTTGCAATCGATTAAAGAAGTACTTCTGTATTAATTCGAGCCGTCAGGACTCCAATGTAGCGTCCCACAAAATGCACAAGATGGTGCCCAAGCTCTGTTGGAAATGGGCTGATTTGTCTGCTGGCAATTTGGGTGGACTAGTATCAAATAGTAGTCTTAGTGCAACACACAACTCACCATCGTGTTATTTATGTGTTTTCCTTCTAATTTCGCCATCAACTCGGATAAACACAAAGTTTTCAGACCAAACAAAGTACCCAAATTGCATTGTGTGTCGCTTTCTCGGACAGGGGCATTCCCGACGTGACGTCACGTCAGGTATCGTAATCAACTAGAAAACAAGACTTCCTGAATATTCAGCGTGAGTCTTAAAACGTAAAATATAGTTATATGCCGTGGAATCTTTGTAAAATACGCTCAGTAGAAGTCATTTGAAGTCATTTTACAAATTATGGACACAACTTGTCCGGAGGCGTCGGTTGACCTTTAAAGGTGAGGTTTGCAATTAAAACGAAACTTTTTTTTTTTTTTAACTTGTCATGCTTTGACAACAATTGCCCATTTGATACGGTTTGGGTCGAAGCATGACCAAAGCGTGTCAATCACTGATGCATAGACTCATATCATGCATGCACACTCACCCTGCCGCAAACCATGTCCTTGTGGGTATAGTATTGTTGGGGGGGTCATTTAACTCTGTATTGCTGGGCTTTGAAAAACATCACCAGAGGTCAGCGTTCTCAGAATGTAATAGGGTAAGAGTGTACATTCCAAAAATATACATCAAAGAGTAAAGTAAGATTTTAGTGCAACGTTCCAACATGAATAAGTCATGCTACCAATGAAGCTGCTGATGCCAGCTTCTACACAGTGTAACAACAGCTAGGCTCAGCTAGGCTCAAACGACTCCATGAGTAGGCCTGCAAAAAAAAACCACTCAATACGGATGGTACATTGTGATTTCCCTTGTATTGTTGTATAAATTATCATTTGACAATGTATACACTAGCAGAGATCTTTGAAAAAGCCTTGTTAATGTGAGTGGATCTATTAAAATGTTGATTATATCACGACTGACGATTGTATTCTATTGAAAGTGGTGGAAAGGCAGTCAGTATCATTGGAAGGTGCAGCAGTCTGTCATGACAGACTCCCATTTGGTGGTGGACTGACAAGTGACGGAAATTTTCAAACACTGACAGATTAAGCGCCAATAGAAGCAATAGCAGCCATCACCAGGACCATCACTAACCTGCAAAGAAAGTACAGTAAAACCTCAGCTCAAAAACTTAATTGCTTCCCAGAAAGTATGTGTAAGGCGAAACGTTTGTCTGCCAAACATTTATTTCCCATAAGAAACCATTAAAAATGGGAATAATCCGTTCCCAGGTCCTCATAAAACATATTATTCTACTAAATAAGCCTTATTTTACCTAAAAATATGCCTTTTTAGGTAAAATATATGTGCTATTGTATTGTAATTAAAGAAATAAACTTTACTGCATAATAAAGTTTTTTTATTTACCTTTGTGATGGTGGTTGATGTAGTTGCCTCTTGATGATATCCGAGTGAAGTTGCCACGCTTTCTCGGCAATAATACCCTCACTCACACTGTTACCTGATCACTGGTTTTTGTTAATCCAAATCAACCTCTTCTATTGCCTGAGACTGTTGCTTAGACCAGTGTTTTTCAACCTTTTTTGAACCAGGGCACATTTTTTTAGATGGAATTTTTTTTGCGGCACACCACGAACCATCTCGCAGGAAAGAGGCAATCAGTGACGTGTTGCCACACGGACAAATATTAAATTACCCTCCTAGTCTTTTCAGCACGGACACAGGACAATGACATAATATTGGCGGAAAATGATTAATAAATGTTTGGAAAATTTTAAATTTGAAAAAGGGGCATTTGATAGTTTCTCACGGCACATCTGACGATCTCTCACTAATGTGCCACGGCACAGTGGTTGAAAATCACTGGCTTAGACAACACAAAAAGCCCCTTAGCCACATGTAGCAATGGTCGACTTCGCATTCTAGTACTGGTATGCTAAGTCACACAAACGCACACCTCGTTCTTGTTTTCTATGATCTCCTTCTTCTGCTCAACCTTAATTTTCTTGTGTGTCCTTTTCGGCTTAACACTAGCCTGTGGTGGGCTCCTTTTCGGTCTCATAATAGCAAAATTACTCCACTCGATAACACACTATGTCTGCACTCGAAGAAAGGGGGTGACAAAAACTAGTCCACCAGCCACCTTGGCGCTGTGTAGTTTGGTTCATCAGCCAAAACTAGTTCGTCAGCTAAGATTAAATGCTCGCAAATTTAATGTTCGTGAGGCGAAAAGTTTGTGA